>NC_068298.1:28234560-28546904 GCF_025860055.1 Xyrauchen texanus | reverse complement strand
GGTCATGAAAAGCACATCCTCTGAGCAATCTAACGAGGAGCTTTTTTCATTTTGGAATTCTGTAACAGCTTGTTAGTGATAATGGTCCCCAGCTGGTGTCTGAAGAGTGCCAGTCCTTTCTGAGTGTAAATGGAATTCAGCATATCAGGTCAGCGCATTATCAACCTTCCACAAATGGCCTCGCGAAGTGATTCGTCCAGACGCTGAAACCAACAGGAACCAAACTGGTCATACAGTCACAACAAATGCAGGTGGAGAGAAGATGCAAGGCAAAATTCAGGAGCTTCAATAGAGGTTAAAACATTCTGGCTTGCAACTATGGAAAGGGAGAGAAATGGGTACCTGCAACAGTTGTCGCACAAACTGGCCCTCTTTCCCACACTGTTCAAACATGAGACAACATGACATGGAGGAGACATACTGACCAGTTTTTATTTTCGCCAAAACCCAGTGATGACTCCTGTGATTTAGAGCCTCACAAACACATCTCACACAAACACTAATCAGGAAGCAATAATCTCTAGAGTTATTCTGGGAAGTGAGACAGTCTACCCACTTTCCCTAGTGTAAATAACAAAACAAAACAAAAAACAAAGTTTTTCTTATTCTGAAGTTAATAGCTGTCTGTTAAATGTTCAACAGAAAAATGTCATGCTGATGTTTAAATGCCAAAGTGTTCATTTACTGTAGCTGACATTGAAAGTAAAAGAGGAGGAATATGTTATGTATTTATCAATGTGGTCAATACTTTATGTCCACCTTGGTGTTCCATATACATCCTTCGATATAATGCACATGTTCAGCATGTTCTGTGTATTCTATATGTGTTGTGAAAGGTTCAGCAGTAAAGAGTCATAACTAAAATCTCATGTTATTGTCATCCCTTATGCAGTGCACGGTCACCACAGAAAAACCTAAACATTTTTAATTAAACAATGGTACATGTTTAAACTGTGGTGCAGTATATTCTAACATTATTAAGTCAATGGAAATGTTCTAAAACACTAGTAAGGGGTACGTTTCTCAAAAGCGTTGTTAGCCAACAAAGGTCACAAGTTCCATCGTTACCAACATAGTTCAATGATTTGGTGTTTCCTGAAACAGTAGTTCCAACAAACATTCGTAACTGCATCGCAAAGTTGTTTGGTTGGAACTACAGCTCTCCGCCTGTAGTTAGATGCATAGTTGCTTATTTATTTTGCTGTGTCGGCATCATTTGACTTGCTGAGGCTTCTATATCTTTAATTCCATTCATGTTGTCTGATGTATAGGGAAACACTTTTGAAGAGCAATACATATGTTTCAATACACAGTGCATGTCACTTTTGTGTCTTCAGCAGCTTTCTCACATTAAATGTCTTGCTGGTGTATGTATAAATTTGCTTTTATAAATTGGTATACATATGAGCTCTGCAAGTTATTATTCCACCCCCTGCACAATGTCATTAACGAACAATGGTTGTCTGATATATACGGATTTGGGAAAAAGTCGTGACTAGCTACTATACTTAATTTATCTAACGATGCATCATACTGTGGTGGTTACGCAGTGAGTTATGGCGTTTTATGGGAAATGCACCCCAGAATATCTTACCTGCTGTTGTCTTCTTTTCAAAGATAGTCAAAAGACTTTCTTGAACTGTTCTATTGGACAATTTTGAAGGAGCATGAAACTGACAAAAACTTTTTGCATTACCACATTATGTGGCTCTTTTAAATATTAAATTATTATTGGCTAATTACTGTTTTCATAGAAAGATAATTAAATAGCTGACATTAGGTTAACCATTCACACCACTATTCGAATACAAAAATCACTATTAGTTTTTTGAAGGCAAAAAAAATATAAATTAAACAAACAAATAAATAAATAAATACATGCATACATAAAAAGACAGGATTTTTACTTTTACTTCTTCAGAGTTTGTTTAGAAAAGAAAAATGCATCTGCTGATTCACAGACAACGGTGACACCTTCGGCAAAATAAAATAAAATAAAAAATTCTGAAATAGGTAATTCACTATAGGTAAATAGGTAAATCTGTGGCTGTTGAAATGTATTGAAAACAAAGCATGACACAAAATATTTTATTGGTTCGTAACATCAAATCCAAACTCTTACATTTAAATCAGACATTTTCCTACTCAGAAGTTTAAGAAGAAAGCATTTACCCAGTTTTTCAGCAATAATCGTTATAGTCTTAAAATGGTTCCCTGCAAACTTTACATGGTTCCCTTCAGCTCCTTTCAATCACAGTTTTCATCTACTGTAAACTGAAAGGTTAAATATTCACATCTCTGCTGAGCATTCTCCAAAGCACGTTTTACCACTTACCGCTGCTAGCACTTAATAAAATTGAGTAAGCGCTTTGATGACCTGAAGGAGTAATTTCATTGAGAAATCTAATGTTGTAATTGAGGTCATTCAGTGTGAGGTGAAGTGGGTGGGCTCACAATGGGTAATACACCTGAGCTTTCTCTTGTAAATAAAAACATGTAATGCTATTGAAATGGTTGAATTATCATGCCATGCACAAACTGTGTATGAAAAATACCACTAGCCATAATATGGATTGTTCTTAATGTTCTGTGTTTAATTCAAGGAAATACTTTATCAGTTTGCTTGCTAATTTCCGCATTTCAATTGTATGACAAATGTCCATCAAAATGAATTGAGTAATCTTTAAATAAAGTAAATATTATGAATTAAGAATAAATGTGAAGTATTTGATTAAACAGTTGAATCTTAATCTTTAAAATGTTAATAGTTATATATTTGGTAAAAACCAAAGCAACTATGCTATTATGCTATTATAACTATTTGTATACATTTTACTATTGTTGGACATAATTTATGAAGGACAGAGGCTTCAAAAACTGTACATTTGTTAATTGTAATGAATACATTCCCTGCATTTCATGGGCTTAGAACTACTGATTAATCTCTTAAGCGTCTCTTAACACACACACGCACGCACGCATGCACACTTCTGCCTTAAGATTCTTATAATGACTTCAGCAGCCCATTGATCAACAAAAGAACTTACATAGCATGTCTAAGTATATCTAATTAGTATAATATGGCTCATTAGTCCTAATTAAAACCAATGTGGTGACAGCTTGTCTCAATGCATTCCCCTAAGTTTAAGACTGTTCTGTAAGTTCAGTGTTAATTAAGAGGTGAATTGACTGGAATCATGTCATATGATAAGGTAAATTAAATTGGGCATCAAATTTTCCCTGATCTTTCAACATATAAGAGTTCATTGTATTCAAGTTTCAGAACTCAAAACGTCTATTTCCACAACTTCACACTCATTAATCCATG
Source organism: Xyrauchen texanus (assembly GCF_025860055.1). Classification (NCBI taxonomy): domain Eukaryota; kingdom Metazoa; phylum Chordata; class Actinopteri; order Cypriniformes; family Catostomidae; genus Xyrauchen; species Xyrauchen texanus. The sequence continues at coordinate 28,543,576 of NC_068298.1, read as the reverse complement.
ACCACCTTAACAGCAAGATATCAATGCCTATTGTTACATCCTCACAACCTTTGCCTGTCCACTGACGCTCAGCCGGAAAGGTAAAAAGGAGAAAGCAGGGCAAATAGGCCTACAATTTCTGATCACCTAATGAAACGTTATACATTATTTTACCAATTTGGATGATTTTTAACAAGTTAAATTCTAAAATAAAATATCTCCTTCTGCTCCATTCCACTGCTTCCACTCACTGGAAGAACTGCATCCCATCCTGATAACAGACATAGAAAGTGTGCAGATAACATCAGAAGTGCGCAGCAACGCACGCTCGCATTTTAGATGGAACAGTGCTGCTGATGCGATGTGCTTCCGGTCGCTCCACAATGGAAGGTAAACACACTTGAGTCCATGCATAAAATGTTTTATGGAAGATGCCGCTTGTCAGTGACTCCGCATAATATGTCCGATCCGAGGATACTGGAACTCTATGAAACAACATGTCGAATTCCCGTGTGATCATCTTAGAAACTGGAGTTGCAGCCTAATAAGAGCGCTCCAAATATGTGACTTTAAGTTTCCATTTCATTTAGAATGCTGGCTTTGAAGACAGCTGCCTATATAGTCAGTAGACAGAAGGGCAGCTTACTAGGTTTTAGAACAGAGGCAAAGTGTAATAGAAAGTGATGAAGGGCATTTTATCTGTGAATTATCTTAGAATGTTAAAAAAACTTTGGTTCATTTCTTGATATCTCTGTTCATAAGCTTGAAAATGAAGACACTTAGGTCTATGAGATAAACAGAACAGAGCATTCTGTTCCACATCACAGTACAAAACATTGCTTTGTTATTCATGACCAAAAAAAACAAACAATACATAGATATTATATATGATTCAAGTAAGAATTGATTAGCTATAACTCTTATTATAACAAAACAAAGTGTTGTAATTTAATTTGTTTAAATACAAGGGTATAATTATAGCCACTTTATGTTGTAGAGGTGCTAAAATATCCTTTCATATTAATTATAATCACATTGTTATTATGTCACAATAATTCATTCTCACTTGCCTGTACTGTAAGAAGACGCACATGAAAGCCTTTGAATGTAAAGGTGTAAAGAGCTAGAAAGAGGAACCTGTGTGTGGGCATGACAGCCTGCTGGCCATATGCTACAGCCCAGCCCGCCCATGGAGCAGCCACAGTAGGTCCAGCAACCAGCCCCAGTCACCAGGCCTGCCAGCAGGGCACTGATGACTAGTAACAACTTCAGAAATTTCCCTCACCTTAAATGGCTAGCAAAAAGCCATCAGAGTTCCCTGTCAAAAAGCTACACTTTGATGCTGCGCTGATTTAGCGCTTTGGGAACAGTTTTAGGTGTAACCAGCTGTGAATATGTGTGCAACACGTCAATGGAATTGACTAGAATGTATAGCGTCTGCTGGTGGCATCAATTGGATGCACCTGTAGCAGGGCTATAAATAGATGCGTCACAAGTGCATCGTCAGATCTTTTGTCTTCAGATCAATCTGTGTGTGCTGTGATTCTCAAGCTGTAAGAAACTCTTTTAGTTAGAGTTAGAATTTGTTAGGCAGTGCACAGAAAACATTTTCTCTTTTTCAAGAATGAGTGTGAAGCAAAGCAAGCAGTCTGTGTTCCCTTGTTTACACTCTATGGCTGAAACGGACACACACCAGTTTTGCTTTGTGTGTTTGGGGGAGGGCATGCTGCTCTTGCGTTGGGGCGGGCGGGTGCGAGTATTACGATCTGTTTTCATTAAAAATGCTTCGCACTCCTCTCGCTTACTCTTTCATCGTGGGGCTCTCGCATGGATCTGGCTGAGGAGCGAGAGATGGGTCCGTCCCTATCGCTCGCTCTCTCCCCAGATCCAGCTGGTCCTTCTCATAAGCCTAAAGTGCGCTTCGGCGCCTCTTCGGTTCACGAGGGGGACGCTGAACCTCTGAACATTCCATGCACAATAATAAAGAGGCTGAGGAATTACTCGAGGTGGTTACTCAGGATGTGGTCAAACTGTAGTTAGACTGGCCATGCGAACAAGAGACCCCCCAAAAGCTCCAAATTAGAAGACAGATTTCTGATGGTGGCCAAAAAAAAATGATGGGAACGCTATATCAGTCCCTTCCTTTCTTCTATGACCTCCATAACGATCGTTCTCGTTCATGGAGGAATCCATATACTTCCCATGTCTTCGTGCCCTCGATGTTGACATATTCAACTATCATGGGTGCTGAGGCTCGGGGGTATTCGGTGATGTCGCTGGTAGAAGAGGCACTTGCGGGTTATCTCTCGCCTGGCTCGGCTGATCTGTTGAAGGACCTGAGTGCGGGCACCACGGTCGACGAAGATGCTTTCTCTAAACTTTGTCAAGCCACGGATCTGTCACTCCGCACGACCAAGCAGACAGCCCACACCATTGGCTGGTCTATGTCTGCTTTAGTCAGCATGGAGAGACACTTATGGCTCAACCTATCGGGCATCAGAGACAAGGACAAAACTTTCCTTCTCGATGCCCCGTTTTTGCCTTCTGGCTTATTTGGTGACGCTATGAATATAGTTATCACCAGATTCCAGGAGTCACGAGGAAGCCTTCGGGCAATTCCTTCCTCATCGCACTCAGGGGGAGGGGCCGTCGGCCACTCAGCCCTGCCCCGGTCCTTCTAGAAGGGAGGCTCAAAAACAAAGTGGCGAGTCGTGCTCCCCCTCGTAGAGCCTGAGGACAGGCTCGTCGCCCTCAGCAGCCCCCAAAGCAAGACCTCAGGGCAGTCATTTCTAGGAGGAAAACAACCCTGACGGTCTTGCGCCCAAACTTGTGGGGGTAGCCCCCCTTGGGTCCGAGCGCGTGTATCATCCACTTCTACCCTCTCGATACCCCCACGAAACCTCTCCATTCCCACTGCCTCTGGTGTTTCGGGAGTTAGAGGCTTCCAGCGAAATGTTGGGTGTACGTTGCTGTGGAAAGAACTGTAAAATCTCTTGGTCAAAGGGGCCATAGGACATTCCCCATCCAGAGAAAGAGTCAGGTTATTACAGCAGATACTTCTTGGTTCCCAAGAAGGGTGGGGGGTTGCGTCCAATCTTAGATCTTTGAGGCTTGAATCGCTCAGTCAGGGCATTCAAGTTCAAGATGCTAACTAGCAAGACGGTTGTGTCCCATAACGATTGGTCAACAGTGTTGATGTAGGGCTTCTGCTTTGCATAGTAAATTAGTTCATTATTACTGTTAATAAATACTTTGAACTTTTACTCTGCCCTAGGGATTTGTTTGTCTCAAAATGTTCATTACAGAATATAATTTACAAATAATTGTTTTGTTGTTTTAATTAGCATTTTTCTTACTGTCCCAAATGTATTCTACTCAAGTTGATTTAGTCAAGTTCAATAATGTTTTTGATTAAATAAAACCAGTTATTTTGTTAGATGTTACAACATAAGGCATGATTTTAGTTTACATGACTATTATTATTATTTACAACTTACACTATAATAATAATATTAAATCCAAAAAAGTTTGTTTAGATAATGAAGCAATTTTTAAAGCTGTATTGCAACTTTTCTCTCTTTAAAGGAATTTGTCTTACTTTGGCCATTTTCAACTAGGCAACTGAGTAACATACTAAGATAGCAAAAGCCATAAAACATGTGTCATCCTGACAAAGAAGAAAAGAAATTGCATAGAAAAAAGTTTGAATGGGATCCCTCCGGGGAGTTGAGCTTTTCCCATTTATTTCAGGTGAACAGATTGTTTTGGTTAAAGTTGGTTTCTCTGAGCAGTCTACTCAGTAAGGCTCAGTAAGGCTCAGTAAGGCTTGGTTGTAAAACATGGTTGCACTCTCTGTGGGTGTCATTGCACCATAATGCTCTGAGTTCAAAGAGAGGCTTTGAAGGACATGTGAACAGTTAGTGGGTGCAGGCAAGCATTCATACTGGCCTGCTTGCAATCACAATGCAATTTAACTCACTTTGGGTATTTTGTGAACATCATTGTTGACTGAACATTTAGTTATTTTTTTATTGTCATATTTGTATTATTGCAATATTGTTCAAACACCACAGATGATACATTTGGCACTAATACTATTACTGTATGTTTTATTCAATAAATTCCAAGAATCAGAGAGCATTTTAAAGGAATAGTTCACCCAAAAATGAAAATTCTCTCATCTCCTGCTGAACACAAATGCAGATTTTTAAAAGAATATTTCAGCTCTGTAGGATTCTGAATTGTTCACTTTTGTTACATGGATTATTGTCACAGATGACATGTTTGTCAAACACAAAGGGCATCTCAATCATGGAGTACCAGACTGGAACAGACTTGTGTAAGAACATTTTTGCATCATCCGTAATGCTATAATAGCACAACTGATTATCCCCTAATGCGTGTCTGCCATAATAAGATCCTGAATGTTTGCAAGTCAAACCTGTATGCCTTTCATGGCCAAATCTCTGCATATTGAGTGACAGCTCACAATGTAATAGTCGTGACTTTGCCGCCCACTATCAGGAAACAAAAGGTCAGGATGACACACAAGGGACAAATACATGACTGTATGTGACAGGAAGTCATAGAAAAGTGACTTGATTTATGCAGGCAAATGTCAGACAACTTGATCATAGAGTGTGAAAGTGCTGCTTTGCACCCTGAAGTGTCAGAGGCAGATCTTGTTGTATCAGACAGCACCTGACAGTCGATTTATTTTCTATTGAAAACACAAAGCATTATGATATTGCTGAAGACAATTTCAGGGTGCATTTTGTCAATGTGTTTTCAAAGGAACTTTGTCATACAGCTTTAGATGGTCTTACAATTCTGACTGTGGTCTTTGAATGTTTCTTTAAATTGCAGGAGAGATTGAAATGTAGATACCCTAGTTTAATGGTTCTCAACTGATGAAGATTATACATAGGACATGTTACAACACCAACACAGGGTTGGCTGTGTCTATCTGGGGCCGGCTTCAAAAATACGGGACAAATAGTGGCAATCATAATCAGGGTATATATACTACAACCTCTCCATGTTCGCATCTGCCTAATTAAGCTGGCTTCTAGCAAGTCACAATTACATTTGCGCCAAAAAGCATGTTTGGGAAGCATTTTCTCCTCACTTATAATAGTTGATAAGCATATTTATTTTGCTATCACAACCATGTCGTTAGTTGCATTTTAGTATTTAGTCTTTTTTTAACCTAACCCTAACCTAACCGTAGCCCTAACCCTGCAGTACATGACCCTATAAGACACATTTTTTGGTTTGCAATGCACCATTTGAGAACCACTAATATACTTTATAATTTTTTAATTTTCTATAGTGAGGGAAAGAGAGGAGGGTGTTACAATTTCAGTGGTCAGTAACTTATGACCAATTCTAGTTCATTAATTTATTGTAGTTTTTTAAATTTGAGTAATGATCTGACCATCCCTTTCTTGGTTTGCTGGTGCTAATGGACCTGAAATATTACTCCGATAAATCTCCTTTCACATTCACAGAGCTCTTGGCATTCATGTTATAGCATGTTATCTCTAAAAAAAAAACACACAAGCACACAACACACACACACACACACACACACACACACACACACACACACACACTTGACCAAATCAGACTATTTTCAAAGTGCTACAAAGGTCAACAAAATTAAGTCATCATCCATATCATGTTGACCTTTCATTGAACCTAAATGACAACCATTAACTAGAGAAAATATCTTAAAGGTTACCTGTAGCTAAAGATCACGCTCGATTGACACTCACAATAAAACCACAACAGTGTAATGGCCAGTGTGACATACTTATGCACTGCAGATACATAAAGTCTTAATCTTTAAATCAATATAATGGTAATTCCAGCCACCCAGACTCTTAATTTCCCCCTCCACTTCTTTCTCTCAACACCCGGAGGGCTGGCTATGACCAGCACTGTAATATTTATCACATTCCTTGCACATGTCCCTTTCAGGCCTTAGAGTAATTTGTGCTGGCACATAGAACTGGACCATGTATCAATGCAATGACACAATAGACTTAATTTGGACAGGACCCAGAATCATAAAAAATATACAGCTGATCAAGGCCTCAATAATCCCCAGCATGCCTTTTGTTTTACAGTCATGATTATATACACTTTAAATGCTGCAGCCAAAGCAAGTTGTACCAGTACAGTCAGTTACAGATGCCAACAAACACTGTGTAAATGCTAAATTATGATGTGATTGCTGCAGAGAGTAAGAAATCTGTCACGCTCTGAATGTTTAGGAGGGGCCAAGAAGCAACTGTTCAACTCGCGTTGTGGACTTTATTTAATCATAATTAACTAGCCAAATGACAAAGAGAACATGAGTCCTTCAATTCATTGCACGCCTGGCCTGTGTGTTTGGTCATTTGCATAAAGTAATGAATCTCTAAAAAGCAAAAAGGGTGGGTTTTAAGTGTCATTATCTTCATATTGTAATGTGGTTACAAAGTAGTTTCAAGGCATGTTGGAGCTTTGTTCAGGAGCGGGTTTGGTTATTAGCGATAATTAGTAATGATTAAAATCAATAGAACATTGATTATAATCAACATTAGATTATTAATCCTTCAAATCAACAATCATCAAAGTTCAATATCAATTATCAAAATCAATAGACTATTAATAAGGATTAATATTGCCAGGGCACCACCCTGGAATCAGGGACTAATGACCAGACAGTATAGCAGTCTCAATATAGAAATGTTCTCTTAGGAAAGGTGACGTCCGGAGAACATCGACATTCAAAAGGAAAACAATGAAGGCTTGAATCCGAGCACTGACATCCTCTGACTTCTCTTTAAAGTATAACAAAGTTTATTGGTGCAGAAATATCCATTAATAATCAATACAATGCAGGCGTTAAACATCTGTCTTCCATCTACAAACTAATCACTAACATGATTAGAAATGGTAACAATAAGCCTATAATTCATGAGAGGAGGTAGAGATGTGTGTGTGTACGCGTGTGTGCGTGTCTGTGTATGAATGGGTGTGAATGGGTGTATGTGTGTGAGTGTAAGGAGAAGAGGAGTGCACAAATTTGCAGATGTGGCTCTCATGAAGTGTCACACAAGGTTTCCGGCCAGATAATCTGGCAGAGAGACTGGTAAATGGCGTCTGCCCGCTTAACATGTATCTCCACTGGTTCGGTAACTTAGGGACAAAGCTGGGTTCTATAGCCAAGTTATCTGTTCGCCAAATGTATTTGCGGGTATGTTTGTGAAGTGTCGTGTATGTGTTTGCGGTTATTTAGAGATAGAGAGGCGCTGGTTTCAGTAGTTCGTATGTTAATGTAATATTGTGTTGAAGCAGTAAACGTATTTGGCCTGCTGTCCGTATACCGGAGGACTCTGAGCTCTAGACTTGAATCTAGTCCTGATTACCCCCAATAAAGTTGTTAATATGAAAGAACAGTACCATGACTATTTCAGGAAGTATTTAGGACAGCAAGCCAGCAACAATTATATTTGGTAAATTGGCTTGGCGGAAGCTTCTGAATCGTTCGAACGAGAGACCACCACTCATCATAGAAGTGGATGGGCTCACGGTATGCAAATAGAGAAGGTGAAAATGAGAATTGGCTTCAAAAGGGTGGGCTCACACTGCGATTCAAATGGGAGACTGTTCTACGAAAGTGAAGTTTAGCTCATGGAATTTAAACGGGTAAGCCAGCATGCATTCGAATGGGGAAGGTGAGAATGAGAATTGGCCCCTGCTGCATTCTAAAGGGAGGGCTCACACTGCAATTCAAATGGGAGGCTGCTCTATGGAAAGAGAGAGTTCACGACATTCTAACAGTAGGCCCAGCAAGCAATCAAACAAGGATAGTGAGCACTAGTTGGTGGTGCTGCATTCGAAAGGGAGGGCTCACACTGTGATTTGAATGGGAGACTGCTCTATAGAGAGAGAGAGCTTACGCCATTAGAGCGGTTAAGTCCAGCAAGCAGTCGAACGGGGAGAATGAGAATGAGAGTTGGCTCATGCTGTGTTCGAAAGGGAGGGCTCACACTGTGATTCGAACGGGAGACTGCTCTATAGAAAGAGAGAGCTGACGCCATTCAAACAGATAAGCCCAGCAAGCAATCGAACAGGGAAAGTGAGCCCTAGTTGGTCATTCTGCGTTCGAAAGGTAGGGCTCACACTGCGATTTGAATGGGAGACTTCTTTGTAAAGAGGGAGAGTTCACGGCATTCAAACGGGTAATCCCAGCAAGCAATATAATGGGGAAGGTGAGAATGAGAGTTGGCTCATTCTGCGTTCGAAAGGGAGGGAGTTCTCACACTGCGATTTGAATGGGAGACTGCCCTATAAAGATTGAGTGCTCATGGCATTTGAACAAGGAAGCCCAGCAAGCAATCGAATGGGGACGATAAGCATGATAGTTTGCTCGTGCTGCTTTCCAAAGGGAGGGCTCACTCTGCGATTCGAATGGGAGACTGCTCTATTAAGAGAGAGAGAGCTCACGGCATTCGAATGTGTAAGCCTAGCAAGCAATCGAACGGGGCTTGTTTTCAAAGGTAGCCTCACTCAATAGACTAGGGAAATATGGTGCTTTGAGAAGAAGAGGTGGTAACCGCTATCTCCTGTAATGCTAGCTGCAGCTGCTGAGAAGCGAAGACAAAAGTATTCGATGGAAGCATGGTAAAATGTTGCTGCGGCTGTAGAGTAAGTGTTCTCCTGCAGGAGCAGAGTTTAAACTACTGCTGAGGCAGTAGAGTTAAGAAGGTGCTGTGGCAGAGGAGTAGAAGAGATGGAATATTAAAAAGGGATGGGGTGCTCCTGCGGGAGCAGAGTTTAAACCACTGCTGCGGCAGTAGATTAAAATGGACTTCCCGCTGGAGCAGAGTTAAAGCAGTGCTGTAGCTGTTGAGTAGAGGAGATGGAATAGTAAAAGGGTCGGGGGGTGCTCCTGCTGGAGCGGATTGAGTATTTGGGGGCATAGTGAAGGAGCTCCTGTGGGAGCGCTGCTGTGTTTCCATTGCTGTAGATGCACTTCTATGAAAGTATGGAACTTGGACATTGAAAGTGCCGTGTACACACATTTGGTATGGGTGGGACACTCTTGCTGTGGTATCAAGTAGGACACAAATACTTCATTTGATTTCTTAACACCTGTAAGGGAAGCAAAGTTTAGTTTGTACTTAACTGTAGGGGAGCAAATGGTTAGTTATGGAAAACATGTCAATTATGTTTATATGCAGCTTTGAGGGAAGCAAAAATGTAGTTCCCTATCAGTCACTCACTCGACGTTGTGTCGATGTAGTGACACCAGGGGTTCGCTCTTAAGAACCCTAATCATCTTTGCTTCATTCATAAAAGGCCAATGAAAATTGGAGTGGAATTTGCATGCCACTCTCTGCCCCGGACATACAGGTATAAAAGGAGATGGCATGCACAACTCATTCAGACTTGTTCTTTGGAGCCAAGCGCTCATGTGTGTTCGTCCTGTCACCTTGCTATAACTGCTGGAATTACGGCGCATATAAGTGGTCACCCTCACATGGTCGAGTGTTGTGCTTCCCCTGGGCACTTCGGTGGCTGAATCCAAAGGTGTAAAAGAGTATATTCAAAAAGAGTATATTTTCTCTTAAAGAGCTTGCACAAATGATTGGCGTCTTTTTAAAGATGTCCTTTCGCCTTTGTGCTACTGTGTGTGGCTGTTATCTCTCCACACCTGATGGCCACAAAATCTGTCTCGAGTGCTTGGGTTGCCAGCATGCCAAGACAGCTTTTGTGGATGGGTCATGTTCCCACTGTGAGAACATGCCCATGAGAACATGCCCATGAGAACATTGCAGTCACTGCTCTCTTCCTTCTTTGTTAAGCAGAGGGCCACCGCGGCTGCTTCCCGAACCGGTCCGTCATGGGTTGAAACTCAGACGGTTGGGTTGGCGAGTGCCATGGGCGATTTGGATGTGGATATGGGAGTCTTTCCACCTACTCAGTCCCCGCGGACCTCACATCCCCCAACATGCTCGTTCTGTCCGGTATGGTTCACGAGCGATGCAGGCAGTCCACATCAGGGCACATTTAATGTCTCCTTCGGGCTCGCAACGAGGATGAGTTGTCGGTCGCAGCATCAGAGGGTGGGCTCCTGCTTTCAGAAGCAGACGAGCCTAGTCTACTGAGCTCCCACTCTCGGGCAGTAGAGCTCAGGACAAAGCACTTGCAAAGTTATGGAAGCGCCTTTCTCCGAATGGACATGCTTTGCTGGCTCGTCCACCCTGACTACTCTCGTCAGCGGAGCAGTCAAGAGATATGCAGAAGCGCCATGGCGTTGCACCTGTGCCCCCAGGTAGGACCTGAAGGACATGAAGGAACTGTGCACCTTGATCGACCTCGCTCTATGGGTGACAAAATCCGGCGCTCTGGGCCGGACAATGTCCACCTTGGTGGTCCAAGAGCGACACCTGTGGCTCAACCTTGCGATGATGTGTGATGCAGAGAATGTCCACACGGTGAAGAAGCAGAAGGAGGCTATTAAACACATCCTGACGACTTGGCCACCTACAGGCCTCCGAAGCCCCTCGCCCCATCAAGATGTTGACGCAGAAGTGTATCCTGACGTCAGCATGACAACAGGATTTACTTGTGGCCATCGAAATGAAGGACACATACTTTCACGTATTAATCCTTCCTCGAAACAGACCCTTTATTCAGTTTGCATTTGAGGGATGAGCATACAGTACAAGGTCTTCCTTTCGGTCTGTCCCTATCTCCTCGCGTCTTTACCAAAGTCGCAGAGGCTACTGTCACCCCGCTAAGGGAGAAGGGCATTCACATCCTCAATTATCTCGATAATTGGTTGATCCTAGCTCACTCGCTTCAGCACCTCAACTGACTGGGTCTTCAGGTCAACTGGAAAAGAGCAAGCTCTCCCCTGCGCAGAGCATCTCTTTTCTCGGTATGGAGTAGGACTCGGTCACCATGATGGCATGCCTGATGAACAAGAGCTCATTTTGGATTGGAGAGCCCACGGAATGAATGACATGAAATCTCACTCTGCATTCGAATGGGAGAGCCCACCCTGTGATTCGAACGGGAGAGCCTGCATTGCGGTCGAACGGGAGGGCCCACACTGTAATTTGAAAGGGATAGCCTGCGACCAATGTTTTGAGGCTCACAGTGGTTTCGAATGGGAGGGCCCACACTGCGATTCAAACAGGAGAACCTGTGGCCAAATTGCATAGGCTCACACTGTGCCTGAACACAAGAGCCCACACTGCATTCGAATGGCGGGTGGTGCAGATTAAATAACCTTGCCGAATTGTGGCTTGTGATAGGTATATATTTATGAGCTATGCCCCTAGACTTTTAATTAGAGGAAACATAAGAGGAAACAGGAAACATGCACGCTTGTGCTACTTTATAGTGTCATGGGAGTTTGTTGCATGACCCAAAAGACGCTGCAGTTGTGGCACATGGACAGCACTTTTGTGCTGCTGAGGCATGTTTTGAGCCAAAGGCAGAAGTACCACAGTTGTGTTTTCTCAACTAAAATGGTTGCCATCTTTGGCTCCTTGGTAAGTAATGGTTAAGTCTTGGAAAGATGCCTAGATAGAGAAAGCGAGAGGTAAACCTGCATACAATCTATTGACAGGAATATAAATGGGCTCTTCCAGACACCTGCTGGAAGTAATATTGGTGTAACCCCTGCAGAAGTTGCAGTTTCAGGCGTTGCTGTGGAAAAGACAAAATAATCATATTTAGGTGAAGCTTATACTAGGAAGACATTTCACAACCCTGTGAAATAAGAAATAATCTGTGAAAAGTTATTTAGAAAACATGTGCTGGGGAATACAGTACATCTTTTATTTTAATTTATTTTTTATTCAACAAAACACACAAATTAACAAAACATAACAGCTTATACAAAAGACCAATGACATTATATATATAGATGTATAGATATAGTAGTATAGTAGTGTATACAGGTACAGTAATACGTTTAAGCAATAAGTAAATTTAGTGTGGTATAATAGTAAACATTATCATTAATTACATTTTTCTGGTGATGTGGAGAGAGAGAGAGAGAGAGAGAGAGAGAGAGAGAGAGAGAAGCAAAAAATATGGATATAAACTCATTGAGTGATATCAAGAAAATTTGAAACAATCATAGTTATAATAATAATAGTTGTAGTAGTCACAACAATAGTAACAATAATAATAATAACAATAATATTAGTAGCAGCAGTAATAATAATAATAAGAATAATAGTATTAGCAGCAGTAATAATAATAATAATAACAGTAATAGTAGTAGCAGCAGCAATAATAATAGTAACAATAATAGTAGTAATAGTAGTAGTAGCAGTAGTAATAATAATAATAATAATAATAGTTGTAATAGTAATAACAATAATAATAATATCATCTCAGATTTAAGAAATTTTATATCAGTCAATAAAGTGTTTGCTGATATACACAACTCTCTAGGTCTGTTAGTCGATCCACTACCACCGGATGGATGAGAGATTAAATTACTGATTCAAGATGTGTGATCAGAGCTTTACTTTAAGGAATAATGGGCGATAATGTTAGGTCTTTGTTTGGTTTAACTAGAACTGAAATTAGTGCTGTGTTCATGTGAGATGGGCTAGAAGAAGTATTTTTAATTTCTGCCATCATTCGCAAGAATAATGGTGATAGAGTTGACTAAAAGTGTTTGTAGTATTCTGGTGGGTATACATCTAGATCTGGGGCTTTATTATTTGATAGTGAGTCGAGAGCCTGTTTATATTCAATTTCTGATACAGATGTTTATAAAATGTACGAAAAATTTAATTGATGTCTTGAAAGGTTTGGAGTCTCTTTCCTTCTGGGTTCTTAATTACTGGGATAAGTGTCTTTTCTTTGTTACCTTTGAGTAAATTAGCAAGATATTTATCTGATTTGTCATGTTTGTTATGTTCAAAATGTGTATATCTTACAAATGTGTAGATATTGTTTTGAAATTCTATCGTTTTATTTATAATATCTTTGCAGTCACCTTTTGTTTTATTTATCTCCTTTAAAGTATGTTCATTGGGATTATAAGAGTAAATATTGTATAATGTGTGTATTTTACTTTCTAATTCTTTTTCTAGTTTTTGTTCCTTTTTATGTTTGTATGTACAATATGATATGATCTTTCCTCTTAATACTACTTTAGCTGTCTCCCAATGAGTGCAGAGATGTCTGGTGTGTTGTTTGTTTCCATGAAGGATGCCCATTCTTTTTTAAAGTATTCATTAAAGTCTTTGTCTTGAAGTAGTGATGTATTCATCCTCCATCTAAATGATTTTTTTATAGCGTTCCTGTTATTGATAGTTATAGTGATTGGTGAATGGTCAGAGATAATGATAGGGTTTATTGTTGTATTTAAGTTGTCTGGAATGAGGGAATTGCTTGTTAAGATATAATCAATATGCAAATATGATTTATGAACTGCTGAGAAATAGGTGTATTCTCTTGAGTTTGGAGTAAGTCTCCAGCTATCGCCAAGACCAAGGTCAGTCATATATTGTTTGATGGTTTTTGTAGATTGCCACAGTTTAAAATGTGATGGCATATTCCATTTGTCTTGTGTTGAATCAATAATTGTATTAAAGTCTCCTCCAATTATGATAGCTGATTGGGAGAGGTTGGCTATTGAAGAGAAAAAATAATGGAAAAATTGGGGGTCATCCTTGTTTGGTCCATAGATATTAGCAATGGTCAGTATTTTATTGTTTAAGGTTATGTTGATGATAACATATCGTCCATCTGGATCACATATGGTTGAATGATAAATAACTGCTATGCTTTTATAGTTTAATATTGCTATACCTCTTTTCTTTGAATTATAGGATGCAGAATATATTTGTGTTAATTTTGAATGTGTTAATTTCTTTTGTTCTGGTTCCAAAAGGTGAGTTTCTTGCAATAAACATTACAATATCTGCATTAAGTTTTTTAAGGTGGTTTAAAATAATGCCTTGTACATTCTAGCTTACCAATTTTAGATGTGACATTCTGTGTTAAGATAGTATGTAGCTTTGTTTGATATTTAATATAAGTATCTGTACCCTATTATATGATATGACAAAAAATATACATATAGTACACATTCAATGTCAGACAAACACATCATAAAACAATGAGAACACTTTTTTCAAATGAATACACAGATAACATATATTTAATGTGGGAGGTAGGTGATTATTGTTTATATTGTATTGCATTTAATGGCGTATTTTTTGTCTACCTTTTGTAATAGATTATAACCAGTATATAGTGTCATTTCTGTAAAGCTGGCCATGAACTTATAGTTGGTCTACACTGAAGACAGCTTTCCTTCCATTTTGACAAATTTGTTTCATGAACGGGATCAATATTCTTCATCTGTCCTGGATCTCACGTTGAAATTGATCGTAAGTTAGTCCGAAGTTAGTTCCTCGCAGCTCTTTACCCTTTCTCTTGACCAGTTCTTTATGTTTGTAGTGCTCAAATTTTGCAATAATGGGACGTGGATGTTTAGTTTCTGCGTTTTTTTTTTGGTTATTATTAGATCCAAGGCTACGGTGAAAGGTAATATTTTTGACAGTCTCTTTTGGGAGTTTAACAGTAGAATGCATGGAATCTTTGATCGCTTGTTAAGGATTATCTTGGATTTGTTCTGGTATACCCGAGAAGATTAGGTTGTCTCGCATACAGCAAGACTGAATGTCTAGTATGGATTCTTTTAGCTGTTTATTTTCATTTGTGAGACTGTTGATTGTTGTTGTGTGTTCTGATATCTTTGTATGCATTTTATTGTTGTTTTTTTGCAACAACTCTATCTGGGACTGACTAAATTCAAGGCTGTTCTTAAGATCTTTGATGTCTTGATGGAGAATTTCAAGAATTGCCAGTTTGTTTTTTATTGATTCTAGGAGACCCACCTCTATTGTTGTAGTTCCCTCCTCGGACTCTGCTGAATATTCCTGGCGTGGTTGTTTCTTTTGTGGTTGTGGCATGCTGGTCAGTCTGCTGAAGTAGTCGTCTGTAAACTTTTCCAAGGTTTCCACAGTGGATTTTGATCCATATCTGGTATTTTAGTGATGAAAGTTGTAATAGTAGTGTTAAATGTAGATCGGTCTGTTTTTGTTTTAGCTGGGTTCAGAGCGCCACCATGATAGATCGCATCCATTGTCTCACGAGATCCTCACGGCCCTCGCATCACCTCCGTATTTGTGTGTCTTGATCAATTGAACTCTGCTACAGTACATCTTATTAAACAATGTGAAAAACAGCATAACATTTTCTGAGAAATAAGAGCTTTGGCTCTGTACAGCATACAGATCATTGAAGGATTCACTTTAAGCCATTCGCTCATTAGGAGCATAACTGTCACCTGTAGTACAATATGCATCTTGCATAGGAAATAAAATGCATAGCAATAGGTGTGAATTATATAAGAATGCATTGAGTTGCAGCTCTGCACTGCATACAGAAATGCAGAAAGAAATGTGCTGGGAAACACAGTACATCTTAATGTGAAAAAACAGCATAAAATGATCTGAGAAATAGGAGCTTTGGCTCTGTACTGCATACAGATATGCATGGACTAGCAATCATCATTGAAGGATTCACTTGAGTTTCATTCGCTCCTTAGGAGTATAACTGTCACCTGTAGTACAATATACATCTTGCATAGGAAATGCATCACATAGCAATATGCGTGAATTATCTAGGAATGCATTGAGTTGCAGCTCTGCACTGCATACATGTTTGTATGCAGTGCAGAGAAACACAGTGCGTCTTAAACAAGGTGAAAAACATCATAAAATGATCTGAGAAATAAGAGCTTTGGCTCTGTACTGCATACAGATATGCATGGATTTGCAATCATCATTGAAGGATTCACTTGAGGCAATTAACTCCTTAGGAGTATAACTGTCACCTGTAGTAGAATATACATCTTGCACAGGAAATGCATCATATAGCAATAGGTGTGTGTGGTAGTGAGGACGTGGTCGAGCATCCATCCGGAGAGAGGGAAAGCGGTAAGGGTGCTTACACCTGAGCTAGATTATGTCTAACACTTCTCTAATTCCAGTGAGCATGGGGAGAGCGGCATATAAACGGCCATGCCACCAGCAGAGAGAGTCTGGCACAAGGAAACCTACGATGCTTGTGAAGTTAATGTGTTTATGCTGTGAAGCTAATGAATTTATGTTGTGAAGCTAAATGAGTTTGACTGTCTACATGCCTCTGAACAGCTGCGTTTGAAAGTTGTAAAGCAGTGAAGTTGTGATTAAAAGACTTAACTGAGTCTGGAAAACCCACTTCCCTGTGTCCTTCTTCCCTAGTCTTTTGGATTCTTTCACAGTGTGAATTATCTAGGAGTTGCAGCTCTGCACTGCATACAGAAATGCGGGAGAAATGTGCTGGGAAAAACAGTCTTAATAAACATTTCTCAGATAATTGTATACTTTTTTCACAATAAGAGCTTTGGCTCTGTACGGCATGCAGGAATGCAGGAGAAATGGACTTGCAATCATTACTGAAGGATACACTTAACCTCTGTTAATTAACTTGATTTAGCGATTGTGAGAGAGACGGCAACCATTGGTTTATCCCTCAGAGACTCGTAATGGCTCGTAATCCGTCCGCCGTTGGTTCTTCAATGGATAAACTCAGAGTGCCGGTCTCACCCGCGATGGCGGAAATGCAAAAATAGTCCAAAGTGGTTGGACGACTAAACAGCAAATCTCATTTGTGATAACAGTAAGTTACAGTAATACTTTGAGTATTATTAGCAGCAATATGCGGACTCAGCTCTCCCGTAAACTGTACAAGCAAAAACATTTATACACAAGAATAACACACTATAATAATGTATATCTGCTTAGACCTAAACCTCTTACTTTAGTCATGTGAGGACATGTGTAGAATGTGTTCATCCGTCATTTGAATATGACTCGATTCCTCTAAGCTTGGGTGATGACAGGAGGCCATTTCCTCACTCTGTCAGCAGGTGGTATGGCGGCTGATACTTGGAGGGTTTGTAGAGATTCAGCGAAGTCGACTCAGTTGAAGAAGGTAGATAAATCTTCTTTCTTTACTTCTGCAGGCAAAAGTGTGAGACGCGGATTGCACGGCAGTCACCTTCAGATCTGTTAATGTGCTCGGTGAAAGGCGGAGAATCTTGGCTTGTCCAGCAAGATGGAGATTGTATGGCCAAATTTCAGGTATGTACGTTACTTCCTTGGGCAACAATGCTATACCTAGGAGCAGATTTTCAAACCTAGGTGTAATGTGAGCCAGGCTTGATGGGATCTGTAGTCTATTTGAACTCCCTATGTTTAATTTTGTTGCTGTTTTTGTGATATCAGGCTCTATAACTTTGTAGACCTGCCTTTGTCTCCTATCTGAGCACATGAGGCCCAACATTACTAATGGCAAATATTATCCCAATAGAGAACGGGTGTGAGATATGCTCTGAGCCTAAATTAAAAATTTGCTTGTTAAATTAATAATTTTATATTCTTATATTATTTCTCTCTCTCTCTCTCTCTCTCTCTCTCTCTATTAGTAGTGTAGTAGTAATATGAGCAATAATGGAACACTGTTGTATGTAAACACTGGCTGACGCCTATTCACTTCACGTCACCTAACTGGCTCATATTACACACAAAAATTATCTTTTGCCACCACCTACTGGCTAACATATGTAATGTAAAAAAAAGTACATGTAAAAAGATACACATACAGTAGCTCTTAAAACATATACACTGCTCTTACACTTTAGTTTAGAATGGCACAAACACAAGCAGAGTGATACACACAGTGAAGCGTCCAAGTGCTGATGATGTGAGACCATCAGTGCTCATGGAACGTCTCTCGTCCAATCAGATTCGAGGACCATAACTAACTGTTGTTAGTCAGTCTGTCTGTCTGTCTGTCTGTCTGTCTGTCTGTCTGTCTATCTATAAATATATATGATATATACTTTTATAGTCCTCAGTAACCAGCTGCAAGCTTCATGATATGGTTTATGATTCACTTTTATTTTTTGATGAACTTGTAGAGTTCTCTCTTCCATTAAATCCCCATTAAGAAAATGTTGGATTATGAGAATGTTTGTGCACTGAGTCTCAGATGAGTTTAAAGTAACAGCACTGAGAGTGATACACATGTTGTGCCAGGGAGGTTAATTGGATAGGCAATGTATCTCTCTGGAAGGCAAACTTACATGAGTACTTCTCATGGCTGCATCTGTTAGTAGGCAGCTCACTGCTTGATTGATGTCAAATTCACAATCAAAGCTAATGCAAAACATCAATCAATACTAAATCAGCATCAACATGTTTTGAAATGCCCAACTTGAGAAATACAGGGTAAGATTTTAATCTCAGATGGAATATTTAGTGGAGACTTTAGTGGATGTTTTCATTTAGATATGTTCATATTAAAGCCTATCAAAGGCATTGCAGATAATTACATGTTTTTGTTTCACTTCATTTTAAAACAGAAAATGTCTAATTTCTGTGTTAGTAATGACACTAAATGGAATTGCAAAAATAATCATTGCAAACAGGATTCTTGAAGACTCCCCATTTCTTCCAATGGTTTCAGATAGTTCAAACTCATGCCATTGGTTGAGCTAATGTTACAGGATTTTTTTTGTTTGTGGCACCATTCTGAGAAAATTGCTGTGGCTACTGTGGTTGTTGGCTTTACGTTGGATTCATATTGTGATTTGCATCTGTCTGCATGCACAAAATGAGTGTATCAAGGTCTGGTTCAATTTCACCTGAAAAGGAGAAAAGAAAAATTATTCTGACTGCAAAGGCTATGGCAAGCAAGATTGAGTCAATTCAAAACCAGCGTAAAAGGGAAGTAAAGAAATTAAAGAGCCAGATACAGTCTCTCAAAGAGCTTATGAGAGATGATAAAAATGCTTCACAAGTTAAAGCACAGTTTGATGTTCTGCTGCAATTGTCTGAAAATGTCACTGCATTCCACAAATATCTGATGTCTTTAATCCCATCTGATGAACATGAAAAACAAAATGTATGGTTCACAAGCATTACTGAATACAATCAAAGATTATTTGAGGATGTTAAAGTGTGGCTTTCAAAAACCAGCAGGCCTCGTTCAGAGCTAACTCATAATGTTGAGTGTCATCAGGAAGCTCTGTCAGTAAAAGAAAGTGGGATTCATGAGGATGTGAAAAAGGGACACGAGCATCCATCTTCTCAACATGACCAGGATTACATATTGCCATGTGATAGCATATCGAACCTAAGCAGAAACAAACAATGTTCAAAATCAAATGTTTCCAGCACCTCTTCTGCACGTCTCAGAGCAGAGGCTGAAACGGCTGCTCTGCTTGCCCATCAAGGTTTGCTGAAAGAAAAACATGCTCTTGAGGAACAGGAAGAGAAATTAAGACAACAAAAAGAAAAGCTTCAGCTTGAAACCGATATAGCCGCATCAGTGGCTAAAGCACATGTTCTAAGGACCTCTGGATCTGTTGTGTGGAGTGCTGCTTCTCAGCAATCTAATGGCATGGAATCATACTTTAAGAAAAATGAAAAAAACTGTTGAAGCTCTTAACATTGCTGCAGAGACTTTTGTTCCACAAAAACTTGAAAAGGATGAACAAGGAAAATCAGCAACTGGAAATGCGGTTTTACACTTTGGAATGCCAAAACAGAAAAGGGGAGACAATACCAGTTATGTCCAGCAGAGGACCCTAGAGCTTATGAGACAGAGCCCAGTTCTAAATACTGGTACTACAGCGCCTCCAGTGTCTCATCACAGAGATGTTCATACACGCCTTTTCACGAATACTAACAGTGACCAGAACCACATGTTGTCTATAATGGAAAAACAGAATGAGATAACAGCAATGCTGGTGCATCAGCAATGTTTTGCATCACTGCCTAAGAGAGAGATCCCAATATTTGATGGGGACCCTCTACAGTACCATGCTTTCATGCGGTCTGTTGAACAAGTGGTTGAGGAAAAGACTGACAATGCTGAAGATTGCCTTCATTTTCTGGAACAGTACACCAGGGGGCAACCACAACAACTTGTCAGAAGCTGTCAACACATGACTGGCTCAGGCTGTGCAAAGGCAAAGACTTTACTGCAAGAACACTTTGGAAATGAGCATATGATTGCATCTGCCTACTTGGATAAGGTCTCTTCATGGCCAACAATAAGTCTGAAGATGGAAAGGCTTTACAGGCATACAGTCTGTTCTTGCGTGGATGTTGCAACGCCATGGAGGAGGTGCATAGTCTGTGTGAATTGAATACTCCTGCCAATATGTTCACTGTGATTAAAAGATTGCCCTACAAACTGAGAGACAAGTGGCAAACAGTGTCATGTGACATCCAGGAAAGGCATCGTCGGAGAACTATGTTTGTTGATATTGTGACTTTTATGGAGCGCCAAGTGAAAATCATAATAGATCCTGTGTTTGAAAACCTACAGGATGCTCCAATGTTGGTGTCAAATAAAGAAGGCACCAGGACAAAATCACCCCACTTATGGCCTAAAGGAAGTAGCTTTGCATCTGCTGCTACTACATTTGAAAAGACACTAACAGAACACAAGGTTAAAGATGGATATTTACCTGAAAAGACTTGCCTGTACTGTAAGGGTGGACACATGCTGGAGTTTTGTACTCTACTGGATAAGAGAGCTCAAAGTGAGAAGATTGATTTCCTGAAAAAGAATGGAGTTTGTTTTGGCTGTTTGTGCACTGGTCACATCAGTAAGGAGTACAGGAAACGTCTCTCTTGCAAAACATGCGGCTCAAGACACCCTAGTATGCTTCACATTCACCACAAGGACAAGGGAGTACATGCAGACAAAGGCAGGAGCAATTCAGAGAGTGCAGTGGGCAGTTCTTTGGTTGCAGTCCAAACCAGCAGTCTTACTGGGGCTGGTGAACAAGACTTTAAGCTCGCCATTGTACCAGTCAAGGTCAAATCTAGGAGAGGTCAAAGGACAGTGGAAACCTATGCCTTTTTGGACCAGGGCAGTTCAACATCTTTCTGCACAATGGGTCTGATGGATAGACTGAATCTCTCTGGGAGAAAATTAAGGATTCTTTTGCGTACCATGGGTCAAGAGAGAATTGTGGACAGTAGTATTGTGTCAGACTTGGAAGTGGCTGGATTGGACAGTGGCTGGTACTGTGAAATGCCAGATATCTTCACACAAAGTAGGATGCCTGTGAATAGGAGGAACATCCCATGACAGAAAGATCTGCATAAATGGCCTCATTTGAAACATGTGTACTTGCCTGATATAGATGGAGAGGTGGAGCTTTTGATAGGCATGAATGTGCCCAGAACTTTGGAACCACTTGAAGTCATCCGGAGTGTGGGTGAAGGGCCATATGCCATCAAGACTATGCTTGGTGTGACGGTAAATGGAACACTTGGTGGAGGATGTTCTGATGGACCTGTGTATCAGTATGCAGTTACCATCAACAGAATTTCTGCTGTGACACTTGATGAACTCTGGAAACAACAGTTTAAGTTAGACTTTCCAGAATGCAGTCAGGAGGAACAACCAGGACTTTCAAGGGAAGACTGCAAGTTCTTGGAAATGGCTAACGATACTGTGAAACTAGTGGATGGCCATTACAGTATTGCTTTACCTCTAAAAGAGAGAAAGATAAGCATGCATAACAACCGTAGGATTGCAGAACAACGCATCCTTAACCTGAAGAGAAGGTTTATCAGAGATGCATTTTTCCATAAGGACTACACTGCTTTCATGAATAACCTTATATCCAATCTCAGAGAGAGTGCCAACCACAGATCTGGAACGCAGTGATGGAAAGGTTTGGTATATCCCACACCACGGTGTATACCATCCGAAGAAAGGAAAGATCCGAGTTGTCTTTGATTGTGCAGCAACATTTCAAGGTGCATCACTCAACGCACAACTCCTGAATGGACCCGATCTGACTAGTACGTTGATTGGAGTTCTGACCAGGTTCAGGAAAGAGCCTGTTGCTCTGATGTCTGACATTGAGGCGATGTTTCACCAAGTTCAAGTTCCAGAGGAGGACGCAGACCTGTTGAGATTTCTTTGGTGGTCCAGTGGAGACTTCCGTCAGTTTATGGAGGAGTACAGGATGGTTGTCCATTTGTTTGGGGCAACTTCTTCTCCAAGCTTGCTTCTGTGGCCTCATAAAGACCTTAAAACTATCTGTGCCAAAGGTGGCTTTCATCTAACAAATTGGATAAGCAACAGTCGCAAAGTGTTGGCTTCAATACCTGAGGAAGAGAGAGCAAAAGAAGTCAAAGACCTGGATTTGGACCATGACTCATTACCTGTTGAGAGAGCACTGGGTATGCGTTGGTGAATCCAGTCCGACACCTTTAAGTTCAGTATAACCATTCAGGAGAGACCATTGACCTGCAGAGTGATCCTTTCAACTGTTAGCTCTTTCTATGACCCTCTGGGTATCCTAGCTCCTGTGGTTTTTACAGCTAAAAGGATTCTTCAGGACCTGTGCCGGAACCGGCTGGGATGGGATGACTGTATACCACCAGCAGTTGCTCAGGAGTGGATGGACTGGTTGAAGGAGCTACATCAGCTGGAAGGCTTCCGCATCAGACAATGTTTAAAACCACTGAACTTTGGAGAAGCAACCACTGCTCAGATGCATCATTTCGCCGATGCAAGTGAGGAAGGATATGGTACTGTTACCTATCTGCTGCTGCGCAATGAACACTCCCAGACACACAGTGCCTTTATAATGGGAAAATCCAGGATGGCAACTATAAAGCCTGTTACAATCCCACGCATGGAGCTGACAGCTGCTATTGTAGCAGTTCGCATGAACAAACTGTGGAGAAAGGAGTTAAGACTACAGCTTCAGCACTCTGTTTTCTGGACAGACAGTACTTCTGTTCTAAAATACATTAAGAATGAAACTTCAAGATTTCGAATCTTTGTGGCTAACAGGGTCTCATAGATTCTCAATGTTTCTAACGCATATCAATGGAGATATGTGAATACTGCACACAATCCTGCAGACCTTGCCTCTAGAGGTGTGAGGGCAGAGCCATTCCTAAAGAACAAAATTTGGATATCTGGTCCCACATTTCTCTTGCAATCAGAAGAAGACTGGCCTGTTAAGGGAGTGGTGGTGGTGTAGTGGTCTAAAGCACATAACTGGTAATCAGAAGGTTGTAGGTTTGATCCCCACAGCCACCACCATTGTGTCCTTGAGCAAGGTACTTAACTCCAGGTTGCTCCGGGGGGATTGTCCCTGTAATAAGGGCTCTGTAAGTCGCTTTGGATAAAAGTGTCTGCCAAATGCATAAATGTAAATGATGTAAATGTTAACCTAGACATGTTGCAAGAACTTCCACCTGGAGACCCTGAGGTCAAGATTTCAGCTGCAATTGAAGTTTCTACAGCCAAGGACATGTAGAAACTTGCAGTGACATGCTTGATGAACCGCACCTCATCTTGGACACATCTAACAAGAGTGATGGGCTGGATCCTAAGATGGAAGGCTTTGCTTATAAATCTCAGGAAAAAGGACATGGGTGATTTCAAGCATAAACTTTGTGGTAGTTATCTCTCATTGGGAGAGATCAGAGAAGGTGAGATCAAAATAATCATGTTCTGTCAGAGAAGGAGGTTCTCAGAAGAGTTCTCCTGCCTCCAAAAGGCAGAAGGTGTAAAAAGAAACAGCCACATATATAAGCTCAATCCAATACTGGAAGATGGTGTGTTAAGAGTTGGAGGATGGCTATGTAAGGCTGCCATGCCTGAAGAGTCAAAACATCCTGCCATACTAGTTAAAGACCTTCATATCTCTGATCTCATCCTACAACATGTTCATCAAGAGGTTGGCCATGGAGGTAGAAATCAAATGTTGTCAAGGCTACGCCAGAGATACTGGATCCCTGGTACCAGTGGTTTAATAAGAAAATTCTTGGCAAGATGTGTCATCTGTCCTCGGCTTCATGGAGCTGTAGGTCAACAGCAAATGGCTGTTGACTACTTTGGTCCATTTTGGGTCAAGCGTGGGAGGAGTCTTGTGAAGAGATATGGAGTAATCTTCACGTGTTTAGCAATAAGAGCAGTACACATTGAAGTTGCCACCTCGCTGGACACAGATTCTTGCATTAATGCCCTGCGACGCTTCATTGCAAGACGAGGGCAGGTCAAAGAGCTATGGTCAGACAATGGCACCAACTTTGTTGGTGCAGAGCGAGAGTTGAGATGAGCCATTGAAGGGTGGAACCTGGAAAGGATCAATGATGTGCTCTTGTTGAAAGGAATAAAATGGACCTTCAACCCTCCCACTGGATCGCATCATGAAGGAGCATGGGAGAGAATGATCCGTTCTGTCAGAAAGATTCTTAACTCTACTTTGAGGACACAAAGTCTGGATGAGGAAGCACTCCACACAGTGCTCTGTGAGGTTGAATCAATCCTGAATAGTAGACCTATCACAAAGGAATCCACAAATCTAAACTACTTGGAAGCATTAACATCTAACCACCTTCTGCTTCTCAAAACTAAACCATGTTTACCACCTGGACTGTTTCAGAAAGTGGACATGTATGCACGGCAAAGATGGAAGCAAGTCCAATACATGGCGGACCTGTTTTGGAAAAGGTGGTCTAAGGAGTACTTGCCACAACTGCAGGAACGACAGAAATGGACGAAGATCAAACAGAATTTAATTCCTGGAGATATCATACTTGTAGTGGATGATTCTGCACCCCTCAATTCCTGGATCATCAGAAGGATAACAGAAGTGGTTCCAGACAGAAGAGGACTTGTGAGACAAGTCTGGATCAAGACCCAAACCAGCTGTATATGCAGGCCTGTAGCCAAGATCTACCTTCTTCAGAAGTCAGCTGTTTCCTGATTACTGTACTTTGATAATGTGATTTTTGACTGATTTGACTGGACTATTTTTTTGTGACTTTTTTCTTCTGAGAGAAGACCGAAGATTGGATAATTTTTTGTATGATGGTTTACATGTGTAATATATGTAATTATTACTGTGTATTAACTGTAATAATTAGGGGCCGGAATGTAAGAGCCAGGTGTAGTTCTATTATTTTGAAAGGACATTTATGGTAATCAAGGCACCTGGTGGGGGCGGAGGAAGCAAGTAATATATTCTGTTCACCTGTTCTGGTTTGGGTACTGAGAGAGGGGGTGAAAGGGGGAAGTCTAATTTTTTGCTGACCGCTGTTTTCACGCTTCTTTTACATCTTTCAAATGCAGTTTATGCCATTTGACACAACTTTGTATGCCATTAACACAATTATGGGATGTATTGGACCTTGTTTGTATTAGTGCAAATAAATCTGGAATCCGTGATCATTAAGTGCGTCTGGCAAGTTATTCCCCTACGCAGCCTCTCGGTAGCAAAAATTGAGTTTCAGACTGCCGCCTACATGAACAATAACTGAAGCTCCTGACCCGTATCGGCATGATTTTTATGCACTGCACTACTGCCGCACGATTGGCTGATTAGATAATCACATCGATTAATTTTGGTGCCAGACGGGCTGGTTTGAGTATTTATGTAACTGCTGATCTCCTGGGATTTTCACACACAACAGTCTCTAGAATTTTCTCGGAATGGTAAATACAAACAGGGTATTAGCCTACCCATATGCTTCAGCATACATCACCTTAATACATGCTTATATAATTCACAGCATTTTATGCATTTAACACATGCTTAAATCACTCAAAGCATTCTATGTATTTTTAACCAGGCTTTAAGGACATGTATAAAAGTTTAAAACAATAGAATTCTCATTACACATGTTCACTTAATAGTAAAAGATTCTAGGCTATAACTCATTAAATGAGATATGATTAATACTAAATTTACATATCCAGTCCTTGCATTTGCAACAAAACGTGGTCCATATGCATCCTTCAAATATTATCCATAACACACACTCAATTTTAACATATGACTCTTGTGAACACATATTTAATTAAATTTATCAGCATTTTGAGTCAAATTAAATATTTAACCAAATAATTATGAATCGATGAACAAAACCTGGTGCTCTCTTGCACAATGTATGTTTCCATGTTTCTAACACAGGAAAGTTCTGGAAAGCAGGTGATGCAAAACTCCAGTTCTTAAAGGGGCCACATCCAATTTATGACTATAGTTAAATTATATGACATTTCTTCATTTGGCTACATTCCCCATGCTAAAAGTCATTGTCCCGGATGACTTAATACATATTTTTCACTTCTTTAGCAGCTTCTCTAAAGAATACACTACCCAGGCTTGTTAATAACTGAGAGACGATTTCAGGACGGAGTAAAACAACATTGCATGCTGATTTTGGCTCATTAAATGGGTTTGAGTGTATGCCAGCATTGGCTCTTTTAGATTTTCATGGTGCTGTTACAGGTTTTGTCTTCTCTGGTTCAGACATTCTAGGAGACATGCCAGTGTCAGGCTCAACCCTCTCTAGCTCAGACACTCTAGGAGCTGTGTCATTGCTAGACTCAACTCTCTCTGGTACAAACCTTGTTGTTCAGTGTTCCCTGTAATCATTACAGGTTCACCTATAAGGGCTTCAGCTGTTGACACTGGATTTTTAGGGTTCACATTGTCTTTGTCTGGAAGACTAAGATACATGACCTCTTCTATCACAACAAAATCATGATCACAATGCACAACCTCCATCTGCTCAGAAACAGATTCCTCCCTCGATTGTGGTGTTGTGGGATAACAAGTTTCTGTCACCTCTGGCTCAGGAAAACAAGGGCACAAGTCAACAGTATGTGTGGTATCCTAAACATCTAGGACCCTGTATACAGTAGAACACCATGAATGCTGTAGTTTGTTCCTACCCAAAGGTCTGTAACCCAAGTATACCTGCTGACCCACATCAATCACAGGGCAATACAACTTGTCATTCAAAGTCTCAGCAGCCTTGTGTTCAGCATATTCCCTGGCTTTTTCACAAGCTTCTCTCAATCTGTCTTGGTTAATCACTAACAATCATGTTTTCTCTCCACAGTTTGCTCTTGACCTAACAGTGCATCTACTGGAAGATGCGGGTTGACTCCAAACAGCAAGTATTGTGGTGAGTATCCAGTGGTTGCATGTGGTGTTACATTATACGCATAAACCAACTCAGGAATTTGTTCTGGCCAACGCTTTTTCTTTTCAGGGGTAGTTTACATAATAAATCATGGGGTGTTCTGTTAAAACACCCATACTCAGTGTTTCCCTGAGGCTGATAAGTTGTGGTGCAGGTTTTCTTTACACAATACATTTTACACAGCTCGGCAATCACGTCACTTTAAAAAATGTCTGCCATCAGAATGCAATCATTCAGGCACCCCATATTTCATGAACTTTCAGAAGGATGTTCTCATGGCCATCAGAGGCAGTTTCATGCACAGTAAAATCTACTGCCACTACTTCAAGGGCCCATGAAGCCAGAAATGGCTTCATGGGCACAGACCTGCCATGTGGCTGAACATCTGAGAGAGCAGCACAATGTGGAAGTACTGGAGCAGCAGAAACCACTGGGTAATGCGGGAGTTGGTGTCCTTCGCCTTAGCCATCCATCGGATTGGGACATGGTCTATGACCAAGATGAAGGATCTCCCTAGAAGGTAATAGTTGAGCTCCAGGACTGCCCACTTGATTGCCAGTGCTTCCTTCTCTACCATAGCATACCTGGTTTCGCCCATTTCCAGCTTCCAGCTAATGTAAGTCACCGGGTTTACTTTCCCATCAAAACACTGGGAAAAGGCGGCTCCTATTCCAGTATCAGATGCATCCGTCTGCAGGGAGAAGGGTAACGATAAGTCTGGTGTGTGTAGAATGGATTGAGGCATCAATGTTGTTTTGAGATGTTGAAAGGCCCATTTGTTTCCTCCGTCCTCTTCACCTTCTCTGGCTGCCCTGTCTTGGTCAGGTCTGTGAGGGGACAGGCCACAGAAGATAAAACTGGGATGAAACACTTATAGTATCATGCAAACCTCCAAAAGGCATATACCCGTGTTTTGGTGGTGGGCCGAGGGTAGTCTTGGACAGCTGCTACTTTATCCTCTTGTGGCAACACTAGCCCCTGACCAATGCGGTATCCCAGGTACCCTGCCTCAGTGAGTCCCAGGTGGCATTTCCGGAGGTTGGCTGTGAGTCCCACCTGATGCAGAGCACATTCTGAAGATGGTCCTCCCAGCTCTCCAAGTGGATGACTGCAAAATTCATGTAGGCAGTGGTATACTGATTGTGGGGCCGCTGAATGATACCCATAATTCGCTGGAACGTGTCTGGCACATCATGCAGGCTGAAGGTAAGGCCAGTGCCCTATCTGAGTACTGAATGCAGTCTTCTTTATGATAGTCACGGAAAACAGAACCTGCCAATACCACTTTGTGAGGTCCAGGGTGGATATGAATTGGGCTTTCCCCAGTAGCTCCACCAGCTCATCCACTCGGGGCATCAGGTAGCTGTCAAAGGTAGACATGTCGTTCAGCTTCCAGAAGTCATTACAGAATCGGATGATGTCGTCGCTCTTTGGGACATCACTATAGTGTTGGACTACGGGCTCTTGAAGGTTTTGATTACTCACAGTTCTAACATATGTCTCACCTCCTCCTCTATGGTTTGTTGGTGAGCTTCTGGGACCCTTTAAGCCTCTGGGGTCGACAGATGCGCCGGCGCGTCCTGCTGGATATTTTCGTCATTACAGCGGAAACAACTTAAAATACTCCGTCATTTTGGGGCATACAGATAACTGTAAGACATCATTAGAGACTATAAAGGGTCTACCTTAATTTGGGTACACTCACAATAACAACAAAAGATGAGCTAAAACTCCGCAAATACTTATCACACAAACATGAAACATATGTCTAAAGAAAGCTTAAAATTTTAAACAAATATTCTCCTGCAATGTAATCTATATGAAACAAAGCGATGTACAGTTTTTGCTGTTTCATCTAATTATAGATAATGTGATCCCACCCACAAGCAGAGCGCGCCATTCATACGCTAATGTGCTGAGACGATCAAGGGAAATGTTGCACGCCCCCGACAGTGTTCAGAGGTTTGATGTAAACAATTCATTCATTTTACTGCGCGTTTGTAACTATACACAGGCGATGAAACTCCTGGATAGGAAGGAAGAGTTAAAATTTTCCTCAGATGAAGAGCTGGACTCCAATGAACGTTTGTATTTTGAAGAGAGACTTGATCCAGCCGAGGATACAATTTCAGACTAGTAAGTCATTTAGTTTTCATTAGTTGACATACTTTTTTATATAAACATGTACATATTTTACTAGTGGGACTATTTCCAGACTTGCCAGCCAGGATTCAGAGTATTGACATTTGAAATATGACTCCTAATAAGCAAGTTTTAGTTACATGTAAATGTTGTTTCGGCTAAAGCAGGTATTTATATTGTATGCTGTATGATATAAATTTGATATGTAATATGATATAAAATTATATGAATGTTTAGAATTTATTTGATCTAGTGTTTATGCTGCCTCATTATCATCAATGCTTGTGCTTGCAAATATGTGTTCAGGTTATATGAGTAAAATGCACTTTAAATATGCCCATATTATAAAATCTGCATCTTATAATGATTTCTGAAGGATCATGTGACACTGAAGACTGCAGTAATGATGCTGAAAATTCAGCTTTGATCACAAATTGCATTTTAATAGAAAACTGTTCTTTTAAATTGTAAAATGAGTTCACACAATGTTTTTACTGTATTTTGGATCAAATAAATGCAGTCTTTATGAGCAGAAGAGACTTCTTCTAAAACTTTTAAATGATAGTGTAGGTATAAAATTAAGTAAAGTCTTTATGTATATATGTAACTTTTATGTAACTTCTTTTAACTTAAAACTTGATTTTGATCATTAAGTCTCCTCACATTCATTCTCTTTTTGTCACATTCCTCATTGATAGGCCCAGGGGAGGGGTCTTTTGTGTCCTCATGTGTGAATTACCTCAATATTCATTATAGTTCACGCCTCCTCGCATATGAGCTTTCAACACTAAAAGTGTCTTACAAAAGTTAAAGTACTATATTGTTTTGTATGAATAAGTGATCAGGATGGTTTTTACATCACTTTGAAGCAAAAACTCTAGGCTAAAAGATCCAGTTATCAACTGGATCCTTCTTGACAAATGTTTAGTATGTGTTATATGGCCTTATTTCAATGACAAAAATACAAACATGTACACACATGTTAATCACATATTATTGTAACCCAGTTTGTGCTGAATACAATGATATCAGACTTTAGCCATTAATGTGTTTTTAAGCAACTGAAAAAGCACAAATGTCAAAGCATGTAAAAACTTCTCAAGGGCCCAAAAATCCCTCAGACCCCAAAGGGTTAAAGGCTTAGTTAACTTAGGCCTTGTTCAGACTGCTACTAAAAATCAGATTTTTTGCATCCGAGCAATCCTAGTTTTTGATGGACAGCAAAAAAACACATGGAATCAGATTTTTCCGAATCTGATTCAAACCACATTGGGAGGTGGTTTCAAATGCGATTCAAATCTGATTTTTTTCAGATACGTCTCAGTCCGGACGCTCTGGCTGCTCAATTTGGATTTCAAATGGTCTTTTGCGTTACTCTTAATGCGACACACAACAATGACATAAAAAATCAGTGACTGCAGCATGGAACATCACAATATATACCAGTCCTCCATCACTGAGTTTTTCTTGTGCAACGAAGGAGTTCTGCACATAGACTGGACAGGGTGCTTATTTGGAGAGCGATATGATGCACCTCCATTTTTCCTGCATCTGTTTTGAAAGCATCATCATGTGGGTACGCCTACATCGTTACCAAAGCAACCCATGCAGATAGCTTTGTTATGTCTGATTAATAGTGTGGACAATTTCCCAAACTTTTTTCTGCAACGGCACACTTTTACAATTAAAAAATCCCACGGCACACCACGATCCCACATAACCATCGTCGATAGTTTTCCTTCTAAAGAAATTGTCCATGTTTTCTGTCTTAGTAGCATGTTTACATGTAATGTTTGAAATTGGCTTTGCAAAAACAATACATATGCACGCTGTTTAATGAGGTCACAGATGACAAGAGAGCTAATTGTGTAATAAAAAAACAAATTTACATCTTTTCCAATTTGTTGATTTGTTCTTGCAAATTAAATCTTGCAACGCCACAGCAAATAAATTTTTTTATTTATGTATTTATTTACTGTATTTTCTGGAAATAGAGTCGCACCTGACTCTAAGTCACACTGGGTCAAAATTACACTGACAGAGTGAATGCTGCAGGCATTAGGACCAGGGAGGAGCCGTCAGACTTCCCTTCAGCAGTTCAGATGTCAGACACACTCTGTGAAGATTCATGTATCTCAGAATCGACACACTGTATCACAGTTTTTGGGCTAGTTTTAAATGGGAGAATTTGCTTTTAGTAATCATGTGTAACAGTTTTTCATATTTGGTTTATGTTTTATGAGAGAAATGTGACAAGTAAGCCACATCTGTTCATAACATCTGTAACTTTATGCTATGCCAAATAAACAGCTTTTAGTCTGTGAGTAAAACAAAACACCTGTTGTATTCTATTAATTCATTAACATTTGCGACTGTGGATATTTCTGATATTTGCAACCCTTTTTGCAATGTATTAGTTATTTGTTTCACTGACTGAATGTTTTTACTACAAGTGTGATATTACATCATTTTGTTAGCATGCGAAGAGTTGCGTTTCTGAAATGGCAAATTTAAAACACTGCTACTGCCTCTATGCCTTTATGTTTTTATCTGTTATAGAGCGTGTTTTACCAGCCAACATCAGTTACGTATAAATTATGTATATAATTCGCTTCGGACTACAGTATAAGTCGCAGGACCTTTCAGACGATGAAAAAATCTGCAACTTATATTCCAGGGGAAAAGGTATCTATTAATTTAGTGGAATTTTATCATTTTCCACGGCACACCTGACTATCTTTCAAGGCACATTAGTGTGCCATGGCACAGTGGTTGTGGAAACACTGGCCTAAGTGGATGGAAACTTCTGACCCACTGGAATTGTGTTATAGTCAGCTAAAAGTGAAACAATCTGTCTGTAAAAAATTGTTGGAAAAATTACTTGTGTCATGCACAAAGTAGATATCCTAAACGACTGGCAAAAACTAAACTTTGCTAATATGAAATCTGTGGAGTGGATAAAAAAATAGTTTTAATGACTTCAACCTAAGTTTATTTAAACTTCTGACTTAAGCTGTATATGTTTAAAAAGAAGCTAATTGAATATTTTAAGAGAAAATATAGTCCATTAAGCTGCTTCTTGTAATGCACTGTAACAAAACACAAATTGAAACATCAAATTCTGCATCCAGGTGTTAACTGACTGCCTTGTTCAACATCCCCCGAGACCTCTTCACAATATCCCGAGAATTGATTTGAACAGTGTCTGCGCTGAGAAGATGGGCTAAATCCTCATGTGATGGGAGGGTACCTGACAGCAATGCAATTTTTTCCCTTCTTTATGCAAGTTGGGTAATTAGGCATTGCATATTGTGTCTGATGTAAAAGAGAACAAAACACAGAAAGGGCCTGCTGTGTTTGTGATCTCTTCCTCTCACCCATCATCATTCTGCAATCAAAAAAACACACCTGCTTAGCTGTAGACTGGCATACCTTCTGCATGTATAATACGTTTGATTATATTAGAAGATTCTATTATATTAGAATATTGATTACATGTGACTTATCATTGCAAATATACAAAAAAAAATTCTGTTTTGAAACTACTTACTGATTGTGAACAGTTCAGTTGGTCATTTTTAGTAAATGTCAGCAAGAAGTGCCACAGTTATCAGTGTAAGAACATTGAAAAAGCAGAGCAGCCACAAACTTTATTAGAATGTTTAAAGTACTACTAGATCCCTGCTAAAGTACTTTAGGTTTTGGATATAAATATTTAAAAAATAATTTTAATAATAAAATAATAAAAAAATTACGTTTATGGAATACCATCTACAATTAATATTTTGTACGTTTTCTGTGATATACTGTACAATATGTGCAACAGAGCTGGCCAAGTGATTATGGAGCTGGACTTGATCGTGTGTCTGTCACTGGGGAGAGAGGAAGCGGTAAGGGCAATCACCTGGTAATTACTGATGCTTAACACCTGTGTCTCATTACAATGACAATGGAGACAGGCTTGAAAAGAGTCAGAGACAGTTAGAGACAGAGGAACACAAAGTTGTGTTCTGAAGTGTATATTTATTGTGAAGCTAAAGTGTATGCTTGTTGTAAAATGTATATATACATCGATTGTGAAGCTGAAAACCCAAAATTCTGATGGTGAAGCTTAAAAGCCAAAACTCTGATTGTTAAGCTGAAAATACTGAATAAAAAGCGTACTTACCTGGACTCCCACTCCGCTTCCCACTTCCTTCTTGCTGGAAAGTTCACACTGGTGCCAAAACCCAGGATAAGGAAGAAATCTGGTCACCATGGACACCTCACTGGATGGATGAGCTCATCCGTGCCCTGGCTAGCATCCAGGAGACCCATCGTCAAGCCCTTCTTGCCCAGCAGAGGTGCAACCAGGAGCTTCTCCAAGCCCAGGCCGAGGATCGGCAGGTCTTCTGGAGCTGGCTGGCTCCAGGTAGATCCTCCGCCGCAACCCCGGAGGCAGCTAAGCAGCCACACATCATACTTTCCAAGATGGGCCCCCAGAAAGAATCAGAGGCATTCATGGGCATCTTCAAGCAGACAGCCACCGCCTCCAGCTGGACACTTGCTGCAGCTGCTTTCTGGGGCAGTGCAGCATCTACCATCTGAGAACTGTCTGTAGTACGTGAAGCTGAAGGCCGCTACCTTGCAATGGGTTGGCCGCACCCCAGAACAACACCGCCAGCGGTTCCACTCCCTCACACTGAGCGAAGTTGGCTGCACATTTCCATTTGCCCAGCAGCTCTGTGATGCCTGTAGAAGATGGGTGCTAGCCAGAGAAGGCCCCAGCATATTCACAAATATCTGGTAGTGACTACCGTTATTCAATTTCGGGGAGTAAAGCATAGAGTGGAGGCCACGGTTCTGCCTCACCCATCCACTGATTCAGGGAATCAATTGGCCGGGGTTTAAGAGATTATTAAAAACGGTATGTGTGGATGGGTCCTGCAAACCAAAATCTCAGTGTGTGTCGTGTGACGCAATGGCTGGGGAGGTGGAGCCGGGGCTGTCCGTGTCTGCTCAGCATCAGAATGATGCAGGAGGGGAGTCCTCTGGCATTCTCATCCTTAGGGAGTTCCCAGAGGGGGTGCTTGACATCTAATGGGAGGCATGGGAGGAAGGACCTTCCCAAAGCAAGAATGAAATTCAGTTGCTTCCTTGATCTTTGAGCAAAGCTACAAAAACTTTATCAGTTGTCACAACAAAATATGCTCCAAGCTCAAGAGACACAAAGCCGGCTGAATAAACAGTGTACCCAGCTACAGGAATTGCACTGGGAGACAAAGTATTGTATTACTCCCCACATCAAGCTCGAAATTACTCGTCAAGTGGCAAGGACCATTTGAGGTTACACAGCTGTGTGGGGCGTCTGTGGCTCAGTTGGTAGAGCGTGTTGGCCACTAATCGCAGGGTTGGTGGTTTGAATCCTGGCCCACATGACTCCACATGCCGAAGTGTCCTTGGGCAATACACTGAACCCCAAGTTGCTCCCAATGGCAATCTAGCACCTTGCATGGCAGCTCTGCCGCCATTGGTGTATGAATGTTTGTGTGAATGGGTGAATGAGTCACAGTGTAAAGCGTTTTGAACACCGTTAAGGTTAAAAAGGTGCTATATAAGTGCAGACTCGCCATTTTACACGGCGAGTCGAGGATCTCGATTATGAGGTTAAACAAACAGACAAGATGTGGATCTCGCACAGCAATTGGGCCAGCCAGGTCATTCTAGTACCTAAGAGTGATGGGTCAGTGCGGTTCTGTGTTGATTACCGGAAAGTCAACGTGGTGTCTAAGTTTAAAATGTACCCAATGTCCCGAATGGACAACTGCTCGATCGGTTGGGTGCGGCTCAATTTTATTCGACACTGGATTTAAATAAGGGATATTGGCAGATCCCCTTATCTCCATTATCCCGAGAAAATACAACCTTTTTCACACTGTTGGGATTACACCAATTTGTTACTCTTCCGTTCAATTTGTTTGGAGCTCCCGCTATATTCCAGCGCCTCATGGATAAGATTATCCGGCTATGTCACCACCTATTTAGAAAATATAATTATACACAGTAATGATTGGCAGAGAAATATGCAGCATCTGAGAGCCGTCCTGAGGACGCTGAGGCTGGCGGCGTGTGCAACTGGGTGGGTGGAAATATGTTATCTGGGCTTATATTTACAGTTACAAACTTCTGTATAGTCAGGAACACTGTCTAAAGCTGCCTTGTCAAATGTGCTCATTTTAACTTTTTGATAGTGCATAACAAAGTGTACAGAACACAATCAAATATGACAAAACAATGAATTTAACTAAACAGTTAGTAGGGCCGATTAAACCTGCACCATTTTTAATGTATGTCGTGCAGCATGCCCATCACAATATGCTATGATGTTTGTATATGCAAAGCAATGCATGGCTCATCTGCTGAGGAAATTGAAGCAACAAACTCTCTACCTGACAGCAATCATTCCATTACTCTTATCTACAGCGTGTCAGCAGATTCACCTGCTGACTCGCCTCATCTCCATATCACATACTGGCTTTGCTGAAAATTTGTTATATAATTAAACAAACCCATGATGACTCAGCAAAACCATTCACATTTAGCATAATGATGCATATGCCAGTGGGCTTTGTATTTAATGTTCACTGGCTAGAGAACTATTTATGAAGACCACTTACAGTGAATAAATCTAACAGCACTGAGCTCTCCTTAATTGGCTGGCTTTAGCTATTAACAGGATCAGACATAGGCCAAAAGCAGATATGCGAGAATTACTAGAGGGGAAGTGACACATCCACTCACCATCATCCACAGAATGTCATCATAACAATGACAGAACAGTAACGTTTCAATTTATGTCCTCGCCATGACATAAATCTCTCTGAATCTCTCAGCAGAACATATTAATTGGAGGGATAGTGACTACAATATATATAGACACATTAAATGAGTAGTCTAGGACACAGTAAAATGGCACAATTTAAGAGCAATTCTATATTTTATTATATTGTGTTATCTATTGTAAAGGTTATTATATATTTTTCTCTGGGGTCATTCCATTCCATAAATTAAAATAATTTTAAATGTGTGAAATTTCCACGGCGGCACTAGCATTACTGAGTTTTGCAAAAATAATGACTCAAACATTCCCTCCATTTCTGATTGGTTGACCAAACTGTTCCAACCCAAATTCATTCCATTAGTTAGTTAAATGCTTCTACTGTTTGTTGGGCTAGTCAGGATGCTCAAACAAACAGTGCAATCTTTTGACAGAACCAAAGAGTGACAGTGTTTAGGAGTCTCTCTGATTATCGGATAAATTGACCTAACAAAAACGTTCTTTTAGTTGACTCAGCACATTAAATCTGCACTACATAAGATTTTTGGTTACAATTAACAAAATTTAGTTATTGAGTGAGTACATACACAAAAAAATCCATGTTAAAAAAACCCTGTCCTTGTCTTTCGCTGATTCACTACGAAAAGCCTAAAATAATGATAGTAGGCTTTTGCGTGAAATCACAGGAATACATATTTTGTCCATGCTGTGTTGAACATTAGTTAAGACGTCATTCCAGGGACAAGTTTATGGCAGGGCCCCACTCTAACTGCCGGTGTGGAAGATGTATCTCACTGTGATTGGATCCTTGGTGAATGAAAATAAACAAATGTTCAGCAACATCAGATAAGATGCTAAGACAACTACCAGACACCTCTTACAGGGCAGAAAGGGGGACCTTCTGCACCCACCAAACTCATTCCTAAGGTTTAGGCAAGAACTGCCATAAATTCCTTCAGGAGCTCCTGGATGCTGCAGCAGTGGAGGGCCACAGATCTTTTCACACCTATGTTTGGAGGCCTTAATTTAACAAACTGCAACACATCCAATCTATCTTCATGCAAAGCACAGTTTATGTTAATGGTTATTGACTGTTAACACAACAGTTCACGGGACAGACCTATTAACAGATAAACGAATGCATGGATGATGACTTAAACGTTTCTTATCGTGTTTGGTCTCTATCTGTTCCATACGATCCCTTTAATAATTTGAAAGAGGATCGTTAAAGAAATAATGCATGGGTAAAATGTTAAAGACACTGTTTTCACACTGTACTTTATGCTATGCAAATGAGTTCCACAATAGGGTGGGCATCACCGTGGCTACTTCAGACACCAATGGCCAATCACACTACAGGATCAGAAAGGTGCCAGATTTCAATCTCCTCCTCATCAGAAAGAGATAAGTATGTCCCTTGGGTAGACACACCCTTGTACTGCATTTCCAACTCGATGGGGAAGGAGACATTAGCAGACACACCACGTCCTGAATTTCTGACCTGATGAGGAAAGAGGCTACAATATAGTTGAGTTAAGCTTTTGGAAGCAAAACCTTTTATATTGCTTTATTGCTATATTGCGGCACTCTAGCTGAAAAAAGGCCCCAGCATTGTGGGACCTTATCTGACCCTTACAGCACCTCCAGCAGCACAGCCCAGTTCACATAGGACCTCTGCATCGTCAGATATTGCCTGTCCCACACAGCTCCTCAGTGACGCATCCAGCCTGCAAAGGACCCTGTGAAGATTCAACTGACCCAGCAGCCCAGCCCAATCTTCAAGGACCCTCTTGGTGCAACCGAAGTTCAGCATCTTCCAGCCCAGCATGGCAATGACTACTGGATCGCAACTCTGCACCCTCCCCACTGCACGTTACCCGCATCGCCAGTGGAAGACTCCTCTACTGCTAGACTGATCACCCAACTGTGTGGAACGTAAATATAAACGTACCAAACCTTTTCTATAGACCTTGGCATTAGTTTATACCTGCTGCATATTTTTCTAACTTGCTTAGATAACAGTTACCTGGGGTCAGCTTGTTACAAATAATAGGCATATTATTTGTTTAATGATAAATAAGCATTATTTATAAGGAGAATTCCCATACAATTCTCTTCCATTGCTACATTCAGTTCAACAACATTGCATTTATCCATTCTGTGTTCAAATCATTTATTTGTTTTATTGTTTAATTCAGTACTTTCATTTTTGGTTATTAATTTATTATCCATTAGCAGTGCATATTCATTATTAGCATATTTAATCATTGTGGTATTTACTCTTGCATATCTATTGTTAATAAATGTAATTAATTTTATTACAACTGTCTTCATTGTGTTGATGATCAAAGACTATACTAGTTATCCAGACTCTCACAAATCCTTCAGATAAATAAGCTGACCAACTCCCTCTAGTTTACATTAATTCTAAATTATCAAACAGCTCTTTTGGGAGTTTTCTTAAATTATTAAGATAGTATTC
This sequence comes from Xyrauchen texanus, assembly GCF_025860055.1. Taxonomy (NCBI): domain Eukaryota; kingdom Metazoa; phylum Chordata; class Actinopteri; order Cypriniformes; family Catostomidae; genus Xyrauchen; species Xyrauchen texanus. Next base: position 28,505,025 of record NC_068298.1, on the reverse strand, counting down.
TTAACTGGTGCCCTGTAATGCAAAGAGGGAGGGGTCATCTGATACACTCATAACCAAACCTTAAGTGACACGTGATCAAAAATCACTTTGTCATCGGTGAATTGAGTAAAAATCAGTACAATGCATATTTACATAATGTCTGTAAGCTCAGAAAAAAGGTCCGGCAGAGGCAGGAAGCCGAGTGACAGAGGAGCAGGAAGCCGGTGAAACAGTTGTTCAGTCAGTCACGGTTTTAGGAAAACTGGTATGATATCATCCTCTTGTTGGATTTGTTTAACTGTTTGGTGTTGTTGTTTACCTGCTAAAATATTTGGACATATTTTCTTGTAGGGTTGTTGAAGCTTTTATTGGTTGTCATGCTTTAATTAATCGAATATTACTAATAAGTTAACCGATCATGATGTGTTCATAAGATTTATTTTTATTTTATTCGGGTGAAAATACTGAAACCTGTTTACTAATATTCATGACTTCTGAGTATCTTATAATATTGCTGCAGTTTCAAGGTTACCTAAGAGTGTGTCTCTAAGTGTGAGTTTGCCGCTGTTTTCTTTTTTCTTTTACCCCAGTCACAGAAATGCACAAGTCGTTATTGGCCTTTAAGAAGAGAGGTATTCCAAAAAGCAGATTAAGCGATTTACCTGGGTAAATTTACTCAAGCGTAAGCGGATAACTTTCTGTTCCAAAAATGTAGGTAACTTTCAGGGTGTATTAGTAGACATAGCAACTTACTCTGTAAACATAAACTAATCCCGAGTAGGTTATGTTTCAGATTTAGTTTATTTCAGGTAGATGTCAGTAAGTTTCAGAGGCTGTCAGTGTATGTGAGGCCTTTTAATAGCGACACAGTGGTCGTGGAAGCAGGGGCGTGGCCGTGAAAGCAGGGGCGGACTGGCTGTCGGGCCCCATTACAGAGTGAATATTAAAATAGGAGCACTGGACCCCATTATAGAGTGAATACTGATATAGTAAGGTAAACCCAATACAATCGCTTTTAGTCTGAAAACTGAAATTACTTTTATTTTGAAATTACTTACACATCATAGCACATATTCTTCTGTGCTCATTATATCCGTACCTCTTGTGTACCTCATTATTTGACATACAAATCACAATAACGGTGACAACCAAAGACAATATATTAAGTATAAGATGAACTCTGAATAATCACTAAATGACAAATAACTGCAAATGACAACAAATACAATAACAGCAGCATAAATAAAATCTGCAAGCAGTAAAGCTATGAGTAGTACATAGTCATTTGCATAATTTAATCTTGGAGGGAGCTGAAGTGAGGGTTGCTGAATAGTGCTCATGGCAGATACAAATTCAGAAAATAAGTCATGAAAAATAATTTATTGCTATTTGAGTCTTTGAGGCTTCCTTTGTTTAAAGGATAGCAGAAACAGTGCTTGTCTAAGCATTGGGCTTTTCACTTTTCCTCAAGAATAATCTGGAGAAGGAATTAAAATTGTCAGTGTAAGGGGGTTACGAACCGACTTGTCAATATAAATAATAATTTAATGAAAACTTAAAACAAAACACACAAACATAAACACACATGACGGACATGCCCGTAATTCTCTCTCTCTCGTACCTTCGTCACCAGCCGCCTTTATCCCTCGCGCGCCCCATCAGGCCGATTGGGGACCGGGCGTGCGACATGTAACGTGCGACATGTAACTGTACTTTTACTGCACTATTTTCCCACCATCTATGTTCGCTACTTCCCTGGCCTGATTTCATTTTTATCTATCAACATGATCGGCTAAGGAGAGTCTGCTGACTCCTGTCAAATCAAATCACATGTCGCAACCACATGTCTCAAATCACATGTCACAATCACATGTCATCATCGAAACTGTAGATCAGCGCCAATTGTGGAGAATTCCTCAAGCACAGTTCAACACCTGAACATCATGGCCTGGAAGGGCTTTTCGCAGTGAAAAAGGCCAATTGCTTGATCGAGTCATGTGAGATTAACTTGCTCAAGCCAGATATCAGCATTAATCCTGCCTCTAATTTGAAGAATTTCATATTTCTGTTTACTAGATTCTGTGTGTCTATAACGTAGCCTGTATAGCTGTATGTTTCCACCAACAGACTAACTGCCCATTAGCAATTGATTGTATAACTGTAGTTGTCCACCAACAGCCTAACTGCAGGGAAGTACTTTAAAAAAAAATCAAGCAAAATATTCCAGAAAAATAATTTTCATGCACAAGTCAGCCAATTAAGCACTTAACGTCGTTGGGACTTGAAACTTTTCACACTGTCTAAGGACACCCTGACGATACACATACGTCAATTTCGTGTCATTTGGACCTTTCGGAGCCCCGTCCACCAACCCGTTATTGAAAAACTTTTTCTAGAAAGCTCCCACAGCCCCACATTTCACACAGTGGTAGCCTGACGACCCTCAAAAGACATTACAGAAAAAAATGTAAAGTATTTTTTTGGAGTTTGTGCAAGATTCTCTCACACAGGCCTCTTGAACTGATAGCTTGACAGAGCCTCATGAATGATGAGCGGCAACTAGGGTTAGGGTTTGGATATACGCTCTGGAAGGTTCTAGAGACCCCAAACTTTGGTTCCTGATTCGGGGGGCCCTTTTGCTCGTTTCTGGAGTTTCAAGATCCTGCAACCTTTTGACCCTTGTTATCCAGACATCCCACTTGCCCTTTGAACCAATGCATTTTTCAAAACAGTTTCATGGACAACATCCCTAAATGGGCCAATTTAATCGAAAAAAAGGTCAAAAGGTAAAAAAAATCTCCACGCTGTCTAAGGACACCCTGACGACACGCATATGTCGTTTTTGAGTCGTTCTGACCTTTCAGAGCCCCGTTTATCAACCCGTTGTAGAAAATGAATGAAATAAATGGCCCTCAGAAACAACATATTAAAAAACTGTGTCCCTTATGGATTAGGAAGTAATTAAAAAAAAATCAAGAAAAATATAATAGAAAAATCATTGTTACATTACACTCACAGGTCAGCCAATTAAGCACTTAACAAAGCTATTGGGACTTGAAACTTTGCACACTGACTATGGGGCCCCTGAGAAGCTATATATTTCAATTTGGAGTCGTTTGGACCTTTCGGATTCATGTCCATGGACCCGCTTTGAAAATGAATGGTAGAAACTGTATGTGGAACATGCTCTAACTTTGCTACCAACAGACCCCAAATATCACTTGGTTGCACATCTGTTGCCCCTCTATCACATACTAAGAGGGCAGCCTTCTCTTGTGATGATTTGTTTTCACCTTCAAAATATCCCTTTTTAAGGGTGTGGGCGGGCACAGCGGCCATCAAACATGTGACCCGTGAATTCATAGTGTAAATACCCATTTGGGAAAAATAGTTGGTTAGGGGCCAGTTAACGGGTCTGTGGGACTCTGGGGCGTGGCGCGAGCGGTCAGGGGGTCTCAGGGGTCATTTGGGAAAAACAGTTGGTTAGGGGGCAGATAGTGGGTCAGTGGACAGCCCCGCCCCCTCAGGGTGCCTCCGACTTGTGATTGTGACTGACTTAACCTGAACAGCGTCCTCAGCTAGAACACGAGACAGCCGGTCCTTCTTTTCACATTACACAATGGACACTCATGTGAGATGAAGACTCCAGACTCCAGCCATAACAGAGACCCCACACATGTATAGACCTTAATTAAAATAGTTTTGTCTCAATCAATGAAACATGTTAAAGCATAGTCACTGATCAATAAGAATTTAACACCAATCAAGATGCAAAAGGCAAACTTTAAACATTGGCTATTTATGTCAAAATGCAATTTAGCTTGGATTTATTTTTTATAGCTTGGAATAATTTCACCTATATTCAAAACCCTATCTGGATATAAAGCACAGTGGAAGGAGGAGAGAAAATAAGAGCTATGAGAAAAGGGGACAAAGTAAAAGTGTTTTTGAAGTTTTAAATCTTATTGTGTGGTAATTAGAGATATGAAATAAGCTTAAGCAATTTCTGCGTAATATATGATAGGTGTAAAGCTAATAGGTTTAGCTTTTATAAAGAGCCTCTCCTAATCCTTGCATTAAGGAGGACCAGTGGGTTTAGCTTGTGATCACAGAAACATTCCAATTTGCAGTTTAGTCCACTATGTGCTAAATTAACAAGAATATTTGCTGCGGTTTAAGGCTGTTCTGTTTCATTCTTTCTTGGCCAATGGCTGCACAAGCTAATGATAATAATGCCCTTTATGCTATTTAATCAAAATACGAGACATGATGCGAACAGTTTCAGAAGCAATGTGGTATGGTGAAAATGTATGTGACAACCAAACACACAATATGTGTTTGTTGAACATTTAAGTTTGACCAGTAGTGTGTCCCTGTTGGCATGGGGGCCCCAAACAGCAGCTTATACCGCTTATAGCTAGAAACAACCCTGACAAGAGCATCAATGAGTTCAGAAAAAATATGTTGGGTGATGTGGCCTGGTTTGCAGTTGGCATTCCAATTAATTCCAAAGGTGCTCAATGGGATTTGGGTCTGGGCTTTTTGTAGGCCCAAATCCTACAGAACAGACTCTGTAATCCATTTCTTAATATGGCATCCAGTGATATTACCACACTAGAAATCACTGAGTCACATTCTACTAAAATATATTGTCAAAAGCGATTGAATGCCTGTTTTTTTGATTTCATGCACCTCTTAGTAATGAATGTAGCTGAAAATTCCAAACCTGTTAATTAGCAGTGGGTGTCCACATACTATTGGCCATGCAGTGTAATATAATGTAAACTGGAATATAGCAACAGAACAAGAAGTTCACTGTTCTGACATGTACAGTGTTGTGTTTCTACAATATGTGCAGGATCTATACTTCCCCTTCTGTCACTCACTCAACGCTGTGTCAATGTAGTGACACTAGGGGTCTCTCTTGAGAGCCTCGGTTACCTCTTATCATTGAGAAAAGGCGAATGAGAATTGGCAAACAGAATTTGCATACCCCTACCCCAGGCATATTGAGCGTGCGTCTGTTCAGAGAGATTTTTTCTTTGGAGCCGAGCTGTTGTGTTTCAGCGAGCTGAGTAAATCCACTGCTGTTCCACTCATCTCTACAAGAGCGTATACTGTTGGAGATATGGCGCAAATCAACGCCTTTTCTCTTCTCAGCACCCAAGTACCTATGCCCCTGGGCACTTCAACAGTCACCTAAAAGAGTTTTATTTCTCTAAAAGAGTATATTTCTCTAAAAGAGCAAGCACTTGGACGTTGAACATCTTTTTAAAGACGGATCTTTTTAAAGATGCCCTTCCGTCCTTCCGTTATTCCTGGATGCAGTTGTTACCTCTCTGCTTCAGACGGCCACGGGCACTGCCTCACATGTCTGGGCAAAGAACACACTGAGGCAGTGTTTGTGGATGGTTCATGTTCTCATTGTGAGAACATGACCATGGCAACCCCCCACACGCGTCTCATCTTCTAACCACGGATATAGGGCTGGCGTGGCTGGCTCTAGGGGCAATTTCAGGAGTTCAACGTGCACGGTTTTGCGGGGTAAAACTCCGCGGACCACCCATTACCGAGCATGCTCATCTGCCTCCGTCCGGGTCCGAGATGAGACACGCTCTCCTTACGGACAGTCTGATGTCTCGTTCGGATCCCTCGAGCTGGATGACAGTTTCGCCGCTGCATCGGAGAGCGTAATGGCGGACTCAGACGCGGAGCACTTGACCGGGCTGGTGCCTTCGGATGTACCCGCCCAGTCTGAGGCCGACACCGAGCTGTCCACTATACTTGCCCGGTCCACTGTGGGTGTTGGGGCTGGACTGGAACACTATGTCCTCCTCTCATCCCTCACGGCTAGACGATTGGTTCTTGGGCACGGGGCGCTGTGCATGCCTCCCCCCAGTTCCTTTCTTCCCGGAGGTGCACGATGAGTTTACAAAGTTGTGGAGGGCACGTTTTACTGCCTGAAACCGACTTCCTCGCTCGTCCTCTCTCACTACCCTTGATGGCGGGGCGGTCCACAGATATACAAAACTCCCTCAGGTGCATAAGTCTGTTGCGGTGCACCTGTGCCCGCAAAACGACGCCACCTGGCGGGATCGACCGTCACAGCCCTCAAAGGCCGGTAGGTTGATGTCGTCTCTGGCGACCAAGACCTACAGTGCTATTGAACAGTCCGCCTCCGCCCTGCAGGCCATAGACGTCTGCAACAGAGCTGGTGCTCAGACCACTCCATCCCCCAGTGGAAGGCCGGGTGGAGATTCTTTTGTTTCTTTGATGCTGATTCAGAAACTTATTCTGACATGCGTCAGGTATCAAGATTGGTTTGCAGCGTTAGACCTGAAGGATGCGTACTTTCACGTCTCAATATTACCCCGTCACAGACCCATTATATGGTTCATTTTCGACGGCCAAGCGTATCAGTACAAGGTCCTCCCCTTCGGTCTGTCCCTGTCCCCTCACATCTTCATGAAAGTTGCAGAGACAGCTCTTGCCATGTTAAGTGGGCATTCGTATACTCAACTACCTCGACGACTGGATAATCTTTGCATACTCTCTACAGTTGCTCTGTGCACACAGAGACCTGGTGCTCATGCACCTCCGCCATAAAGGGCTTCGAAGAGCAAGCTCTCCCCGGTTCAGAGAATCTCTTTTCTCGGCATGTTAAACTCAGTCTCAATGACAGCGGCATCATGAGCAAGCATGTGCAGTCGGTGCTGAACTGCCTGAGGACGTTCAGACCGGGCACAGCAGTTCCACTGAACACATTTCAGAGTCTCTACGCATATGGCATCCTCAGTGACGGTCACGCTACTCGGGTTGATGCATATGAGACGGCTTCAACACTGGCTTCACTCGAGGCACATTCCGTGTGACCTTCACCCCTTCCTGCAGTCACTTATTCTGCTCTTTGACAGACCTCAGTTTTCAACGGGCAGGAGTCCCACTACAGGAGGTGTCCAGACGCGTCGTAGTTACTACGGACGTCTCCCAGTTGGGCTAGGGTGCTGTGTGAAATGGGCACGAAGCCGCTGGCTCCTAGTTGGGGCCCCGGCTGGGTTGGCACACCAACTGCCTAGAGTTGCTGGCTGTATTTCTTGCCCTGTACATATTTCTGCCGTTGATCCGCGGCAAGTACGTGTTGATTAATTCAGACAACACAGCGACAGTAGCGTTTATAAATCGCCAGGGTGGCATTCGCTCTCGTCGCATGTCGAGGTCGCTGCACGCCATTCATATCCTGGGCAACCTAAATGCCACAGCGGACATGCTGTCACAACAGGTAACACATACAATGCTTCCTTTCCTGCAGGAGGGGCGGTCTATGTAGCTGCCGAATGGCTCACCACGATACAGTGGACGGTAAGTCATTTGGGTAGCATGACCTGATCATCAGGTTCCTTAGAAGCGCCCGGAGGCTTAACCCTCATGGGATCTCTCCGTTGTCCTCTCAGATCTTTGGAGAGCCCTGTTTGAGGTGCTAGATTCAATCAAACAAAAAGCCCTCTCCTTGAAGACGGCCCTCCTGATTGTGCTCACTTCCATCAAGAGGGTTGGGGAACTGCAAGCCTTCTCTGTCAGTGACCCTTGCCTGGGTTATGTGTCCAAGTTGCCTATGACCCCTTTCTTTAAGGTTCAGGTAGTGAACCTGCAAGCGCTACCCCGGGAGGAGGCAAACCCAGCCTTAGCGTTGCTGTGTCTGGTGCGTACTTTGTGCGCCCACTTGGATCGCACGCAGAGCTTTAGACACTGAGCAGTTATTTGTATGCTTGGTGGACAGGGAACGCTGCAGAAAGGGAACGCTGTCCCCAACAGAGGCTTGCACACTGGATCGTGGACACCATTATGTTGGCATTCAGACCCGGGCCGTGCCCGCCCCCTTCCAGGTTCGAGCACACTCTACAGGTGTGTTGCATCTTCGTGGGCACTGGCCATGGCACCTCTCCAGCAGACATCAGCAGAGCGGCAGGTTGGGCAACACCCAATACATTTGCGAGGTCTTACAATCTCCGGGCTGAGCTGGTTTCGTAGAATTTGATAATACAGTGACAACAGCTGGCCGGGTGTATCGTTTGTGCATAGCGCCTTTCCCCTCCCCTGAGGTTAAGACATGTGCTCTACTCCCCCAGTCAAGTCCACAAGTCACGGACCATGGGTGTCCTTCCTCCCTAGCCCTCTGGCTCCGAACTCGTTTTATAGCGTTAAATGGCCCCAGCCGCATCTAACACTCTATGGAGAGAAAACATAGAGAGAGAAAAGGTTGCGGCTGGCATGGCCTGATCCCAGGCTAGTTATGTCGCTTCCCTCCCTCAGGGATGTGGGGAACTATATGACGTCTCTTGGGGCGTTGGGGAAGGATACGTACAGTCTAATGCACCTGCTATTTTCGCACACAACAGCTTCCTTGCACCTGCATCAGCAGTCCACGTAACACATTCAGTGTTGTGGCATTTTTAAATAGGGAACCTTAGTGTCACTACATCAACACAACATCTCGTTTCCTCCATCAGGGAATGGAGAATACGACAGTAACTGAGACATTCTCACTGCTGGTGTTGGTGCAACAAAGCCATCTGAACCAGATGTTGTCCAAACATGAAAAAAATCTCAAATGAACAGGAGGCAGAAAAAAAGACCTTTACACAAAGAATCAAAGTGTTTTCTTTGCACTATAGTGAACATCGAGGAGAGGGTACTGATGAAGGATGCTTAATTTGTTTGGACTGTTTGTGTTCATGCCACTAATGGGGTGCATAGCTGCCTGCAACAATGACCTGAAAATGGACAGCTACTGTTCAGGCTTGACAAATCTCATTGTCTGTGTGTCAAGATAAATAGTCATATCCAATAATGAATGTCATCCTATTTATTTTTGAAACAGAGACACAAAAGCTGAGTGACTGAAAGATTGAGGATAATAAACATTATAGCAGCCACATTCATATCGAGCAATATTCGATATGAATGTAGTATTGCATGAGATGGTTGTTAATTGATCTGCAAAGTTAATTATGTCTCATTGGGGAAACAAACAGGACATTTTAAATCAGTTACTTACATGAGTTTTTATAATGTCATGAATTTTGCAACAGCGGTTATTGCCCAGGAAAGCAATAGTGACATGGTGAGCAGCCCATAGGAAGGAAGCCTGAACATAGCTTTGTGAACTCTAGATCACTAAGTGCTAGTGTCAGATTCAGATTAGACTCCCACCAAGTCTTGAATATGGAGTGAGGTGAAGGTGAGCAGACTGAAAAGGAGTATGCATTAACTTCCGTTTTATGCACTTTGACTCCAGCATCAGGAGAGTTCTAATTGACTGAGGCCTAGGTGAAGATTCCTGCTGCCTAGGACATTGTGCATTTATTTAACAATCTATATTGGACAACAGGGGTTCCCAAAAAGCTGACAATCTAATGTGGCTATTTCAAGAGGGAAAATAATGAAATGAATAAATAAATATTTGCTTCCTACATTTAGATCCTAGCCATAGTTCAGGGAGTGTTAACATGCTTTCATGTTTGTATTCCCTACCCAGTCTCATGAAATTGACGAGTACAAAAACATACAACTTTTACACTCATAGAGAAAAATAAACATATCAACGAACAATGTTCTTGCAATTTAAGTTTAACCCCTACCCAAATGTGAAACTATAAATAAAGCTTACCCCTTACCCAAACACCTAAACCTAACCATATTTTTTTATCTGAAAATAACCTGTGGATACAATAGAAGAAATTAAACGTGAGGATTTGAAATGAGAGACAAGAGGTGCATATTACAGGTTATTGCCATGCATCAGTCATTTGTATTGCATGAATAAATATGGAAAGAGTATCCAGATGTGTCAACAGACATTTCCCTTCTTAAGATAAAGTGTTAGGTTGGAGGCTAGGTAAAATGTGCCTATATGTATCGATTTGAAATTATGTTTGTTGTTTGTTTGGTCGTAAAGTCGTACCAAGACAAGTTATACGAAATCGTATAGATCACCATCTCGTAAGAATGATTACAAGTTGTTAAGAGACTATTTTGAATGACCAGTGAGTAAGAGTGACATTGTACTGAATATTACATTGTGCTGTGCTAATATTCAGTATGAACAGCATGACTGTGAATGTGATATTGCCTTTACACTCTTCTATAAACAACTTATATTTTAGACACATTATGGAAAATATTTATCTTGGAAATAGTCCCAAATGAAGCCAGAGTGGGATCAAAATTTGCATGACCCGAAGAAACTCACAAACTGACATCCTGTCTGAAACACAGCAAATACAGACAGGAGTGAAATAAAGAAGCGACCCAGTGGTGTTTACTGAAAATCATAATTCTTGGAACAATACTTTTCCAATCAGATTAGAGGACTAAAACGGTTATATAAATGATAGATCATTTATTGTGATTCTCCACAGAGATATTAATTAATGTAAGCATTATGTTGGAAACAGGTATGACAAAAAGTGTAGTATGAATTTGTAGTTGTTTTGATTGTTAATATAGAATTAGAGTGGTGGTGGCGTAGTGGCTAAAGCACAGCACTGTTAATCATAAGGTCCCAGGTTCTAACCCCACGGCCACCACCATTGTGTCCTTGAGCAAGGCACTTAACTCCAGGTTGTTCTGGGGGGATTGTCCCTGTAATAATTGCACTGAAAGTTGCTTTGGATAAAAGTGTCTGCCAAATGCATAAATGTAAATGTAAATTTCTTAAGTGCTCGGTCCCTAAAGATTAGCAGAATTGTGATGCGCTAGCTGAGAGGATGCAGAATTGTTGGATATTACAAGCCTCCACTGAGATGCAGGGTGGGAGTTTTTTAACTACAAATGCATCACAAGAACTTCTTGCTCAAACATTCACACATGCACATACGCACACATGCAAACATTTACTTACATACTGTTCCTTAGAGGAAATCCATGCTAATTATTGGGTAGGCGTGAATGCATAGATCATTCTCAGTCACTTACATACAAAGAGTAATTTGACTAAGGCACAGTAGATGTTCATCAGTCTGCTGTGACAATGACGTAAATGAGATGTGGCATTCAGAAATGTCTCATTTTATTTTTACAACTGTGTTAGTATCTGCAGTTAAACAATCGTAAACACCCACCGCATGGATATAATACAGCTATTTCCATATATGTAAAGAACATAAACATGCATACATAGACACTAATCCACCAACCGCATACCCCCTAACACACACACTATTAATTAGTGTTAGTATTTCATGCTGTAGTCTTTCACAACTACTCTCTTTTCCTGTAATTAGCACGACAACCAATCAGCACATTTGCATTGCAAATCTTAGAGTTCAAGGTCCATCTTTCTCATTCCTCTCTCTCTCTCTCTCTCTCTCTCTCTCTCTCTCTTCCTTTCTTCCCTTCCATCTCCTCTTTTCATGTGCTTTAGACACTAGCCCCTGAAGTTATCACATTTTTCTATTTCTGTGTACTCTGTGGTCTGTTTGATGTTATTCATGAGCACCAATGAAGGTAATGCAACAGGCTCAGAGCTGAGAGACCGCCTAAAATCAAAACGCTTTTGACATTTTTTTTAGAATAGCACTCCATGTAACGTCTGGAGTCCATAATGACTTTCAATCACCCACAGCTCCTGTCATGTTCTCTCTCCAAGTTAGCAATGTGGAGTAGAAAAGAACGCGTTTGTCTTTGAAGTATTGCTATTTATAAGGAGTGTCTCATGTTACATTTACATTACATTTATGCATTTGGCTGAATGCAGACACTTTTATCCAAAGCGACTTACAGTGCACTTATTACAGGGACAATCCCCCCGGAGAAACCTGGAGTTAAGTGCCTTGCTCAAGGACACAATGGTGGTGGCCGTGGGGTTCAAACCAACAACCTTCTGATTAACAGCCCTGTGCTTTAGCCACTACACCACCACCACTCCATGTTAAAGGTGGCTTCTATGTTCAGTGAATCTCCAGCCATTGGAGAACAATATTCGCTGAGGGCTGCAAAATAGCATAGGCTAGAAATTATTAATTCATTTCTCATTGGTGCCATTGATGGACTCAGCAGGTGAGAGCAGCTTATGATATTTAGTGGACTGTGATGATGTGGTGAAAATGAAATGCTAAATATGCATGTTTGGAACTCAGAACTCAGACACAAACTGAATGCAAATTCAAGGCAGCTCCCACTGAATGGTCTGGGCTGAAATTAGGTATTCATTCCACTCCATTTGTGTACTCCATTAGAGAATATCTTCATACTGAATACAAGACAAACCATTCCCAGAGATCTCAGTATGGCTGTCTAAATTAAATTTCCATTGTGTCCTTGAAGAGGAGCAATTGAGAAATTGGTCTAGGAATTGTGATTCAAGGGTTTACAGTGAAATGATTGGAAATTATTATTAGTAGTAGTATTAGTATTATTATTGGCAAGTAAAGTAGATAAAAAGATTAGTTGAAAATCTTACCAACTTCGAAATGAATAGTGTCAGAAGCTGCAAAAAAAGTGTTAATTAAAACTTAATGTGTTCACTCTAAGTATTCATGGTGGGAATTATAAAAAAATAAATTGTGCTGGGAAATTTATTGCATTCATTTCAATGATTAATATTTTTTGTTTAACACGTTAAAAAAATAATAAAAGAATAACGCAATTAATACAGTATCCATTTTTCTTCTTTTTTTTTTTACTTCCTGAAACTTCACCCAATAGGAGAAAGGTGCCCCAAGTTGTTCCCAGGTACATTTGTATGATGAATGAAACTTCAATAATCATTTTCCTTACTTTCTGTGTCTAATATTGGAATATATATATTTTTAGGAGGTCCACACTCAACTCACATCCTGCACATCCTAGTACAGAAACTGATTGTGTTGAGCAGTGCACACTTATTCATTACGTGCGACACATGCCCTGGGCATAATAAACACGGGAGCGGATTTACAGTACAGAGAATGAAGACTTCACACACAAGAGATGAACATGGCATTTGAGAGATATGGGCAAGCTGCCATATCTCTTCGCATTGCATGTAAATGTGCAACTTCTGTTGTCTGAACCACTGTCAAAAGTGAAATTGCAAAAGAGAGGCCCAGCATGTGCCCGATAGATACTGCAGGACCTGGCCGTTCAGCAAGCTTCAGTCATACTTGTTGAGACTGAATGGCAGCCAGAGAAAATAATAGTTTTGAGATTTTAAAATTCAGCAAATTAGAATTCAATATGTTTTTTGTCTATCTGTATAGTGTTTAACAACTATAGAATTGACAATGTTCACTTAAGTTTCTGAACATTTGAATGTGTACATATTAAAATAGTTAAAATTAATGATGACTAATCAATATCTTGCAAGTTCTATAAAACAAAGTGTAATGTAAATATATTAATGATTTTTCAATGTTTGTTTAATGTATCATAATTTAATCACAATTAATCACAGAACACTGTGCGATTAGTTAGTTAAAGAAATTGTAATCAATTCACAACCCTATAAAAAAACAATACTACATTTTAACTCTTGATAGTGTTATTTATTTGCAAACACTGTCTGCATTGTTTCAGTGGCCAATTCCTTAGAGGAATTATGCAAATCACTTTAACAGCAGAAACATGCACACAAAATCTGTGCTGAATGCAATTTGCAGGGCTCAGTTCCCAATCTCGTTGGTCGGATTTTAACTCTTGTGAAGGGATACATCAAACTACCATGATCTGGCATACATTACAGCATCGTTTCGCCTCTGCGATCCAGCCACATGTATGTGTTCTTTAAAATATGGATAGGCTACATGTCAGCAGCCATATCACCCTGCAGGGTGTGCATGGTCAGTGCTTTGATGGGAGACCTTTTGGGGAAAACTGGTTATTGGGTAACCCCATGTGTCCTGGCCAAATTCCCCCCATAGGACCTTATCAATTATGGCCTCCTCATATTCCCCCTCCATTAATTGGTTGTATAACTCTACTCTCTCCTCTCCACCAATAGCTGGTGTGTGGTGAGCATACAGGTAAACTATGGCTGTTGTTGCCTCTTCCAGGTGGATTCTGCACACTGGTGGTTGTTGAGTGTAGTGCACTATATAAAATTAACATTCATTCATTCATGCCTGGTTGTAATGCCCCTCTGTATCATTTAAACATCATTTGATGAATAACTGCCATGATCAATAAAAATAGTATCCACACACTTTTTTATTTTTTACTCTTTTTAATGAAATTCCCTCGCAGTTTTATTTTGTACCCTTTACATGGGTCACTACAGACTTTCTAGGTAGGAATCTTGTTTGTGGCATTAAGGCTGTTTTACACATAACTGGAAATGTGCGTGTGTGACTAACGGCCTAAATCCACAAATAAAACCGTAGCTGCAGTACAGACACTCCGTATCAGCACAGAGAAAGCCTGGCTGCTTTTCATACACTGACTTGTGTGGGTGGAGAAGAGGCCTGCCTTCCACACATCCCCTGCCAGGTTTGTGTCTGCAAGCTCGCTGCCTCTCGTCTCGGCACGCTTGCCCACAAACTTCTCCATTTTATATCATTCACCATCTCTCACACTCCCACACAGCAGGCTTAGGTTATTCAAATGAACATTAGGGGGCGCTCCAGAGGCTTAGTGAAAGGCCCCAGGCTCTAATAAAAGAATCAACCAATCCATATTTCCATTTTTAAGAACCCCCATTCAGGTCCCTAGACTGCAGTCGTAGAGTGATGCTGTACAGTCTCTGCCAAGTTGCCAGATAGTATGCTAATAATCTGAAAAGCAGTGTTGGTGAGTAGTTAACTAAAACTATTTTTTTTTTAGCATGGCAGCAGCTCTGCTATATTCACATTAGTGTAACTTTTTAAGTATTGAACTACATTTTCCAACATATAGCTCTGTGGCATCACTAAATGCTACATTTGTCACAATGTATTGCAAAGGCAACAATGGAGCCATGAAAATAATCAAATCTATTTTCTGTCATGTAGCACTGTGAAAGGCAAATCAATGATGAGAATTTGTTATTTCGGACAGTTGTATAAATTAACCAATTAAAATGAACTTATAAACTCTTATATTTATCTTTGGGAACTCTAATTTTTTGTGAGTCTGTACTTTCGTATGGTTTTTGTAAATTAACTAGTTCATATGAATGAGTCATTGTTTCAAGTGAGGCCTGCACAGTCTTTGGGTTCCCTTTCATAGGAACAGGGACACACCCTGAGTATCACATGGTCAAAGCCTTTGTACAATCATGGCAATGTTTTGGCTGGTGGCGCTTAAGCTACGCCCCTAGGGAGCTATGTCATGGGCTCCATAAAAGTGCTCACTTTCGCACCATCGAGTCAGATTTTCTGTTCTTCAGTGCACAATCTCGTCTAGCCCATAAGCGTATGCAATCTTTCATGCTACTCCGACTCAAATGGAGAGGATAGAAATCCTGGTATAGCAGCAGGGACATGACAGAATAAACTTTTTCCCTGGTATTTGAATGGGGAAAAGTGTATATACATTGGGAGGGAATGTTTATTTCATGAAACCAGTTTGCCACAACGGCCCTGGCATTCTTTATGGGGGGACAAATGTAATGCTTATGTTCACTGTATATTTTGTGTACACTTGTGCTTGATGAACATCTAATTCTATTATGTCCCGAAACCCTTGGTCATGGAGACAGATGCCGAATTCAATCAGGCAGTTATAAAAAGCAGTCATTCTGAATGTATTTACAGAAGAGGATGCAGATAAACCATCTTCCATAGAATAAAATGGGGAAGAATGTTCGAAAATAGAGGGGAATTGAGAGAAAGCAGGCTCGCCACAACGGTCACAGCATTCTTATGTGGGGACAATGTGTGGTGCTTATGTTCACTGTGTGCTTTGTGTACACTTGTGCCTGATGAACATCGAATTCTGTTATGCATGTTTTGAGACCCTTGGTCATGGATACAGAGGCTGAATTCGGGAAGCTGTTTTTTTATGTCCGCTCCCAATCAAGCTGCAGGGGATATCTGAACCATATTCTGGTTGTCGGACGTTCAAGGCACATACAATAGCGAACTTATCCAGATACTGACCGAAGGACAAACAGTAGAGAAAATGATACGTTTATAAAGTCCAATTTCTTTCACTGAATAGGGGCTCATGCTTCGTTACACAGTAAGCCTGTCAGGCTCATGTGTAGACCTATTTATATTGTACCTTGAGTTATATTATGCATGTCCCAAGACCATTGGTCATGGAGGCAGAGGCAAAACTCAAGCTGAAAATATCACTATATAACAAAATGTTTGTTCCTGGGTAGCAAGTCTTATTTCCATATTGCTCATGCCTCAAAAGTATAGAAATTGGCTATTATTCCCCACAATCTTTGCTTTAGTGACCAGCACAGTGATATTTATATCACTGTCCTGGTCACAAAAGCAAAGTTTGTGGGGAATAATAGCTATTTTCTATACTTTTAAGACATAAGAAATTAGGAAATAACATTTACTACCCAGGAACCAAAAATGAAAAATACATTTGTTACACAGTGTACTCAATGCTTGTTCGCCAGTGTAAATGACAGGGGAGACTAAGCTAAATTGGTGTACTGACAAAACGGGTTAGAACTAAACCGGTCCCAATATATAATGGGGGAACAACGCATAGTACCCAGATTGTACGAAACACCCTCGCGAACAATTATTCGTTAAAAATACCTTGCATCTATTGATAGCATCCCGAAAGAATAATGACACAGATGAAGCACTCATGTGTCGTAATAAAAACTCCATTGGGGAATATTATCTTATTCCAGCCCTCTCATTCTGCGGCTGGGCTGAAGCTGGGCCAATTTGTTTCCTTTCCTTCAAATAACAAATTCTCTCATAGAGCATTTTTAATAGTGACGGCTCAAGGTGCTTATGGTTCAGTAACTCTTTCGCATGCTTGTTCGTCAGAAAATGGCCACCGAGCTAGGCCTCAAAGCATGTCTGACGAGACTCACGATTTCACTCAACGGGACGGTATCAAACACAAGGAAGAATGCGATGTCCGTTCACACTACAATCTTCTCAGACACAAAGCCAAAATCCCAAAATGCCTCCTCACATGGAGCTCCAATCTGAAGGCCATGGAACTGGAACAAGTGGGGATAATGCCTCATGGTGAGAAATTGCGAGCCTCGAACAGTGCCGCTGTCCCTGTTGGACCCTTGTAATGTTTGGAAAAAAACATTAAAATGGCTCTGAAATGACGCTGGATAAAATGACATCCTGTGTTGCCACTCAAAAGGGAGAATAATAATGACCCTCACTTCGAGGTGAGTCGTTGGTACAACACGGGCCAGATGAGATTGTGCACTGAAGAACAGAAAATCTGACTCAATGTGCTTTTATGGAGCCCGTGATGTAGCTCCCTTGGGGAATCACTTAAGAGTCATCAGCCAATAAACTGGCATGATTGTATAAGGGCTTCAGACCACATGACACATGGTGTGTCCTAATGTGTTTGTTCTTACGAAAGGGAACAAAAAGTGGCAGCAGCTGAATGTAAACGAATGGCTAAAATCTGAGTTGTAATTTGACACCGTGTCTTTAAAAAGCACCACAGACATGACAACAGTCAAAGACACCTGTGTAGTTCATTTTATATATAGAAATAATTCACAATAGTCCAGATGGGTTTCATTTAGTGTTTAGAAATAGTTAAACTACACTAGGCCACACTGTTTCCCCTGCCCTTTCTCAATCCAACGTATATTTAATTGAATTTCAATAGCAATACCAGGAAAAGTAGTTAACTGAATTGCAATACAAAGAAATTCATCACAGTAATACAACAAAAGAATTGCATTAGTCCAACACAAGTTTTGCAACAATCAATTAACAATAATGCCATTAATTTAGTTAAATCCTGACAATTCGTTCCCTCATATGAATTTGTATTTCTAAACTGATTAGTCATATTTTACAAGTTCAATACTGTCAAAACAATTAACATATGGAGCCAGAAATATTCCAAAACAATTTGAATTTGAAATGTATAAATTTGAATTAAAGACTTTTGAATTTTAATTATAAGTGTGATTTTGCCAAATGAAATATTATGTTGTATTTTAAATAGGTTTGAATTTTAATTAATCAACATAAAGTCAGTAATCCTATGTTTGTAATGTTTGTTGGAGTTTGGTGTGTAAATTAGCCATTAAATGCCTTACAATAAGCCTACAATTTGTATGAAATTAATCGTATAATATAATCACGCCTGCTAAATCACACACATCTGAATGATCATTTGTGATGTTCATGTCTTGAGCTCAAAACACACTTAAAAACACCAACATGTGTTTGAAATAACATCAGACTTGGATCTGATGTGGATTCCGATCACAGAATGAAGCAGAATTACATTAATTATTGAGTTATATGTGATGCTTACTCTTACGCATACTAATCACTTTCATACTAAATATACTTAAAACAAATACCAGAGTCCGCTTAGACAAATGTCTTATGTGCTGAGAATGTGCTAACGTGCTAACTATTATTGCAGAATTATTGCACCTTGACCTGTAATTGGCCAAAATGCTCCGTTCGACTTTTCCGAGACCCTGTGGAACACGGATGCTTGATATCTGAACCCACTTTCTGCAGATCCTTCTTAGAATTTTGAATTTGGTGTTCTGAATTTCTTCTTCATCTTGAAAACTTGAAGCTGTATTTTTTAAAACGGGATATTTACAGCGTAAGAATTCAGAACCAAAAATTTGCTTTTTGAAAATACATATTTATAAAATTGTGCCATTTTGAAAAACCAATTCAATTTGGTTAAATATGAAATGTCCAGGATTGGAGTTTAAAATGTTTTAATTAAAACCTATTTAAAATACAACAAGGCAAAATCACACTTATAATTCAAATTCAAAAGTCTATAATTCAAATGTACACAATTCAAATTCAAATAGTTTTGGCATATTTCTGGCTCCATATTAACACGGCCATTTGATTTAAGCATCATAAAATTAAGCATTTCAGAAATTAATTTAATTTCTACATCCCTAAATGTATATTAGAATTCTGCATCATGTTTGCCACCTCAATGTAAATAAAATTCAATATCAGGAACTGAACTGCAATGTAAAAGGCATTCTCAATTCTGTTGTGAATAGCACACAGCCTTGCTTTGTACAAGACCCTAAACCTCACACCTCACACTGCTGGTAAAGTCAGATTCACACAGGATGACACTTGGGAAGAGCTCATAATAAAAGCTGACAAGACAAGATCCTGACTCTGAGTAACCTTGGACATGAGAGAAGTCCAGTCAGTAAGAATGTCAGAGCACTATTGGCTGGACTAACCCCTAGAGTCAAGCCCTCATCCGTCACCCAGAAAAACAGCCCAGTGGAGGCTACCAAGTGGATTTGCAATAAGCGGAGACAAAGCCCAATTAATTTACATCAAACAATCCTTAAAGAGACGCTGCATCACAGAGAATGTTACTATCTGTCTGAATTAGTTTTTCAATAAGTCCAACACACACGCATTGCATGTTAGGAATAAATGAAGAAACATACACGCATTGTATGTTAATCATTTGATCATGTTAGCAACTCCCCTTTATCAGCAAATGTACTGTTAGTGCCTGCTGTAACACCATTAGACTGAAAATCCATACTTGATTTGCTTGATTCTAATCACGCCAGCTCTCATCTATTCATGCATTTGCCCTTTGTGAGACCCAAGCGGCACTGCAAAATGTGTTTATCTTTACCCAGTGGTGCAGCAAAAGCAGAGAAGATTTTCTCATTCCAGTGGAGTCCCCCCAGTCACTCAGTCTATGACCACTGTCAGATCTGTCTCTGTGATGTCCTTTAGTGGCAGAAAAACATGACCTTTGTGTGGGTGCATCTTTATTTGTTAGCTGTCTTTCAATACCAACAAGAAAGGTCAAATCAGGGGGGTTTAAAGGCACGTCTGTAAATGTGGGCAGTGCAGGCAGGCAGTCTTAATCTTTGACTCTTATCAGTACTCTTGTTATTAACTCTATTACTCTTTAAAGAATGGTGAAGAGGCCCTGATTTGAAAACCTGATTATAAGTTCTGTGTATTTAAAGAAATTGAAAATCCAGTAATAATTTACTCATGTCATTCAAAACCCATATGGCTTTCTTTCTTATGCAGAACACAAAAGGAGCTATTTTAATAAAATGTTCTGGCATGTCATTAAGCAAAACAATTATACATTTGAGAGATTTTAAGATTAAATATGAACCCAAATGTATAAAACGTAGCCCAGGTGACATGTGCCTAATTTGCCAAGTCTTATAAAGGCATATAACAGGTTTTGGTAAGAAACAACACAATTTAAGCAATTTTTGTATCAAAATCTTGTGTTTACACAAGAACTTGGATTGTTTAGTGCTAAAACAACCTAACACTGAAAACAACTATAAGTTCTCACATGAATTTGCAAGACATTTTGAATGAGAGTCTCTCAAAATTCTAATGAAATTGCAATAGATTGCAAGATTTTCACCAAAAAATTAAAACATTTTGGGTGGTTTCTCATCAAAACACATCATATGTTTATGTTTATATATATATATATATGTTCGCTTATGTTTTCATAAGTCCCTGTTCATTTAAGGATTAAGTGAATATGTGTATGTTTGTTTTTAAAGAGATAGTTCACCTTGAAAAAATGACAGCCTCAGTCACCTTTCACTTTCATTGTATGGAGATAAAAAATAAAGATGTAATGAAAGATGATTTCTGAATCTGTCAGTCCCCTAACATTTTGCCCAACATACCCTTTTATGTTACATATAACAAAGGAAGTCAAGTGGGTTAGGAATACATCCTACTTGACTTGTTCCTAACCCAAATCTCTCAACTCCACTTTAACTTTTACATCTGAAAGTTACATGTGGTGCCTGTTTCATTTCACTTCACTACTCAGCAGTCATTGAGTCAGTCCTCTGCACTTCAATAACTGTCTGGTTTGGTTCAGCTATGAAATTGGACATCAGAAGACTACAAAGGTGAGTTCGGACTGCTAAGAGGATTATTAGTTGCCCCTCTCCTCCGTTCAAGAACTGTACACTTCCAGAGTGAGGAAAAGGGATGGACAAATCACTCTGGACCCCACTCACCCGACCCACTTCCTTTTTGAACTGTTGCTTTCTGGACGGCGCTACAGAGCACTGAGCACCAGAACCAACAGGCAAAGGAGCAGATTTTCCCTCATGCTATCCATCTCATGAACAGTTAATAACTGCCTCATTGAGAAATTATTATGTGCAATACACAGCTTAGTCTATTTATATTCATCCAACATATCCTATCTCTTCTACAATACATTCCCTTGCAGCTGTATGTAACAGATTTGTATTTGTACATGCGTGTATTATTATGTATTTCTATATACTTTTTATTCACTTTTTATTTGTATTCTATTTTATTTATTATTATTATCTCTGTCTTGTTGTTGTATTGTTTGTGCACTGGAAGCTTCTGTCACCAAGACAAATTCCTTGTATGTGTAAGCATGATTGGCAATAAAGCTCATTCTGATTCTGACATTTATAAATTGAAAGTTAAAATGAAGATTTAGAGTAAACATTATTTAAATTTGTTCTGTTTTTCACCCACACCTATTATATTGCTTCTGAAGACATGGATTTAACCACTGGGCTCTTATGGAGTACTTTTATGTATCCTTTATTAGATTGTTTGAGCTAAAAAGGTCTGATCACCATTCACTTGCATTGTGAGGTCCTACTAAGCTGAGATATTTTTTTAAAAGTCTTTGTTTGTGTTCTGCTGAAGAAAGAAAATCATACACACTGGGATGGCATGAGGGTGAGTAAATTATGAGATAATTTACATTTTTGGGTCAACTATCCCATTAAGTAAGGGATAATCCAGCTAGGTATGTGTTAAATAATTTTAATGAACGATGTGGTGGTGAAGAACTACCGACGCAAAGTTCATTCAAATCGCATTCATTCAACACACACCTAGCCATGGATTATCCTGCTTATACAATGGTCACTTGCCTACACAATAGACACTAGCCAGCATTGATCTATGGGTTGTTAGATCTAGAGTTCTAAATCAGTCACAGAGATAAAGAAGAGCGATAATATCAGTTTTTTTGGAGACCAAACACTTTTTAAAAACTACAATTTTCACATCCCAATTTATTGGGTAAAACTTGCTACCCAATGCACTGGGTTAAAATAACCCAAAAATGGGTCGGTGCTATATCAACCCACCATTGGGCTATGTGTTGGGTCATTTTTAACCCAACTGATTTATTGAGTGTGCATTAAACGGTTTTAACATGCATTCCATCCAATTAGAATCGAGTGTTTGAACGTACATCACAAGTTCACACTGCCCCAAGAAATAGCAACATTTGAAACATTTTAAAGCTGGCTGCTGTATTTAGAATTTTGGGATACACAACTGACATTTTACAGGACTGTCAGTCCAAACAAATAGTAAAAATAACAAATAAACAAATAACACTAAAATCCAACAAGCATTGTAAGCTGGTATTTGTTGGGGCAGTGTGACTGCCCTGTATTTAGTGTTAAAGGTCATAAATCGGGCTCATCATATTTACATTTGGCAGACGCCTTTATACAAAGTGATTTTGAGTATATATAACTTTTCCACATGCTGTAGATGATTGTTGATAATAGATTGGTAAGTTCCATATGAATGTATAATCACATATATTTCATATTGCAATGAACTTGCTCCCTGCATGATAAATGTACATGTAACCATCACTGAAATTCATTTAAAGGTTAAAATCATGAATGGAATCACATAAAGAGCTCTTTTATTCCACCAGGGAATAGTGAGTGACAGCAAAGCTGTCTTTAACAAAGGATGCTGTCAAAAGTGATGGTATAATTAATGACTGCTATTAACCAACAATAAGTTTGTCCCTTCTGTGTGCACTAAACCTGCCAAGAGAAGTATATAAGATATTCAATGATAAGAATTGAGATGCTGATAAATAAATGCATACCTACACATGACTAATACCCCAGATAGCAAGGCAACATTGATTCAATGTCTATTTTTAGTTGTAAATGTTGGGATAAGTCATCGATTATTTTTCAATGTTGAATTAACGTTCACTATTTGGTTGATACATAAGAACATTGTCAGGTTGAAAACAGAACATCTATTCAATGTCGAATTGAGGTTGATTCATGAAACTTGGTTACAGGAGTCAGAGTTCTGCGTGTGCGCATTTTCGAATTTACAACAGCAAACTGTCAGTTGGTGCGACCTTGGATAAAAGGTAAGTGTACATGTATTTTTATTCATAATGTTTTGCAGTGTTTTGTTGATATATCGTTGAATAAAACTTTTGTTCTTTGATGTTTTTAAAATGTTCCCACTTCTTAATTTTGTTAATAAATGCCATGTTTGTCCACAGCCATCCTTTAGTGAGGCAACAGTTAACTGAGGTTACTTTATAAATGTTTGACTAATTTCAGTTATTGGATATCGGCAACTGTCACATGATCTATTTAACACTAATCATTTTCATATTTTCAAAACTTTAACATTAGTTTATCCATTTATCTGACCACTCACAAATATCCTATGACACTCATGCGAGCAAGCTTGCAGTGGTCCAGCATGTATCATACCGCGTAAATAATTCACAAGGTGAAGAGATATTAAAAATGTGTTTTAATTTCAGAGCCCAGTAACATCGTCTGCAATAATGTTCTCCAAAGAGGTCCAAATGAACATCGCAAAAGAAGAAGTGACAAGTTATCTTTTTGATATTACAATTAAATGTCTCACAACAGTATAACTATATTTGAAATATATTATTATCTGCCATACCAATTAATTGTGCTGCGAAACTGTCATTGTCTTTTGTGTTTTAACTAAATGCTTAAATATCAACTTTATGACGGTGAGTAGTCGAAAGACTGTTCAATAATAAAATTTAATAATGGCAGTTTTAAATATTTATATATTTTAGAGAGACACTTGAAGTGCCTTTCCCCTGTATTTAATATGCTTTGTGCTTCAGAAGGTAATATGTTAACACTTTATAATAGCAAAACATGAATGATCATGAATTAATAGATACTGTACTTTAGCATGAATTAATGATGAGTTAAAGAATGAACTAATCCTAAAATAATAAAGAGTTAACGTTAACTACAACATGAGTCATGTGAATTCATGCAAAACATCACAATATAAAATAGCACAGTGCATTATTGCAATTACAGTTTTGGATGATTTTATTCTATGTTCCACTGTTGACGTTGGATTAACTGAAGACGTGAAGCACTGTTTATGCGGGCATATTTACAATATTTGTTCCTTATTTTCCACAGGTTAAGGCTGTGCGTGTGGTCCATAAGGCAGTGCTCAATGCAAAAAGAACTTAATAGCAGTTCTTCACCTTCACCTAATAGTTTTGCGAAAAAGATACTGTATCAACACTTTAAAAGAGTTAGAATCACTACCAGTACTGTGACATGAATTGAACACTTCAAGCACTGCCACAATGTTTTTTTTACTGTACTTTTTTTCAAGTACTGACCTGATATACAGACATAACATAAATTGTAATATATTCCATAAGGCAACATAAAAACTGAATTTACACAAATTATCAAGTTTACATCCCCTTCCTTTTTTAAGAAGGTGTGTTGTTTACTCAATGATCAATGATTATTTGTGTGTTTTGTGAGAGGTTGCATGAGTCCCTGATTTGTCCTGAACAGTGCAATTGTCCACTGTTCTTAAAGGAATAGTTCACCCCAAAATGAAATTTCTCTCATCATTTACTCACCCTCATGCCATCCCAGATGGGTATGTCTTTCCTTCTTTAGCAGAACCAAAATTAAGATTTTTATAAGCACATTTCAGCTCAGTTTGTTATACAATGCTTGGAAATGGGTTCCAAAATTTGACGGCCCAAAAGGCACATTTTGGCAGAATAAAAGCAATCCAGTAGGTCAATTGATGTCTTCTGAACTAAATCGATATGTTTGTGTAAAAAATACATTGATAATTAAAACAGTATAAACTTTAAAAATCACTTCCTGGCAACAGTCAATACATCACGTAGCTGTCGCGTGACGCAAGTGCAATGGCGCATTCACGTGAGAAGACAGATGCACCAATTAATGTACAACAGAGGATTGAATGTCACACAAGAGTTACTGAAAGCCATTTAAACTAGCATCCCAGCACTGACAGGAAGCAACAATTTAAAGTTAAACAATTTTTAATTATCGATTTGTTTCTTACACAAACCTATCGATTTGCTTCTGAAGACATTCACTGATCGACATGTGGATGCCCTTTGGACTGTCAAACTTTGGCACTCATTCACTTGTATTGCATGGACATACTGAGCTGAAATGTGCTTATAAAAATCTTAATTTCAGTTCTGCTAAAGAAGGAAAGACATACACATCTGGAATGGCTTAAGCCCTGTACACAATTCCAGTGACTTCCAGCAATAGGATCCAATTAATTTTCAATAAGAGTTGGCGACTTCTGGTGACACGAGCGACAGCGATCTCTGGTGAATAGATGTGGGTGTGGCGAGTGACATGACAAAGTTGAGAAAAGTTTAACTTTATGCAAATGAGGAGCAACATTCAGGAGTGAAAATCAATAGTAGTGAGAACGGTGTTCACTGGAGATCACCAGGTAATGGTGTTGAGTGCAGGCAGGACAGAGGAGACATTAAAGTTTCTGGGAGCTGTTTCACTGTGCTATATAATTTGTCTGAAAACACATACATGGATATAATAAAAAAAATATGTGTTTTAAAAATTATTAAGGAGAATGTCGGCAGTCTGACCCTGTGTCTCCATCAGCTCCCTAGCTCGCTATATCGTAAATCAGTATATCGTGAACCCGAGTTTGATTACTGGCAAGGGTGTTCATCCACTGAACATTGGGACACTTGCACCTCGGGTTAGCATTATTTTTCAATAATTCAATGGACTGGAGTCAATTATTCCACTTATACCACGGTTACCACACCTTAATACATCGTTCAGGGTTTTATCTCAAGACATTTTCTGGTTTTCATCCCCAAAATGATCTTGTGAGTGGAACTACTTTCTTCCACCATGGATTCAGCATCTTGCTCTGATACAGCTCAAGCCTTCATTGCTAATTCAAAAACATGACTTTAGCACTAGCAACGGAGGATAGCGAGGCTTGCGCTGCTTTACTGGAGCACTTACTGGAGTAACAAGATAGTGCTTTTGTGCGTGTGAGAGTTTGTGTGCCTGTGTGTGAGTTTGTGTGTGAATTTGTTTTTGAGGGATCAAAAGAGAGAAGCTCAGAGACTAAGAGAGTGAGTGCCTGTGGGATTACCTTTATTTGTTGCAGCTCTCGTCAGAAGTAACATTGCTTCAAAATCGGCAAGATGTAAGTTCAAGCACTTCACAGCAGCAGCGAGTGTATCCATACAGTATTTCCGATGTAAACCTTAACAACTGTTTTTAACCCTTCTGCTAGTGACTGACATGACGGCTCTATTTCTAGCTCTCGATTAAGGGTATGCATAATGCGTATATGTATGCGTCCAGATGTGTTTGTGAGAGCTTAAGAGAGGGGGAGGGGGAGTGCGAGGGTGTTTCCCATAGATATTACAGATAATATTGAAACTGTATTGATCAAGTGTATCTAGCTTTGATACAGCTCAAGCCTTCGTTGCTAGTTCGAAAATGTCACATTAGAACGAGCAATGGAGGATGTGTTGCTTTTCTGCTTTGGAGTAACAAGGTAGTGTGAGTATGTGTGTGTGCATGAGCACGCAAAAGAGAGGGGGAGGGGTAGCGCAGTGCTTTCCATTATAGCTATGTGAGTCTGATTAGGGCAAAATACTTTTCATTTGTGAAACTTTTCATGTTTCAAAGTTATTTTGGATAATAGAAACTGTTGTATTGATTAAGTCGCTGGGGGTGCAACTCTATTTGTGTGTGTGTGTGTGTGTGTGTGTATGTGTGTGTGCATGCACTTTCTTTTGTATGTGTGTGTGTGTGAGCGTGAGTAAGTGCGGGGGAGATGAGGGAGCTTTTCAACTGAAATTGAAATAAATGTAGGATATTACAGATATTATTTGATGTTCTTACCAACCAATAACCAATGTCTTTGTTTATATGGTTATTTTGCTGCAGTAGCATGCAAGGTGTGTGGGTGTGGGTGAGACGAGAGCGAAAGAGAGAGAGAGAGAGAAAGAGAGGGAGCACAAGGATACTTTTCAATCAAAATTTAAATACATTTAGGATATTATAGACATTATTATCTGATGTACTTAACTAATGTCTTTGTTTTATTTGGTTATTTTGTTGTGGTATCCTGTAAGGCTCTTTGAAATAACTTTGAATATGGAATCATTATTTGGTCAAGACCTGGAACTTCATAGCTATGCATTTACTTAAAATAGAATTGCACACCTTAGAACGTCTGTCAACCAATCACAATTCAGACCACTTAATTTTTTCACATTTTGTTATGTGGCAGCCTTATGCTAAAATGCTTTAAATTTAGATTTTTTTCACATCAATCTACCCTCCATACCCCATAATCTAATTTTTTTATAATTTAGAAAATGTATAATGGATATGAAACATTGAGTTACATTAAAATTATGTAATTATATGAGAATAAGTAAATTGCTGAACAGCTGATATTCACCTCTGGTTTGCATCAGAGTTCTGTTGGTGTTTATTTTGTAATTAATTATCATCAGACTGCTCATTGTGTATCTGATTACAAGACTACTAGCCAAATGAATAAATATATGCACATGAAATATTGATTTGAGCTTCAATTATTTTATTAGCTTACTTGTAGAGATTGCACAGTGATACATGAAGCAGGAATGATGGCTTGCATTGTGCAGGCCTGGATGAGCAGTCTGATACACGGATGCGCTGTTGTTACAGAGAAATATCGCCATTGATCAATCAGAATCAAGTATTCCAGAGAGCTATGTAATAGGTATGTTTATTTATCCATTTTCCTTTGGTTGCTCCCCAAAATTCAGGATTTACTGTTCTTGTGAGGATATTTTGTCCCCATAATGCTGGCATTGCTCTACAACATATCATTGTTTGTTTAAGTGTATTTGTATTAATGTTTGTTCTACCCACATACTGCTGGCATCTAAGTTAATATATTTCCTCAAATATACTCTCCTTTTACCATGCATACCAAACCCAGATATTGTATGAATCATTCAAGGGCAGAATCCACACAAGGAAAAGACACAACAAAAATAGAAAACAAGAAGAGAAGCTAAACAATCCTATACAAAACTATATAACCATCTTTTACGTCCAAACTCATCATTGTACAATAGATGACTTCCAGGCAAAATGATGAAGATAAGTACTACCATTTATTATGTGAAATTTTTTCAAAGGATGTTTAAAGTGGCTTTGCCGTTTGGAGGCCAATTTCATAAAACAGTTGGAAGGCCCCACCACGGTTTGTGCTATTTTACCTGTTGATGTAATGATACACTTAAAAGTTTTTGGCCGTTGCGCCCCATCTCACATTTTTTAAAAATGTATTTAGGTTTTATTTTTTGTTTTTTCAGCACAGCAGATGAATGTCAGTTTTAATTGATAATCTGTCGAAAGAAAAGTTGACCCCACTAAAAGCTTTAACCCCTCCTTAAAGATACCTTCAATTACTTAATGTGTAGAAGGCATGCATCAATGCATAAGGTATTTTGGCAAAATCACTGCTTGCAAATGTTTCATACATTTGTAATTAATACTTTCAACAAAACACAAAACTGTACAGAGCAATTGTTTATAACACCCTGTCTACACCAGATATGACCCCTGTACAATCAATAAAGATGTTGCTAAGCATCAGATAAAAAGGAAATAATGCTGCAGAGCTACTGAGACTTTATCCCATGACCATCCATCTAGATAAAATTAATATTCTTACCTATGATATCATTTGTGCTAATGTTTCTGCCATGGTTTTTGTTTGCAACATTTTTAAATAACTTCTGACTGTTACATTAAAGTCAGCTTGTGATATTTCTGGTATCTAGTCTTCTAATTTAAATAATCTTTTGTTTCTAGGCACATGTAGCTATAACTCACTTTTCCCACTTTTATAGACAGTACTTGCATATTTCTTCTTATCTTCATCGTTATAAATGTTTTATTTTTTTCGTTATTGCTTTCTCTCTAGCTGTAGGGGCTGCATGAGCCATGATTAGATGTTATTGTGAGCGACTGATTACTTCAAAACGCATTGTGGGCACTTTTCCTTCTTTCTGATTCTTATATAAAACTGATACAAATAAATTAATCGAGGAATTATCATGTTTCTGTTTGGCTAGTGTGCACAGTATCCGCAGTGTCATGAAATATCAGTCAGTGTTTTCAAGTGTTTCCCCAATCTTTTTTCTGAGCCGTCACACTTTTATGACAAAAATATTCTATACTATCCCACATAGGCTAACCACCTTTTCAAGAACTTGTAAATGTTTCCTGTCCATCTTTGTAGCATGTTGACTTGTAATGTTTGAAATTCGGCTATGCAAAAAATAAATAAATAAATTAAAAAACAAGTCGCATACAGTGCTTCCGTTAGACTCTCATCGTCTGTCATTTTGATGGACAGGGTCATGATCTATTATTACCAGGTGTGCACAAAAAACATTGAAAACATGTATATGGAAGAGAGAAAAAAGCAGTTGCTTTGATAGTAGAAAGTAATCAAATGTCTTGTTTATATTTAGGTCTAAGCGTTTTCTTGGTGAATTTAAATTAGTTCAATAACTGGGGTCTCTGATATTCCTAAATGATAAGGTAATATTTAATCAAAATAAATTATGAGACATTCAATGTCTCTTCACAAATTTGGACAGTTTTTAAATATTTCTTGTTGCTTAGTACTCTCAAAGACATTATTGATAAAGCAAAAACGTGTGTGAAAAACGTCTCGGGTGACATGTGTAACCCTTGTTCCCTGAAAAAAGCGGAACGAGATGCTGCGCTTTTGCTAAGCGCTACGGGGAACAATCTTGCATTGTGAGCAGCTGTGAATTTGTGTGAAACACGCCAATGAACTTTGACCTGAATTTATAGCCTCGGCTGGTGAAGATCATTAGATGCACCTGTGGCCAGGCTATAAAATAGAGGCGTCACCAGCGTGTCGACAGATACCTTTTTCTGAAGAGCAGTCCTGGGACGTCCCAGTGCGGCAAAAAAGCGCAGCATCTCGTTCCGCTTTTTTCAGGGAACAAGGGTTACACATGTAACCCGAGACGTTCCCTTTACAAAAAGCTTCACTTTGATGCTGCGCTTTTGCTAAGTGCTACGGGGAACGCAATACCCACGCCGCCGCACTGGGGCTGTCCGGACCCCTACGGTTGTGAAGTGTGCTCACAAAGCGTGAGAGGTCTCAGACATGAGCTTGATGTCGACTCAAGGGCATAAGAGCCCGGAGTAGCATAAACATCTAAACCATTCAATTTTGATGAATGTGTGTGGAGAGGACCAGCCTGCCGCATCACAAACATGTTCAGGCATGAGCTGAGATGTCGACTCAAGGGCATAAGAGCCTGGAGTAGCAAAAACATCTAGCTCATAGAGTTCGATAAACGTGTGCGGAAAGGATCAGCCTGCCGCATCACGAACGTGTTCAGGCATGAGCCTGTCATAAAAAACTGAAGAATGTGCGCGGAGGGGACCAGCCTGCCCTGAGTGCGGCGAGGAAGAAACTGCCCAAAGGCTTCCTCATGG
The DNA here is from genome assembly GCF_025860055.1 of Xyrauchen texanus. Taxonomy (NCBI): domain Eukaryota; kingdom Metazoa; phylum Chordata; class Actinopteri; order Cypriniformes; family Catostomidae; genus Xyrauchen; species Xyrauchen texanus. Next base: position 28,474,286 of record NC_068298.1, on the reverse strand, counting down.
CTTTTCGCCTCCTGGAATCTGGAGATAACTGTATTCATGGCGTCTCCGAAGAGACCAGAAGGCGAAACCGGGGCATCGATTAAGAAAACTCTTAGGTTAAGCCATAAATGCCTCTCCGTACTGACTAAAGTGGACATAGACCGGCCAATGGCACGGGCTGACTGCTTGGTCGCGCGGAGAGACAAATCCGTAGCTCGACGAAGCTCTGAAAAGGCCTCTTCGTCGAGAGTTTTACCCGCACTCAGATCCTTTAGCAGGTCAGCCTGGTATGCCTGTAACACAGCCATGGTGTGCAGCGCAGCACCAGCCTGACCTGCCGCTTGGTAAGCCCTCCCCACTAGCATGTTGGTAGTCCTGCATGGCTTAGAGGGGAGAGCAGGTTTTTTCAAGGACGATGCTCAACCCGGCGAGAGATAACCCGCAAGTGTCTCTTCGACCGGCGGTATCCTTGAATACCCTCGCGCCTCAGCACCCACGATAGTCGAATATAACGACGTCGAGGGCACGTGAACGCTCGAGGTATAAGGGTTCCTCCACGAACGAGCAAGCTCATCGTGGAGGTCATCAAAGAAGGGAAGGGACTGATGAGGTTTTCCCTTCCCTTGGCCATCAGACAGAAATCTATCCTCTAATTTGGAGCGTTTGGGGGTTTCTTGGTCACGTGGCCAGTCTAATTGAAGTCTGGCCACAGCACGAGTAACCACATCGAGTAACTCCTCAGAGGATTTTGCATCATGTTTTGAGTGCTCTGATGTGGGTAACTCGAAATCTATAGACCCAAGGGAATCGAGGTCCCCTCCTGAACTGAAGAGGCGCGGGCCTTCAAGAACACGAGAAGGACCAGCCGGATCTGGAGAGAGCGTGGCGAAAGGGACGCACCCGTCTCTCACTCCTCAGCCAGATCTATACGAGAGCCCCACGAATGAAGTGCGTGCTCTTCCCCCAAACAAACAAAGCAAAAACTCATGCGTGTTTGAGACGTTGACAAGGAAACACGCATCGTTTGCTCTGTTTCTCCGTCATTCTCTCTTTATATATATATATATATATATATATATATATATATATATAAAATCTCTTTCAGAGCAGAGAGAAAAAGTAAGAAAGTTCTGCCCACTGCCTAACAATTTCTAACTCCTAACAAAGAGGGAAGAAAGTTTTCTGAGCAGGTTGTGAGACACACAGCATAGTATGCTCAGAATGAAAAATATCTGTCGACACGCTGGTGATGCCTCTATTTTATAGCCTGGCCACAGGTGCATCTAATGATCTTCACCAGCCGAGGCTATAAATTCAGGTCAATGTTCATTGACGTGTTTCACACAAATTCACAGCTGCTCACAATGCAAGATTGTTCCCCGTAGCGCTTAGCAAAAGCGCAGCATCAAAGTGAAGCTTTTTGTAAAGGGAACACTTTGGTGTGACATCACTTCATAGACTTCAATGTATTCTGAAGTCATGTGAAAGACTATTTAATTATTTAAAGAGATAATATGGCATTTAATAGCTTTTATTTTCATTTTTAAACATGAACTTACAGGACGAGCAAAAGAGAACAGATGAACAACAGAGGCACCACATGAAGCAGATTAATGTTTTTTTCCCCACAGTGACAGCGGAGGCCACTAAAACACGACATATGAACAACACAATATTACAAAAAACAAATACAATTAAAATATAAACAAAACACATAAAATATTATCTGAACAGAACTCAATTGACAACTCAAACCTTCATCCTGGTCTGCAACTACTTAATCTGGGTGCTCGCCTGTGCGTAATCAAATGCATCAAGGGAGACTGGGAGGTAATTGTCATTAGAGTTTGCGTCTTTGCCTCAGACAGACGTCTTCTCGTGGCAGTTTTAATTTGGTTCTGGAGGCTGAACCCAGTGTCAATCCCTGCATTGCCTTCCACATGACGAGATTTGCAGAAAGCATTGCAGATGGGCGATTTTACGAGTCTGCCACGTAAAAAAGTGGGAGGTGTGCACAAAAAACATTGAAAACATGTATATGGAAGAGAGAAAAAAGCAGTTGCTTTGATAGTAGAAAGTAATCAAATGTCTTGTTTATGTTTAGGTCTAAGCGTTTTCTTGGTGAATTTAAATTAGTTCAATAGCTGGGGTCTCTGATATTCCTAAATGATAAGGTAATATTTAGTTAAAAGAAATTATGAGACATTCAAGGTCTCTTCACAAATTTGGACAGTTTTTAAATATTTCTTGTTGCTTAGTACTCTCAAAGACATTATTGATAAAGCAAAAACGTGTGTGAAAAACACTTTGTGTGACATCACTTCATAGACATCAATGTATTCTGAAGTCATGTGAAAGACCATTTAATCATTTAAAGAGACAGTGACAGGGATTTGTTCCATTCTGAAGTGATCATCCTATGCTGCCCTAATACCTTCAAAAACGTTATCATTATTAACTTCTGTGGCTTTGGTGGGCTAAAAGGTATGGTGCTCAAAATAACAGTCATATAAAAGTTTTTCCCCCTTCAAAGAGACCTCTGAAGCCATCATTTATGCCGTTGGAAACGCTTTTTGTGTGTGCTTGTGCCGGAGGGTGGGGCTATTTTAGTGCAATGCAAATCCTACCTATAAAAAATATTAGATAAAAATAACAACAATGCTGACATTTCAAATACAGAAACAATGTTAAGAGATCTTAGAACTTAAGCTTAAAACCTGAATTAGGACATAAGGAACATTTTACACATTGGTTGTGGTGAACCAGATGGCAGATAATCAGCTATGCCATTGAGGTAATGAAAAAGTCAGCTGTTGCCAAATGAAGCAATGCACCTTTAATGATAAAGTAAATTTAATGGGGTACTGAGAATAAATATAATGGCCTCTACACATAACACCACATCATGCCTACACATTAAACTCTCCTTGAAGATAATGAGTATCCTATTGTATGTTCAAGTCACATTTACACGTACATTGCTGCTCTCTTTACAGTGCCTGCATACCAAACCAAATATAAACACATATGAATAACTATATTTGACTGTGGCTTTAAGGACAAACATTTCTTCTCAGTCTTTATAAGTAGGCCAACAATATTCCTGCTGTTTCTCTTTTTCATTTCTGCGGTCAGTATACCCATGAGAGATTTTCTGCTGTGCACTAAAGCACTGTGAAAATCCATGGGGAACCTCAATTTATACAATCAGCCAGAGCAATTGGTGTGTTCCAATTCTAATGTCAAAAGTATCAGCTTTTTCACTTACAAAGAGGACAAGACAGGCAAAGGTGTTGCAACTTTCTTCAATGCCTGACAATCATTCATTTTAATCTGCCAAATATGAACTGCATTTACAACAATAATTATAATTATTAGTTTACTTTTAAAACTAGACGAGTTACTTGAGAACAAACGTCATGGTTACTGTTGTTACCTCCATTCTCTGAGGGAGGGAATGAGAATTTGTGTCGAATGAAGTGACACAAGGGTTCTTCCTTGGGAGCCTCGTGTACCTCTAAACTTGAAAAAAGGCCAATGTGAAATTGGCAGACAGGATTTGCATGTCCCGCCCCGGAACATACGGGTATAACGGGATATTAGATGAGCACACAATGGGAAGAAAACGCTGTTTTGTGAGGTTCATGAATTATATAGTTTAAACAAGATATCTGCATATTTGTAGATGGTATATAATATAAGTTTTATTGATATTTAACTTTATCATTAGAAATGAATGTTAAAAGTGACAGGGAACTGCTGAGGAGAGGCTTTTAGAATACGTGCTTTAGAGGTCAATAAATGAGCACCCCACAGGATGCTCAAGTTGTGAGGTTGGTTTATTACATCTGTTTCAAGGAGATATGTGCATAATAGCAGACGGTATATACAGTATGTATTAGTTTTATTGGTATTTGCCTTTTTATCATTAGACAAGGCAGTTACAGGGAACAGTTGAGGAGAGATAGGGAGAATTAAACAGACGAGGCTGTTGCGGCTGTTTAACCCTTTCCTGCCTGAGCCCAAAATTCCGAAAAGTTAATTCTGTGCCAGAATATGATTTTCAGATCCAAATACATATTATATTCATATTCATATAACATCAAACACCTGAACTGTATATAACATATTGAAGAGAAGAACAATGGCTTTCAAATTATATATATGTGATTATTTAAGGCTAATCATCCTTTATCAATAAGATTTCACACAGCAATTTTTACAAGTCTTCTCCAGCCACCGTACTTCATCAGACAACTGCATTTTCAACCATTTTAATTACAAGCTAGAGGAAAACTTGTGTATGAAATTTGAGTAATTATTTGAGTGTATGAAATATATGTAATTTTGTGGGCAATGTAGAATAGCAGACAGATTACAAATATAATCTATTGTTTAAAAGTTATGACCATTGTAGTGATTAGTGGGAACATTTTATAAAACCAATATTTAGAATGTTAAGATACATTTCACATGGCCACTCCTCAAATACTCCTTTTGAGCACCTGTAATAATAAATTGAGATTGCATCTGAAATTGGTGTTCTATAAAACACACACTTTATTTAATTTGAACATTAGAATTACACACGAATTGCACAGCAAAATATAAAAAATCAAACTTTCGAACTATCTACAGTAAATACATTTTTAATAAAGAGTGCAGGAACAGAATATAAATAAATTTTTAAATACTCAACAACTGCAATACCTGTGGAGAGAAGAGAGGGAGAATAGAGGGGAGGACGACAACACCAGTAAACACAGCCCAACATAGGCTTCTTCGCAAAACTGGTCACACTCAGCTGTTTGTCAAGACTGAAAACCTATCGCGAATCAAGCAAAGTCTTTTGCCATTACATTCCGGCCCGCAAACAAGCTACTTTAGTTTTATTTTCAGTCCTACTTTTCCAATAGCATAGCAAATATCTCAGAGGACTCTTTAAATTTAGGGACATGGGCTGCGTGGAGTGATGACCAAGGAGGGACTACAGGCTTTAGTGTATGCAAAGAGAAACTTGCATGAATATCGATACCTCCCAGCTGATGAGCCAGGTTTTCTCTGACATATGGGTTAAGTTCAATGGTCTACCCTCATCCTTTGGTGCTGCATGAATGTGTTGCCATTCCTTAAACAATATGAAAATATTGATGACAGCAATGTCTATGAAGCAGAAGAAAAAAACAAGAGTTTTTTGTAGGACGTCGTAAGATTTTATTATTTGGTCTGACCAATCATTACCGCCCTTGTTTTTGTTATAATCGCTGATGACAGTGGGCTGGAGGGCTACTTCTTTTGTCCAGTCGCCATCATTTTTTACAAACCTAGAAATTTCGGTTGAGCCATTCGCATTGTGGAAATTTGAGAGTCATGTAACTGCACACTTGTCCTTCCACTGTGTTAGAATGATATTCCTACACAATCCTACACCACCTAATATCCCCACGAGCTGTCTTGCGTTCCCAACTTTTGATGTCTTTAAATTCTGCAGGAAACAGTTTACGATTCACCCTGCATGTCCCACAGGCATTAGTTCCCATTTCTAACAACTTAACCATAAGAGCTGGGGATGTGTAAAAGTTGTCAAACCAAACATTTTGGCCCTGGTGTTTGAATGGCTGCAGTAACGATTCAACTACTTTGGTGGCCAAGTCATTAACACTTCCATCATGACTACCTGCCTAAACATTAAAGTGGAGAGTATACCCAGAGTCTGATGTTGCATAATTACCCATAATTTTAAACCCCACCGAGTAGGCTTGCACTTCATTTATTGTTTAAATCCTGACCGAGCTTTAGACTTGACCATACGTTCATCTATTGCAAGATTTTGGTAAGGCTGAAAGGGCTGCTTGCATTTTTGTTTAAGGTGGTCCATAAGATAACGCAACTTCCTAAGGTGATTTTGATTATCCTCTGTGCTAGGGTCTACAACATGTAGAGCTGCTAAAAGTGCTTTGTGGCGGTCATGCAACATAAATCCCCTTGCCCACGAGCCCTAAAGTGACTTGGTTCTCCAATGATGATGGGAATCAGGGAGAATTGAAAACTCCATGTAAATGAGCAACCCAAGAAATTTGTCAACTTAATGGGGGTCACCTCCATCCATGCTCCTTGGTAGTTAGAATATGATGGACAGTTTAGGATGAGCTCCCACCCCTGACAGTTTGTAAAGCTGCATATCTCAGCAAATATAGCCTGAGTAAAAACAGCATAAAAAGTCAATTTCTCATTTACGCTTTCTAGATGACTTGGGACATGTGCGAAAATGGCTAGCCATATCCAAAATAATAAGACTAACAGTGTTAGTGTTACTGTGAGTATTAGTCATATGAGAAATAGAGACAAACAATACATACACATTCATATATATATATAGTTGATGGTCTTGGCTGGGGATCAGGTTCCATCTCATCCTCCATCTTCCCTTGGTCTGGGTGTTCATGCAGTAGATCCTGGTCCAGCCAATCTGTGTGTTCATGCCCTCAAAAGCAGGGAGCCATAGTCTCTATCCATCTCTTCAACAGAAAAAATAAGTACAATTTGTAGCCAGCAGTGTGTCCTTCACAAATCCGTACTCTGAATAGTCTAACCAGAATGTCCAACTGCAATGTTTCAGTAGAAACACTTGGCCAATCAGATGTGTGAGAGTCAAAATGCCTCATCAAAGGCTGAAATCAGGGGCACAAAAAAGAAAAGAGAGCAAACAGAGAGAAAAATGAATGAAAGAAGCAGAGAGGCGATGATAAAATTTCTTGCCAAGCATGACGCACTAGGTATGACTGTCAAATCTGAACATGGCAAAAGCGAGGAGCTAGTGTAGACTAGCAAATAAAACTGCAGCTAGTTAGAGTAACCTTTAAATAATGTTAGCAGGTTCACTTAACTAGATAAGATATTAATATAATAAATAGATATAAATGTCTTTATAAGTAGGGATGGGTACCAAAACTCGGTATTTAAACGGGCCCCAGTGCTAAATTATTAATGACCTTAGTATTGATAAGCTCCGACATAACATTCTTTTAACATAACATTCTTTTTTACATTTTGGTGTAAATTATAATAACGCTGCTGCAGCCTCTCTACTCTGTTTCGGAGCTGTGCTACACACACACATGCACAAGCGCACACACATGCACAACGCACACACACACACACACACACACACACACACACACACACACACACACACACACACACACACACACACACACACACAGGGTGACCAGATCCCAACAAACCAAATGTAGGACAAAGAGTAACTATGTTAATGTGGGACACGTTACCAATGCTGAGAAGTAAAAAAACATTTAAATGACGCCTATCTAATTTTTTTTTTGTTTAAACATCGCAATTTTCCCCGGCGCTATGTAGGCAGCAAAGACGGTGACAGGTCCACCTACATTTGACCCGCATGTGACCCACAGCCCCTTGATGACAGCCTTCCCTGCTTTCTTCACAGCCATTGGATACAATTATTTTATTGACATTTTAGATTTATTTCTAGTGAGATATTGAGTTTGTGACTTTGCTGTTGTAAACATTCCTGTTGCTACTCTAGAAACAACATTCTTTTACAAAATTATATATTTTATTAATTATTTAACAATTGACAAAAAACAAACCGATAAGGATTGTTGTCTGCCAAATGCATAAATGTAAATGTAAATATAAGGAGTATTGATCAGAGTAATGGTATTGATAAAATCCTAATGATACCCATCAATACTTAAAAGGCATTGCAACCTGCTGGAATTACTAAAGTTTGTAATTAGCTATTTTTTAGGCCTGAAGTCAGCAAGAAAATAATCAAACTCTTCCTATGATATCACCCTCTATCAGAAACTGTGGGAGAGACGAGCATCCCCACCATGCAGAGCAGGTCCATTGAGGGGGAGACAGGCATCCGTAAACAGTGAGTGAGTGAGTTACACAAGGATGGGTGAGTGGTGGTGGACGGTGCTGGAGTAGGTGTGGATGAGGGCAGTGCCATGGTAAGTAGGGGTTGCTGTTTTTTGCTGTTGTTTTATTAAATAAATTAAAAAAATCATGAAGTGTAAGAAAACGCTCTTTATTAGAATATTAGTTTTTCATATTCATGATGGCAATGAGCATGTAAAAGCAGTGTACAAGCACTCCGCACTGTCGAAGTCTGTCGCTTGGAAATTTGGAAAATGTTGTCCCCCTGTCCATAAATCCTGATGGCAGCCCTGTCACTAGCAGGCCAGTTTCCAGGCAGGTCTGAACAGCTTAAAAAAAAAAAAAAAAGATCTGCTCTCTGCCTCACATCACTTTAGGTGAATTTTTAATCGACAAAATTGGCAAAAGAAGAGGCTCGACGATGACGGTCACGTTATTTTCCAGGAAAAAACTAGTTAACAGTGCTACTACAAATAAATGTTTCTTAACTAAAAAGGTTTGGCTATCAACCACAAGCAACAAAATTGGCCAAAAAAGTTTAGTATTTAGCTAAAAATGTAGATAGTATTGCTAGCTGTTTTGCTATTTTTTTTTTTAAATCAAGTTTCACAGAAATTTGCTTAAAATTAGAGGCTAGCTGCCTGTCCGATGAACGCAGACGGTCATGTAATTTTTTCTAGAAATAACTAGCATTAATCCTACAAATAAATGCTTCGTAACTAAAACGTTTTGACTTTCAATAGACAATATTGACAACACATGTTAAATAACTTGTCTTACCTCGAAAGATCGCCTCATTTCAATTTGAAGCAGTCACTCCAACACTGGAGGTAATCTCCCGTGATATCCCCTCTGGCTCCGCCCAGGCAAATGGGGGATGACGCAGATGAAATGAGTAACCCAGTAAACCCTTAAATATTCATATGTGCTTTTAGCTTATGTTGTCATGAGTATCTGGCAGTTTTCAGAAATAAAATCGGTGATTGGACGGCAAAGATATTAACACAGGAACCATGGGAATAATTGTTCCCAAATTTTAACACTCTGGCTGGAAAGGCTTAAATGATACTTGGTTGCACACTGGTCTATTATTGTAGTAACACGATGCATGTAACAACAAAATGAACCATGACTGGTCGCTTACATGTCTCATTCGCTTCACATGCAAACAGGTGATTTTCGGCACCCTCAAGAAAAAAATCGGCCAAATAGGAAAATGTATACTCAAATCCGAAAATTTTAAGTTTCAAAATATCGGACGATTTATCTGCCTCTGCAATATTTTGGTCAGGTGTTAGACACAGGTGTTAGACATAATTTAGCTCAGGTGTAAGTGCCCTTACCGCTTTTCTCTCCCGGACGGGCGCTTGACCACGCCCCCGCTGCCACACCGTGTTTCGTTAAAGCCTATTTATTTTTGTTACAAGCCGTGTTTCGTTAAAGCCTGTGTAAAGTTCATTTCTTTCAATGTACCGGTAGGCACCTGCGGCTTATAGACAGGTGCGGCTTATTTATGTCCAAAATAATATTTTTTTTTAAATTCAGTGGGTGCGGCTTATATTCAGGTGCGCTCAATAGTCCGGAAATTACGGTACTCTCATGCTTTGTCCCAAATTCTGAGTTCTATCCTGAAGCAGTCAGCAAATGCAATATCAATTGTGAATTTCGCAATCCGAGATCAATTCAATGGGGTGACTAGGGATGCAGGCCATGCTTGTGAGAGACAAGCCACAGTCAACACTATTTGAAGTGTGAGATGAAGGCCTTATGTGGTCTCTAGACTATCCTAAATCTTGTGTCACAAAATTAGTCAGCAACAGAAGTTTTGTGTATGAGACAGCAGAAGCTGTGCGCTGCTGTTGGTATACCTAAGAAAAACCCTGCTACTGTTGAAGAAGTTTTAAAAATTGTAGCAGAACAAGGAATTGTATATAGGAGAGTAAACCCAAGATGCATGTTTACAATGCCAGCCAATATGTGTCCGTTGTAGTATTAGAATTATTATATAATACATCTAGAAGTATTAGAAAAGAAGAATTTAAATTACCTGATTTGAATCTAGGATTTACCCAATCTTAATCCTGGAATTCCACAACATCCTAAATGGAAAGACATTGGTGCCAGTGAGTCACACATCTGGCCAATAAAGCTAACAAAGAGACTTGTCTAGATCACATATGACTTGAAAACTTCTTTTCAAAGAGGCCCTAAGTTCAAAGGTCGAAGCAATAAAAGACAGAACACACACTCTTGGAGTTCCCGAGAGACTTGGGACACACAAGATTCTGTCCTCCGATATAAACCAATTTGCTACACTTAGGCTCATCAGATCATGTGACATCGTGATCATTGTTCAGCAAACAGCATCTTAAAAAGGACATTCCTTAATCCAGAAACATCTCACACAAAGTCACAGTACTTTGCTGAATCAATCCTATAAAATATATAAGACCGCATGGACCCACACACAATGCCTAGTCTTGCTAGGCATTCTGATAATTGCTTTGAACTGTGGTAACTTGTATAACTGACAAATTAATTATTATAGCCTAATGCACCTCTTTAAAATGTGTGTAATGTTTTATCCATGTTGCATAACCAAGGAATTAACCATTATGATTTGTAACCAGGGATGTTCATGTTTTGTTACCTACAAGTACAAATATTAATGAAAGAATGTCATATTTGATATGCAAACGCTCAATTAGTTACATGGAGGAAGCTGATGACAACGAATATTGTGTCTCATGTACCATTCTCAAGATATAAAAGTTCATGATTAAAGTACTATTTTTAAGCGGGGGATTTGTAAGAATCTAAAACAAAGGACCATAAATCAGAAAAGACTGCCCAGTTGACTATGTGACTCTGAAAATTCACATCTGATTGGCACAGGACCTTTGGGGATGCGGCCAATTTCTGTTAAAATGTTTCCAAACAGGAAGAAAATGCTCTCTTCTCTTCTGCCCCCGTGCTGGTCTATCCTGCTCTGCTGACTGCTCAGACTTCGCTCTGACTCTTCCCTCGTGGTCTTTTCTTGATCTCCTTGGAACCAGATCCATGCCATGTGAGGTCCAACGAAGCGCGGTACTTACTCCAGAGTAAGCCTCTCACTTTCTACATGAGAAGGCCCTGCTTCTAAACCAAAGTTATCATTCATACAGACAATAACTTCGATCTTAGAGAGGTCCAAAACATTGACAGAATGGACTTTTGTCCAAGAACCAAGCAACACAAAGAACGCAAGAAAACTTTGTACTCAAAGTGCTGGTGTATTTGTTAAAATACTTGTGGTAAACGATAGCAAATCGATGTAGACTCAAATAAGGTTAAATGGTTCTTAACAGACTTTATTGTCAACAGACTCTATAAAGTTAATTTGCACTGTACTGATCATTTATTTCACATTATGTCACTCTTTTAACCAACCTGTCTTATGTATATATGTGTTAAATTAGATTTATGTTTAGAATAGCAATAAAGTTTGTCTGTATTCAAAGATGAATGACTGTGGTATATTTTGATAAATAATCTAATCCCTGTTTCTAAAAGATTTCACTTCAAGCTGTACCTAAATATGTGTGATATTATTTTCTATAAGCCATGAGAATAATATCACTCCAATAAGTGAATTAATCATAATTCACTTATTAAAGCTAATTCCTTACAGTAGAAATTTTGAGCGGATACATTGTATTATGATTTTAATGGTGGAGAATTTATTTAGACAAATAATCTAGTTATTTTTCATTTATCTATTTTATAATGGTTGTCGAACGCGACTAATTCCATTATACATTTCATTATCAAATAATGTACAATAAGGACATTTTAATTTAGTTCATAGCTCACATATTTCGAGACCCTAAATTCCCTTCTAAGTTCATCAACCCTTAAATATCCTTACATATTATGGTGTGAGAATGAAGGCACTTTAAAGTTCCCTTCTTAATGTCACATACCAAATATCTTACACCGATGTAATGGTGTAGGACACATAGCTAAGAGGTGTGTGAAGAAAAACAAACAGACTGTTACAGAGAATGCTAAATCGTCAGCAGGGAAACCATGCACCCTCGTTTGCCGTTAGCCAGGCAGTGCGAAGGCAGTACATATGCTCAGCCAATATCAATAGTTATTGTGACCGACTACTCCAGCATGCTGTGGGGAAATGTCCTGTTGCTAATCTGAAGATTATTGGAGAAATGGCCTTTTTTTACTTGATACAGGAAGCCAAGTCAGAGAGAGTTTCTTCAGAGACACCTGTCTGAGGAAGATGGAGATGATGTCCAGAGCAAGTTGGTTGAAGATTACAGCTGCCGACGGTTTAGACTTACCTTACTGTTGGGCCTCATGTATTCAGATACAAGACAAAGGGAGGCCTAACAAAGTCGTAAAGCCTGACTGAGGCCCACAAAGTCATAAATCTTACTGGTAAAAACCGTGCCAAAATGAAACAAAGGGAGTACAAAACAGATTACAAATCCTAAGAAGCCTTGCTCATTTTACAACTGTGTGAAATTCCAAAGGATCGAACTCTCAACTCCTATTGGATGAGGCGCTCAACAGAACACCCCTCAACCATGATGTCATCGGGAGTAGAAATACCTTCAAATTCATTCTGAGCATTGCTTCCAGTGAAGTGCCGTACGTAGACGCAGCTCATCGCTGCTCTCTGGTGTAGCCTCATTGCACAAGGAAGTAACGTACGACTTGAAACTGTGGCCATACAATCTCCATCTTGCCTGGACGAGTTGAGATTACTCTGTGTTCCACCGAACACTAACGGATCCGAAAGAGACAGCCGAGAAATCCGCATCTTCATCCATTTGCCTGCAGAAGTGAAGAAAGAAGATTTCTCTTCCATATTCAATCAAGTCGAAGTCCGTGAGAAACAGCAACTGTACCGCCTGCCGACAGAGCGAGGAAACAGCCTCCCGTCATCACCCAACCCAAGTCTGAGTCAAACGATGGATGAACACACATTCTACTCGCGTCCTCACGTGGTTTAAGTAAGAGGTTTCGTCTGGGCAGAGATATAATTTTATAGTGTGTTATTCTTGTGTGTCAAGGTTATTGCTTGTACAGTTTATGGACCACCGAGTATGATCACTGCTGTTAATAATACTTAAGGTATTACTGTAACATACTGTTATTACGAATGAGATTTGCTGTGTTGTAATCCAACCACGTTGGACTGTTGTGTATTTACACCATTGCTGATGAGACAGGGACACAGTGTTTTTCCATTACAGGACCAAAGACCGCGGGATGGGCTACGAGCTGTTCACAGCGTCTCTGAGTGATAAACCAACAGTTGCCTTCTCTCTCTCTCTGTCATGCTAATCGCACACACACACACGACCCCTCACAAACATTTGGCTAGTAGATAACTTTGTGATAAATCTCAGCTTTGTCTCCAAGTTATCATACAAGTGGTGACACTTGAGACATTTTGTGCGCATCACTCCATACACAAACACACACACCTCAAGTGTTATAGGCTTATTTTTGGTTACTATATCTAATCATGTCACTTAGTTTGTAGTTGTAAGTCGGAAGTTTATTGACTGCATTGTATTGATTATTAATTTATATTATGGCATCAATAAACTTTGTTATATTTCAAAGAGAAGTGTTTTGGTTTGGTTTGCATACACATGTGGCAAAGGCTGGCTGAGGATGTCAGTGCTCGGATTCAAGCCTTCATTTACATTTACATTTACATTTATGCATTTGGCAGACGCTTTTATCAAGTCAAGTCAAGTCAAGTCAAGTGGTTTTTATTGTCGTTTCAACCATATACAGTTAGTACAGTACACAGCAAAACGAGACATCGTTCCTCCAGGACCATGGTGCTACATAAAAACAACAAAGGACCAACATAGGACCACATGAGACAAAACAACGAAATAAAATACCTATATAAACTACCTATATATACCTATATAAAGTGCACGTGCAAACATGTGCAAAAAGTACAGGACAGTACAACAAATTACTGACAATGAACAGGACAATAGACAGTGCAGCGCCGACCAGTACTCAGTAGTGCAAAAAGATGACAGTTTCTAAAAATGTAAACATAACATTCTATGAGATAATGTTCTATGCACATAGCAGTTATTGAGGTAGCAGACAGTTATAAAGTGACAGTTATTAAAGTGCAACTCAGGACACATGTGTGTCAAACCAGTCTCTGAGTATTGAGAAGTCTGATGGCTTGGGGAAGAAGCTGTTACACAGTCTGGCCGTGAGGGCCCGAATGCTTCGGTACCTCTTGCCAGACGGGAGGAGGGTAAAGAGTTTGTGTGAGGGGTGTGTGGGGTCGTCCACAATGCTGGTTGCTTTGCAGATACAGTGTTTTTTGTAAATGTCTTTGATGGAGGGAAGAGAGACCCCAATGATCTTCTCAGCTGTCCTCACTATCCTCTGCAGGGCTTTGCGGTCCGAAACGGTGCAAGTCCCAAACCAGGCAGTGATGCAGCTGCTCAGGATGCTCTCAATAGTCCCTCTATAGAATGTAGTGAGGATGGGGGTTGGGAGATGTGCTTTCCTCAGCCTTCGAAGAAAGTAGAGACGCTGCTGGGCTTTCTTGGTGATAGAGCTGGTGTTGAGGGACCAGGTGAGGTTCTCCGCCAGGTGAACACCAAGGAATTTGGTGCTCTTGACGATCTCCACAGAGGAGCCGTCGATGTTCAGCGGAGTGTGTTCACCTTGTGCTCTCCTAAAGTCAACAACCATCTCTTTTGTTTTGTCGACATTCAGGGACAGGTTGTTGGCTCTACACCAGTTCGTCAGCCGCTGCACCTCCTCTCTGTATGCTGACTCGTTGTTCTTGCTGATGAGACCCACCACGGTCATGTCATCGGCGAACTTGATGATGTGATTCGAGCTGTGCATTGCTGCACAGTCGTGAGTCAGCAGAGTGAACAGCAGTGGACTGAGCACACAGCCCTGGGGGCCCCAGTGCTCAGTGTGGTGGTGGTGGAGATGCTGTTCCCGATCCGGACTGACTGAGGTCTCCCAGTCAGGAAGTCCAGGATCCAGTTGCAGAGGGAGGTGTCCAGGCCCAGCAGGTTCAGCTTTCCAATCAGGTGCTGGGGAATGATTGTGTTAAATGCTGAGCTGAAATCTATGAACAGCATTCGAACGTATGAGTCCTTATTGTCTAGGTGGGTGAGGGCCAGATGGAGGGTGGTGGTGATGGCATCGTCCGTTGAACGGTTTGAACGATCACGCAAACTGCAGTGGGTCTAGTGAGGGGGCAGCTGGGTCTTAATCTGCCTCATGACGAGCCTCTCGAAGCACTTCATGATGATGGGTGTAAGTGCGACGTGATGGTAGTCGTTGAGGCAGGACACTGAAGACTTCTTTGGCATGGGGATGATGGTGGTGGCCTTGAAGCACGTTGGAACAACGGCGCTGCTCAGAGAGATGTTGAAGATGTCGGTAAGAACATCTGCTAGCTGGTCTGCACATCCTCTGAGCACTCTGCCAGGAATGTTGTCTGGTCCAGCAGCCTTCCGTGGGTTGACTCTACGTAGAGTTTTCCTCACATCTGCGTGGTAAGACAGAGCACCTGGTCATTGGGAGGAGGGGTGGACTTCCTCGCCATCACGTCGTTCTGCACTTCAAACCGAGCGTAGAAGTCGTTCAGCGCATCTGGAAGGGAGGCATCTTTGTCACAGGCAACTGATGTTGTCCTGTAGTTGGTGATGGCCTGGATGCCCTGCCACATGCGCCGCGTGTCACCGCTGTCCTGGAAGTGACTGTGGATTCTCTGGGCGTGTGCGCGCTTTGCCTCTCTGATTGCCCGTGACAGTTTGGCCCTAGCTGAACTGTCAAAAGCCCTTATTACAGGGACAGTCCCCCTGGAAAATTCCCTTTTGAAAATTGATATTCTCCAGACGTCGATTTTCCTAAGAGAACAATCTAATATTTAGACTGTTGTACTGTCTGGTTATTAGTCACTGATTCCAGGGTGGTGATCCGGCGATATTAATCCTTATTAATATTCTATTGATTTTGATAACTGACAGTTGTCTTTGATTATTGTTGAATTTGAAGGATCAATAAGCTAGTGTTAATTCTAATCAATGTTCCATTAATTTGAATCTCTCTCTCTCTCTCTCTCTCTCTCTCTCTCTCTCTATATATATATATATATATATATATATATATATATATATATATATATATAAAGAAGTTGTATTGAGGAGAATATGTTGACAGTCCAGTGTGAGATTATAGATTAATAAAGTGCAGTGCAAATTATTGATCGTTAGAGATCAATTGTTCAACAGTCTGACTGCTTGGGGGAAGAAGCTGTCATGTAGTCGGCTGGTGCGGGTCCTGATGCTGCGATACCACCTGCCTGATGGTAGCAGTGAGAACAGACCATGACTCGGGTGGCTGGAGTCTCTGATGATCCTCCAAGCTTTTTTCACACACCACCTGGTATATATGTCCTGGAGGGAGGGAAGCTCACCTCCGATGATGTTTCTGGCAGTTTGCACCACCCTTTGCAGGGCTTTGTAGTTGTGGGCGGTGCTATTGCCATACCAGGTGGTGATGCAGCCAGTCAGGATGCTCTCTACAGTACTGGTGTAGAACCGTGTGAGGATGTGGAGTTCATTCCAAACTTCCTCAGCCGTCTCAGGAAGAAGAGGTGCTGGTGAGCCTTCTTCACAACGGCCTCAGTGTGGATGGACCATGTGAGTTCCTCAGTAATGTGGACACCGAGGAACTTGAAACTGCTGACTCTCTCTACTGGTGCTCCATTGATGGTGATGGGGCTGTGTTCTCCGTCTTTCTTCCTGAAGTCCACTACAAGCTCCTTGGTTTTACTGACATTGAGGGAGAGGTTGTGCTCCTGACACCAGCGTGTCAGAGTGTGCACCTCCTCTCTGTAGGCTCTTTCATCATTGTCAGTGATCAGACCTACCACCGTCGTATCGTCAGCAAACTTAATGATGGCATTGGAGCTATGTGTTGCCACACAGTCATGTGTGTATAGTGAATACAGGAGTGGGCTGAGAACACAGCCCTGCGGGGCTCCAGTGTTGAGGGTCAGTGATGAGGAGATGTCGCTGCCCATTCTAACCACCTGACGTCTGCGTGACAGGAAATCCAGGATCCAGCTGCACAGCGAGCTGTTTAAGCCCAGAGCCCGGAGTTTCTCATCAAGCTTGGAGGGCACTATGGTGTTGAATGCTGAGCTGTAGTCTACAAACAGCATTCTCACATATGTGTTCCTTTTTTCCAGGTGGGAGAGAGCAGTGTGTAGTGTAGATGCAATGGCGTCATCAGTGGAGCGGTTGTTGCGGTAGGCAAACTGCAATGGGTCCAAAGAGGTGGGCAGAACAGAGCAGATGTATTCTCTGATTAACCTCTCAAAGCATTTGCTGATGATGGGAGTCAGAGCAACAGGACGCCAGTCATTTAAGCAAGTGATTGTGGCTTGCTTCGGTACAGGCACAATGGTTGATGTTTTGAAGCATGTGGGGACTACAGACAGGGAGAGGGACAGATTGAAAATGTCCGTAAAAACACCTGCCAGTTGATTCGCGCACGCTCTGATGACGCGGCCCAGAATGCCATCTGGACCCGCAGCTTTGCGGATGTTCACCCGTCGGAAGGATCGGGTTACATCCACAACAGAGACGGAGAGTGAACCAACCTCTGAAGCGTCAGCCGCGAGTGTTCTCTCCGCGAGGGCGGTGTTATTGTCCTCGAAACGAGCATAAAATGTATTAAGTTCGTCCGGGAGAGATACAGCGGTGTTCACGGCGGAGTCTTTATTCCGTTTGTGGTCCATGATGATGTTAATTCCCTGCCACATACTTCTAGAGTCAGTGGTGTTGAACTGACCTTCAAGTTTGTGCCTGTACTGGCATTTGGCTTCACTGATAGTGTTACAGTGTGCATAACTGGCTTGTTTACGCTCCTCCGTGTTAGAAGAATTAAAAGCGGAGGTCCGCGGAACATCGCCGTTAACCCATGGTTTCTGGTTGGGGTATATCCGTATTGTTTTGGTTAGAACAACATCCTCTATGCACTTCCTGATGAAACATGTTACACTGTCAGCGTAAACCTCGATTTCATCATCAGAGGCGGACCGGAACATCTCCCAGTCCGCGTGATCAAAACAGTCTTGTAGCGCAGAGTCTGATTGGTCCGACCAGCACTGGATCGTTCTGAGGGTGGGTGCTTCCCATTTCAGTTTCTGCCTGTAAGCGGGCAGAAGAAGAACAAAAGAGTCGGGGGTGGGATTTGTAGCCATACCGGAAAGGAGAGTAACAATGATCTAAAGCCCGGTCCCCTCGTGTGTTGAAGTTTATGTGTTGGTGGTATTTTGGTGCTATTGTTTTAAAATTTGCTTTGTTGAAGTCCCCGGCAACAATGAACGCAGCCTCAGAGTGCGCGGTTTCCTGCTCACTTATACTCCCATACAGTTCCCTGAGTGTGTCGGCTTGTGGGGGGATGTACACAGCTGTGATGATGACCGCTGTGAATTACCTCGGTAGCCAGAATGGTCGACACAGAAGCATGAGATATTCCAGATCAGGAGAGCAGAAAGACTTGATGAAATGTATGTTCCTCTGATCACACCATGATTTGTTGATCATAAAACATACACCACCACCTCTGCTTTTACCAGAGAGGTATAACCGCAGTGTACAGAATAAACCGCAGTGTTGTATCGGAGCTCGCAATGCAGCAGCCATACTCGGCGCCATCTTGAGTCGATGGCTTGCTTTATCACAATGTGAATGATAAACATCATGGTGAATGTCAACAGCTGCTCTTACCCTCATGTCTAAAAGAAAATTTCCTTGAAAGTGTTCATGACAGGATGGGACATCAGGGCATTGAGCTAAACCTGTTTAGGCAACAATGCTTCTGGGTTGGCATGTATAATGATGTGTAGCGGTGGATCAAAAAGTGTTTAAGGTGCATCTTAACCAAGATGCCACAGCCAATGATACATCCTCCTATGAAGCTTTTCCGGCTTTAAAGGCCTTTGAAGTAGTTGCAGTAGATTTTACTGTGCTTGAATCTGCCTCTGACGTGAAAACATGTTAATTGTGACTGATGTTTTTACAAGTTCACACAGGCTTTCCAACCCAAGGATTAGAGGGCTGATACCACTGCCAATATCCATGCATAAAATACTATGAGTGTTAAATGTATAAAATAGTGTGAATGATATAATTGTTGAGCTGAAGCACACTGGTAGACTAATGCCTTGTTTGTATTTTCTTTTGACATTAGCCTATTCAGTATTTAATTTGTTGTATTATGTTGAACCGTATTTCATTACCATATTTAACATTTTTGAAATTCATGATTTCCTTTTTTCTTTTCTTTTTTAAATAGAATATGGCCATATGGATCTCTGTCCTTTTTCTGTATTCATATTATATTTTGTGGTTATTTTCAACTTCAGGCTGAAGAATATGTGCCCTACATTTTACAAACATTCTGACAAACAGCTATTAATTAGTAGACAGTATATGAGGTGTGCACTAACTTACATAGATTGTGATAATGATCATTTTGTTTTGTCGAGGATGTTTTAGAACCGGCCCTCTCTCTTGGAAATAATTAAAGAACAATTATTTATCTTGGCTGGTGTAAATAAATAATACCATTGCAGTGTCAATCATTGCATCTCTGCTAATTCAGTCAATAGCATAAACTTTGACCCAATAAATCAAACTCAGTCCATACTTCTCTCAGTTCTGCTTCAAAAGACCCAATGGAACAGGGTTCAGCTTTGCATGAAATAGTTTTTCAGCCAGGAACTTTCCCTCAAGAAACACATCCTTAACGCTCAGAGACCCAAATAAAGAAAAATTGTAAAAATAAAAGAAATAAATAACCTTGTATATGTTGTTGTAGGAGGGCTCTATTGCAGAAATAAATGGGTTTTTATTTTTTTATTTTAATTTTTTAGGGAAAAGTTGTAATATTGCAACATTGGGCTTGTTGGGTAACTGCATTTTTGTGATTTTACTCACTGTCTGAACATATGTAGAGACAATATAATGGTTTATTTGCAGGGTGTCCTGTATATGTAGCGCCATATCAGTAGCCTATATATCAATACACTTAGAATTACACAACAATGATTATCAGACAAGTCATATTTTTATGAAAAAAATATGAGTGTGTGGGGATGGGG
Source organism: Xyrauchen texanus (assembly GCF_025860055.1). Lineage (NCBI taxonomy): Eukaryota > Metazoa > Chordata > Actinopteri > Cypriniformes > Catostomidae > Xyrauchen > Xyrauchen texanus. Next base: position 28,454,194 of record NC_068298.1, on the reverse strand, counting down.
TTGTGGTCTGTCTGCGGAAGAGGGAAATCGGTAAGACTCGTCCGGGATGCTGTCTACTGACTCTTTTATTGCCGGGTTTTCAGTACCACTGTAAAGGATCTTAGTTCGGGTTCAATGGAGGAGTCAGGAGACAGCAAAGCAGGTTCAAGTTTAATCTTTTTATTCTTTAGCTTCATGAAATTTACGAATAAACACTTTTTAAAATAAATGAAAGCACTCTTTCTGATTGTGGTGTTGGGCTTGCTGGTCACTTTCTTCTGTCTGAACCTCTGACATGCATTTTCAGGTCACCCTCCGCCATCAATACAATGAGGGACAGTTGTTAGAGATAATTATGACCAGGTGAAGCGAACAAGGCATGGAAGTGAAACCTGGGCCGGTCTGTTGGGGCTGCGGGGATGCCTGGCTCTGCCGGGATCGGTGTCCAGTTATAGAGGTGGGGACGCTGGTTCACATCCTTAACACTCTGCGGGCCGTCCCTGATCGGGCAGGGGCATATCGTATACTGGTCTAAAAGGGGATACATACCAAGCTTTGGTGGATTCAGTCTGTTCTCATACCTCTTGGTGCAAGACGGTTCATTGGGCACAGATAAATGGTTGAGGGTGCGGTGTGTGCAGGGGGATATTCATATGTACTGGTGGTAACCATTTAAGATACTATTCAGGGGAAAAAGTATAGAGTAGAGGCTGTGGTTAATTCCCACCTTACACATCCACTGATTTTGGGAACAAATTGGCCTGATTTTAAGAATTTATTAAGGGAAATATGTGTGGATGGGTCCTGTAAAATGTTGTCTCGGTGTGTGATGTGCGATGCTATGATTGGAGAGGTGGTGCCGGAGCCATCTATGCCTGCTCTGCATCAAGATGATGGAAGAGAGGGAGTTCCTGTCCTCAGGTGGTTCCCTGAGGGGGATTTTTCTGTAGAGCAGTGATGTGACAAGTCCTTCAAACACGCGTTTGACCAAGTGAGAGTCATCGATGAAAAAATTTACCACCTCAACCTCCTTAAAGATTCAACCTTCTAAAAAGAGAGTATTTTTCTTAAAAGAGTTTATTTATCTAAAATAGCAAACACACAGCTGCCGTTGAACATCCTTTTCAGGACACATCTTTGTAAAGATGCCCTTCCGCCCCTGTGTAGTTCCTGGATGTGGTCAATTTCTCTCCTGACGGTCATAGACACTGCCGCGTGTGTCTGGGCCACGATCACACTGAGACAGCGTTTGTGGATGGTTCATGTTCTCACTGCGAGAACTTAACCATGACAACGTTGCAGTCACAGCTATTCTTCTTAAAGAGGAACGCCACTCCAGCACCCCCCACCCCCCCCACACCATTCCTTCTTCCCACGGGATTGAGGACGACCCAGTCGGAGATGTGGAGCAATTTTGGAGAGATGGAATCGTGCTCGGTTTCGCCGGGTAGATCCCCACGAACCACCCGCGCCCTGGCACGCTCCAGGCTCGAGGTGAGAGCGGCTCACCTCACAGCCAGTCTGTTTACTCCCTCAAGCCCCCTGAGGTGGATAACGAATATGTCGCTGCATCGGAGAGCATTCCGGCGTCTGACGCAGAAGACTCGACTTGTGTGGATGGGCAAAGCCGTTGCAATCCACCTATGTCCAGGAAACGCCTCCACCCGGCGGGATCGCCCAGTGTTAACCTCCAAGGCCTGTAGGATGATGTTGTCACTGACCGCCAAAGCCTACAGCCCCACCGGACAGGCTGCTCCCACCCTGCATGCCATGCAGGTTCACCAGGACAAGACACTCAAAGATCTCAACTTGGGTAGTCCTGACCCCTAGTGTCGCTTCATTCGACACAACGTCGAAGTGAGTGACAGACGGGGAATTCACTTCTATTTAAATGAATGGGGAGAAACTAGAACGCCCAACCAAGAAGCTCTTGCACCCAATGGTCAATGGATGTAGAAAAGAAAACCCACTTTACAGGTAAAAGAGCCAATCACCTTTTAGATACAAACATCACCTGTAAATTAACTTGAGAACAAGCATACACATTAGCTATACAATCTGGGGTAACAAAGCACAATTTATCATTCCAATATTATCAGATTTTATTGCTGATTTGAAATATGTACTTTGATCGTAATCTTGACCAACCGTACATAATTTTGTTCAGTTTGTTCTCTGTTTACTAATGATTATCTGCATAAGAATCTGGCTCCTCCACTCACCATATATGCAGGAAAAGAAAATGATATTTTTTCCCACATTGAATGAAAGGATAAAAGAGAAAACAGACATAGACGAATAGACATTGCTCTTTTTTCAGTTTTGCATTCATTTTTATGTAAAAAGACAGTTAGATGTTAGATCAACCCACATAAGAAATCAGAGTCAAAGATATAGCTTTTAGAATATCTAAACATTCTTCCTCAATTTTCTTAAACAATAACCCAACATAGTATTTTTATTTTCAAAGTTAATTTCATCAAAACCTAGTTGTTAATTGAGGGTGTGTGGTCATGTTTTTTCTTTAGCAAGATCTTAAAGGTTCACTCAGTTAGTTTTTGTTCAGTTCGTCAATGTCTACGGCCTCATCCCTCAAGCCCTCCATGGCCTCGTCCCTCAATCCTCCCATGGCTCTGCTTTTCATGGCACTGCCCCTTATGCCTTCCATGGCTCTGCCTTCCCTGGCTCTGCCTCCCATGATGCCGACTTCCATGGCTCCGCCCCTCGAGCCTTTACTCTGCCTTTCCTGACTCCGCCTTCCGTGGCTCCGCCTTCCACAGCTTCGCCCCTTCAGCCTCCCACAGCTCCGCCTCCTGTGACTCCGCCTCCCATAGCTTCATCCCTTGGCCTCCCCTAACTCCGCCTACCATGGATCAGCCCCTCGAGCCTTTCCTGGCTCTGCCATCCATGTCTCCGCCCCTCGAGCCTCTCATAGCTCTGCCTTCCCTGGCTCTGACTCCCATGACTCCGCCTTATCTGGCTCCACCTTTCCTGGCTCTGCCTTCAATGGCTCCACTCCTCGAGCCTCTCCCGGCTCCACCTTCCATGGTTTGCCCCTCGAGCCTCTCCTGGCTCCACCTTCCATGGTTTGCCCCTCAAGCCTCTCCTGGCTCCACCTTCCACGGCTTAGCCCCTCAAGCCTTCCATGGCTCCGCCCCTCATGCCTTCCACAGCTCTGCCTTCCATGGCTCTGCCTTTCGAGTTTTCCATGGCTCTGTCCTCAATCCCTGGATCTCCAACTCCTACACTTCAGCCTGCTCCTCCTGCGGTTCCTCCTCTTGAGACCCAAATCCTCCATCCTCCTGTGGCTCCGCCTCCGGACACATCTCCGGCTCCACCATTGGGATCTCAAGTCCTTACTCCTGCTGCTCCGCCTCTGGATCCACGTATGGCTCCACTCCCTAAGTTTCCACCTCCTGCGGCCAAACCACTGGACTACGTTTTCTTCCTTGAGTCAAGTCAAGTCAATTTTATTTGTATAGCGCCTTTCACAACACACATCGTTACAAAGCAGCTTTACAGAAGATCAGCATTAACAGACGATAAAACTGTAATGTCTATAAAGTCGATGAATCATCATTGTGTAATTTAGATAAAATACGATTCTTAATCGTGTTTAAAAATAATTAAATAATAATTGTATTAATAACCCCAGTGAGAAAGCTGTAGGCGACTGTGGCAAGGAACACAAAACTCCATAAGATGTAGATTAATGGAGAAAAATAACCTTGGGAGAAACCAGACTCACTGTGGGGGCCAGTTCCCCTCTGGCTAACATTATGAATGTAATGTAAATGTTACTTATATGAGCTGCCTCCCAAACCTCCTGATCCAGTCCCTGCCCTGTGGCCACCTCCCAGGCCTCCTGGTTATATTCCATCCATGAAGCCGCCCCCCCCAGGCCCCCGTATTCATTCCGAGCCCTAAAGCCGCTCCCAGGCCCCCTGATTATCTTCCTTAGATCCTTCCTCACCTTCTGCATCACCCTACCATCCTCATACATCTTTGGGGCACCAGGAGTCGCCCTTTAAAGGAGGGTAGGGGGAGTAATATCACAGTTATTCTCTGTTCTGTTCTGTGGACTCTTATTTTGAAATTATTTTGTGTCATACGTCCTTAGTTTCCCACAAACTACATTCCCAATAATGCACTGCCCTTATCACTGCCAACTGTTCCTAATCCTCCTCACCTCATCTGTACTCATCTGCCATTGACTCCAGAATCTCAAAGGAGACCACTAACTTCACTCTCATTGGTAGTCGCTACCGAATGTCACTCGTAATTTTGCTTAAAGTTAAACTTAATGTTCACATGTTGTAGTGGTTGTTGTCGTTTGTGTAGCTGGAAGTCACTCTGCTCTGATTGAAAATTAATGACATTCTGTCCCTTAACACATTCATTGTAGTTTATTGTCCATAATATTGTCTCTTGTCTACTGCCATTTTTTGGGGGGGTTTCCCCTTTTCTCCCAATTTGGAAAGTGCAAGTTCCAATGTACTCTAAGTCCTCGTGATGGCGTAGTGACTCAATCCAGGTGGTGGACGACGAATCTCAGTAGCCTCCATGTCTGAGACCATGCTTGTTGAGCATGTTACCGTGGAGATTTATTGCATGTGGAGGCTTCACGCCATCCACATGGCCGAAAGAACAACATTATAGCGATCAGGTCAATTTGGTTGCTTAGGAGACCTGGCTGGAGTCACTCAGCATGCCCTGGGATTCTAACTAGTGAACTAAAGGGTTGGTAGCCAGCGTCTTTACCACTGAGATTCACCAGGCCTCCATCTTCTGCCATTTGTCTACTGCTTTAAGAAGCAGCGTTGCAATAAAAAAAAAAAAAAAACATTGATCTGAGTACAATTGATAATTGAATGTTTGCTTTCCCACATTTGAAAATATTCTGTCACAACTGAGATGGAGAACTACAGTAGTTTTACCCAAGATGCACCAGCATGGCTAACACAGAATTAAGGACTTTGTTCATTTGTGAAGGTGTGATTGAAAAATGACTCTTGCATTCTGGTCTGGACCTTATTCTCTGTGTGTTGTGCCTCCCTGCTGGCCTCCATTGATTAGCATGGCACAAGATGAAATGCATGTTTCCTGTGAGCTCATTCCACTGCTCTAAGCATTATTTTCTCTTGTTCAATCAGGACTTAACTTTGCAGGCTGATTTTCACCAAAAAAAAAAAAAAAAGAAAAGCCTTGCCGAGATACAATTTAACTTTCAATTTGAGGTAGTGTCATATATGTTGCCATAGTGGATATGTGTATTCATATACAAGGCTAACATCAAGACACCGTGATTAATGGAAATGGACTGGTGGCATGATTTAATATGAAGAAGAAGATATGCAGTCCTCATTGGCTGCATTGCAGCTTTCAGAGTCTCATATACATTTCTTAAGAACATGTTGTGACAGCTGTTTTTGAAAACAGAAGCTCCCATTCTCTCTTGGTGCTAAAGTAAAGAAACTCCATGAGTTTTTTTAAGGTTTAGGATTGCCTATATTTCAGGGAACACAAAAATGTGCACTTTCCTTAGCTTTAAATGGAATATTTGGCCAGCAATTGTGCTATTTTACAAGATTACTTTTAGACAGTACTAGAAGAATTGCCCTTACAAAAATGCACTAGAGCAGTACCATGGTACAATGATGGTAATGTCTTTGGTACTTTGGTATATGGTATATATGGTATTCCCATTTTCATATACTATGGTATTTGGAAGGTATTTCCAATAATACCATGATACTACAATGGTGTTTGCTCAACAAAAAAAAAAACGGCATGGTAATGGCATGGTGCTGTTTTGTAAATATAGCCGGGGACAAACATAATTATCTTTTTGTGCACGTAAAGTTTTTGTGGTAAATCCAAAGAGATGAATATTTTAATAGCACAGTGAAGCTGATGTCTTCTTGAGTAGTTCCCTAGTTACAGTGGTAAACAGCTGCCACTAGTACTCATGTTGATGATGTAAACGGACTGCGGTTCGGACCTCCTGGCTACTTCAGCTCATTTTGTCTAAATTAATGTCATGGCCTAAGACATTTATTCATACTAACAGACACATAGGTGTGCACTGATCCATACAATTTTCCACAAAAGATCACAGTAAAATAAGTTTGAAAGGGAGAACGCCATTGTCAGTATACTAGTTTAGTAAGACAACTTGAAGAATCATAGTTTCTAATAATTTGTGATAAGCCAAAAAAAAAATTCCAACACTGCAGTGTCGAACGAACTGATCTGGAAATTTTGTGAACTTTAGATCCAAAACAAGAAAAAAAACCTGCCAATGGGGTAAGCAAAATAAACTTGTTTTCTCTTTAAATTAAGATTATTTTGCTTAACCCATTGGCAGATTTTTTTTCTTGTTTTGGATCTAAAGTTCACTAAATTTAGTCAGATTTATCTTAAAACAAGTCATTTTGCTTGACAAGTAAATAAATCATGTTTTAAGAAAGTTTAGATAATTTGACAGGAAAACAAGACAAAAATACTTGTCTAAAAAATCATTTTTTGCAGTGTAGCCTACAAACAGGTAAATGTCCTATCAGGAATTTGTATGATAGTTTATTGTTTAGTTTATTAATAATAATAATAATTATGTTACATTTATATAGCATCTTTCCAATGTTCAAGAACACATAACTTTCTCAAATTTAACACTTGTTAATTTACTTAAGAAGTATATTTCAGTCTTAATTTTACATCAGGAAGAATGTTCCTAATAGATGAAAAGACTTTTATTTTCTGAATAAAGTCTTAACCAAATATAATAATACACATTACCTTAATCGCTGATGTGGACATGATCAACTTTAAAAGACAGATAGACGAGCTCTGATGTGAAATCAACACTTCAGGTCAGGAATTTAAAATCACACTCAGGTTTAGGCTATAAATCAAAACATGGGATTCATGTGTGAATCGTGTAATACATTAAAAGACATTTCAAGAAGAGGAAAGTGTACATTATGTTGTATCTTGTGCCCATCCGATCTGAAATCACACTGTGCACATTTTCATTCATAAGGTTTACACTTTAGAAATATTGGTTGCACAGATTCATAAGTTCATTGTAATTTTGGATATGTTTATTTAAAATGTTGCTTTATCTTTGTGCTTCTTGGATAATCGGTCATACAAATATTTTTCAATTCACCTAATTGAAATGACTCAATTTAATTTCACAAATGATCACTCGTATTCACAAAATCCAAACAATCGTAGAAGAGTCCAAATAGAACCCAAACATCTCAAGCTTCATCTGAACGTTAGCACCAGTGCTTTAGCTTTTATGGAGGTGTTGTATTGTTGTTGTTTTTTATTTGTCTTCTTCTTCTGACTGTTTTCCAGATTATTGTTTCCACTTCAAACTTCAGCGCTCGAAGGGGGTGATGTAGTATATTATAGACAGAAGAATAAACTATTTCTACAAAGAACAATTTGAATCCTGGAACTATTCAAACTATTTTCCATCCAAGTTATTAAAACAAGACACAGAGGCCCACAGACACACTGACATTCCTCAGGGCAATACATATAAATACTCTGTCAAAGACAGTGCCCTAAAGTCTGCAGCAACCCTGTGCAAATGAGACGACATGCACAGCTGCCTAACCTTAACCATCTTGAGAGCAAAGAGAGTTCTATGGATGTACCAAGAACCATCCTCGCCATGTTGTAAATCAGCAATACCCTAAATGTTAATGGTCATCACATGACTGGTCATTTGCTGAGGACTGCTCCTCTATGAAACCCATGGAAATCCACAGTTCTTCAATATAACCAACTCTCTACACTTAAAATTATTATGCTAATCATGAGGCACGTTTTCGGCTCACATGAAGCTTAATTTGTGAACATCTGACATGGATTTTGGACTTTTATAATTTCACTCCAATCCAAACACAAAGCCATGTTTAGGACTACATTAAATATATGGACAAATGCATCCTATGCAAATGATAACTGTAATAAGCTGTCACAAGGGTGGGGATAGCTAACCCCAGAGAGAAACAAATTATACTGTGTGCATCAGCATGTCAGAGGTGCAGAATGATTGAGCCCAGCTGTAACTTGGGCTCATATTGGCTGAGAAAATTCTCTGTATGGTTTTTGAGTACACTTGCAAGTGTGTTCATTAAATACTCATTAGAAAGGCACCAGATAGTCGTCTGACTCGACAATGGACTCATTGCTGAAGGATAAAGCTGTGCATGGTCAGGGTTAGAGTCCCTGAGAAACCTGAACCTCCCCTATAAACGACGGTGAGAAGTGGGAACGAGAAGCCTGAGGATGGGGTCAACTCAATGAGCCATCCATAAAACAAAGGAAAACCCTCAGACTCTGACAAAGGTGAACTTTCTGGTAAGAAAATTCCACTGTGATTCACAATAGTTGATAATTTTTATAACAGTTATTTAGTTGAGAAAAGACCAACTCTGGAATAGCCAGTCTGGGACCGCAACAGAAATCCTACTGTGATTCTTAATTAAACTTTAATTGTGAAAATACCAAAGCTTGAATAAAAGGGATTCTGCTGTGATTCTTAATTAAGGAAAGACCAACACTGGAATAAAGGGGATTCTAAATAATTGATGAAATTATTTTAACCGATAGGTTTCTAGGGCAGGTTTGGAACTGCTAGAGAATCACTTAACTGCAGTAAAAAAGGAAACATGGGATCGAATTTGAACAAAAATAATGTCATCAATAGAGTTCCAGACCTCTGTCCAGATATGGACACTCCAAATTGTAAGTACATGTTAACCAATTATGGACCAAGCAGCTGTGCTCATTAACCCTCTGAGGTTGTCGGACACGCCGGCGTGTCCTGCTAGATTTTTTCGTCATTTCAGCAGAAACAACATAAAATACTCTGTCATTTTGGGGCATATAGATAAGTGTAAGACATCATTACAGACTATAAAGGGTCTTCTTTTATTTGTGTACACTCAAACAGCAAAACCTTGTGCTTTCTTAAAATAAAGAAAATAAAAAGGATGCGCTTTCAGCTGTCTCTGTGTTTGCAAGCATATTTCTGAAACACATTACAAAAATGAACTGAAACTCTGCGAATACTTATAACACAAACATGAAACATATGTCTAAAGAAAGCTTAAAATGTCTAATTTTAAATAAAACAATTCAAATTTAAAACAAATATTATCAAATATTGAAATGTAATCCGTATGAAACAAAGCAATATTCAGTTTCGCCTGGCTCAGCTAATTATCCCTATGTGATCACACCCATGGGCAGAGGGCGATATTCATACGGTAATGTGCTGAGACGATCAATGCAAATGGTAAATGTCCCCAACTGTGACTTAAAAAGCATAAAGTTCATTCACATTTCTGTGTGTTTGGAAGATGGCACACAGGCGAGGCAGAGTCCACATTTTCCTCAGAAAATAGCGGGACTCCGATGAACGTTTGCATTTTGAAGAGAGACTTGATCAAGCTGAGGATACATTATCGGATGAGTAAGTAATTTAGTTTTACTTACATTAGTTGGCATGATATTTTATATAAACATGTACATATTTTACTAGTGGGACTGTTTCCAGAATTGCCAGCCAGGATTCAGAGTATTGACATTTGAAATATGTCCTAATAAGCAAGTTTTAGTTACATTTAAATGCTGTTCTGGCTAAAGCAGGTATTTAAATTGTATGCTGTATGATAGAAATATGATATGTACTATGATATAAAAAATAATATGAATGTTTAGATTATATTTTAACTACATTTTATGCTGCCTCGTTATCATCAACGAAGCTTGTGCTTGCAAATATGTGTTTGGGTTTAAATGTATCAAATGTGATGTAAATATGCCCATATTAGAAAATCAGCATCTTATAATGATTTCTGAAGGATCATGTGACACTGAAGACTGCAGTAATGATGCTGAAAATTCAGCTTTGATCACAAATTGCATTTTACAATATATTCAAATAGAAAACTGTTCTTTTAAATTGTAAAAAGAGTTCAAACATGTTTACTGTATTTTGTATCAAATAAATGCTGCCTTGGTGAGCAGAAGAGACATCTTTTAAATGGTAGTGTAGGTATAAAATTAAGTAAAGTCATTATGTAAAGAAAATGTATAGTCAGATTACTTCTTTTAACTTAAAACTTAATTTTGATCATTAAGTCTCCTCACATTCATTCTCTTTCTGTCACATTCCTCATTGATAGGCCCAAGGGAGGGTCGTTGTCTACTCAGGTGTGAATTCCATCAATATTCATGATAATTCATCATGAATATCACATTTTTAACACTAAAAGTGTCTTACAAAAGTTAAATGACTAAATTGTTTTGATTGAATGAGTGATCAGGATGGTTTTCACATCATTTTGTAGCAAAAACTCTAGGCTACGAGATCCAGTTCTCAGATGTTTTGTGGACAAATGTTTAGTATGTGTTATATAGCCTTATTTCAATGACTTAAAATGTTTTTGTTTTTTTTAAACCATGCATAAACATTATTTCTCATAAATACAATATGTACACACATGTTGCTCACATTATTGTAGCCCAGTTTGTGCTGAATACACTGTTATCAGACATTAGACATTAATATTTTTTTAAAGTAACTGAAAAAAAGCACAAATATCAAGGCATGTCAACATTTCTCCAGGGCCCAAAACACACTCAGACCCCAGAGGGTTAAGATATCTGGGTAGCTGAATATGGTTTTCCAAAAATTGGAAGTCAAGAAAAACACAAGAAAATGACTAAGGGAGGGACAGGGCCCTCTTACAAAATATCTCCGGGTCTGAAATATGTAGGTGACCAAGACCTGGACTCGACCCCTCCCGGACAATGTCTGAATCAAGTCGAAAATGATGGATTAGAGTAGGACCTGCCACATGCTGCCAGCCCAGCAGTGTCATGACCGCTGATTTTCCTGTCATGGAACAGCACCCATACAGCGAAGAAGATACCAGCATGCATGTGCAGGTGGTGACTGGACTCTTGAACAGAATTCAAATTACATTTCCTAAACAAATGTATTTATGAAAGAAAGGAGGATTGACTCCCTCGGGGGATGTGGACAGGAGATGGTGAACCAAGGGCACGTGAGTCAGAGTAAAACACACACATCATGAATACACAATGTATGCAATGCTTTCCAATTCTGCCTATCAAATGATGCCTACCATCACATTGACAGTTGGTAGCAAACCAATTACATTTTTTGTGGATTCCGGTGCCACAGAATCTGTAATCATGAATGATAGAATTCACACCCCCTCCCAACCCCCTCCCAAATTCAGTGGTTGATACATTAGAATGATTGGGGCAACTGGTGATCCTGTAAATTAGTTTCATACAGTGCCACTTTCAATCGAAGATGATCTGAAGGTATAAAGGTAATAAAACATTCATTGCTACTGTAAAAATGCTGCCCAATAAATTTGTTGGGATGTGATTTAATGTGTACTCTGGGCATTATGTTAAAGACTAATGAAGCAGGCGTAGTACTGACCAGACATACTGACTCTGAAGTTCACTCACACACTTACACTATTCTATAGAAACCTGTCCCCTCCCCATTTCCTATGGCTATGAATGGCACCTCACAGAAGCCTCACATGAAACAGTGTGCAGCAAGTTACAGCAACACGCACAAGAACCCACACCACAGGGAACACTAGGTTTCCAAAAAGAGGATGACTTTTTTTGCATTGCTTATGTGTCAGAAGGAAATTAAGATTTTGGGAAAAAATATGTTTTTTCAAATGTGTGAATAATGATGTTATACAGACAGATTGGTTTTACTGGAAATATGTATGTGGCAGGATTTCAGCTACCAGAGCCTCTAAGAGAAACATTTTACAATGTTCCGGGGGCTACGTTGCCTCCCAACGCCGCGTTACCTGTTCCGCAACGCTGCGAAGCCCCGCCGGGTACGTCCAAAATACTCGTCCCCTTGGTGCCCCTAGCACGGAGCTTAGAGGCGTGGCTTTCACTGCCCAGCCCGTCACGCTGGCTACATTCACTCCACCAGGGTCCGAGCCCGTAGAACTCGGTAACACGCTGATGATCTGACTGCTTGCGCCGAGCGCCCTTTCCCTCAGCCGAGGTAAAATAGTGTGCCTCCGTTCCCAGGAGATCCCATCTTCGGGTCGCTGGTTGACTCCTCCCTAGCCCTTGTGGGTCCGCAGTTCAGCAGAGGAACTCGCCGACCCAAGCCACTATGGGTACCCAATCTACCCTGTACTGGAATAGGTGCTCCACAGGTAAGGCCTCCTGTTCGGACTCCCCCTGTGTGTAATTCCGCGGTACTGTCCCCACACGAGCGGACCCCCGTGTCTCCCTTAGGCAGTTACAGCTGCCTCGGTCGCCGTGATGTATGCTTCCCCCCTCTACGAGGCTGGATCGACCACCGCACCAACTGTTCCACATAGGTCCTAACAGGCCATGTGATGTATTTGCCACTCTTTGCCTCCCCTGCTGGGTAGGTGTGGCCTCCGCAGGGTCTTCTCCCCCTGAAAGAAGGTCTAAGACCCCCTTCCCTCAATGCGTGTAAGGGCCCCGGCCGTAGTTGCTCTATGCGAGAAACATAGAGAGAAAAGAGGCCCAGCCAGGCTGGCCTGTTCCCAGGTTGGCGGCCATCACCTTGTTCCTCCCTCCAGGGTAACGAAAAGGATTCTGATGGCTTGATTGGGGCATTGGGGAAGGGTACGTGCAGTCTGATACAGTTGGTCGTCCTGCACGTAAGAATACCTGTTCGCTCCTGTATCAGCAGTTCACATACACGGCTCAGCGCATGGCACTTTTATAAGTGGACCCCTAGTGTCGCTTCTCTGACACAACGTGGAGAGAGCGACAGTAGGGGAACGGCTAGGTTACGTATGTAACCTCCGTTCCCTGATGGAGGGAACGAGAAGCTGTGTCTTCCCTGCCACGTCGCTGAGCCGAGTCACTGTTGTGGCTGGACCATTTCCGGCTCCTCAGAAAAATCCTGAATGAACTCCCGTATTTGCGCCGCTTAAATACCCGTATGTCCGGGGGCGGGACATGCAAATACCAGCTGCCAACTTCTCATTGGCCTTTTTTCATAGATCAGAGGTGAATATTGCCGCTCAAGAGAGACCCCTAGTGTCGCTTCTCTGACATAACGTCTTGTTCCCTCCATCAGGGAACGGAGGTTACATACGTAACCTAGACATTGTCTTTGTGCCCAAAATTAAATATGATTTTGGATTAATGAAAGGCACTGAACCAGTTGTGATCACTCCAAAAAACACTTTTAGGCAGTGCAGAGCACAATATCCAATCAAAACCAAAGTAGAGGAAGTCATTTAACCAGTATTTGAATCTTTATTGAAATCAGAAATAATTGTGCCATGACAAACGTCACCGGTGCATACTCCAATTTTTTCAGTTAAGAAAATAAAAGATGAGCCAGTAGAATGGAGATTTGTTCAAGATTTACAAACTGTGAATCCAGCCGTACATGCTTGTGCCCCAAATATGCCCAACACACACACCATTCTGTACCAGGTTCCATCAAATAGCAAGTAGTTCTCTGTTATCAACATATCAGTTGATAAAGACTCACAATATTGGTTTCTTTTTCCTTCGAGTGGAAAATATACACCTGGACAAGATTGGCACAGGGTTATTGCAAAAGCCCTACAATTTACGATGCGGCCCTGAAAGATAACTTAGAAGTCCTTGAGCTCCCAAAAGATGCTCCAGTATGTCAATGATTTACTGATCTTCTCATAGAGGAAGCATGCAAAGCTGGCATACTGACTCTTTTGAAACACTTGGCTGAGAATGGCAAAGCAAAACACAATTGCAATGGGTAAGGCCTCAAGTTACATTCCTGGGCATTGTGATCACAGATGAGGGTAAGTCCCTCTCACCCAAAAGAAATATGGACATACAAAACATTGCACGGCCTATCACAAAGAAACAAGTGAAGAGTTTTATATATGACATCATATTACAGGCAGTGGATTCCTAATTATGCGAAAATAGAGGCTCCACTGTCTAGAACGATACATGGTAAAGGCCTGGCACCACATGTCAAAGTAGTTTGGACTGAATTTTGGCAAGAAATCTTCTCTTCTCTGAAAGTGGCTTTACAATCTGCACCCATACTTGGACTGCCTGACATGACTAAGCCCTTTGTGGAGAGTGTTGATTAAAAAGGATGTTACATGACTTCTATTCTGTCACAAGAGCATGGGGAAAATTAGGGACAGTAGCTTATTTCTCATCTAAATTAGACACAGTGGTAGCAGGGCTTCCCAAATACTTTAGAGCTGATGCAGAAAAAGCAGTGCTCGCTTCCAGAGATTTAATGGGTTTTCAACGTTTAACCTATTGGTCCCACATGCAGTATCAATCATACTGTTAGAACACAAAACCTGTCTGCTCACCTGTCTGCAGCACGATGGTTAATAAATAATGCTGTATTATTGGAATTGCCAAAGATTACTGTTAAAAGATATACAGTACTTAACCGTACTACTCTTTTACCCACAGCAGATGATGGAGAACCACATGACTGTGTTGCTTCAATAACAGACCAATAACTTGCTCCACCAGGCCTGACCTCAAGGATACACCACTCTTCAATTGTTGATGGCTCTGCCTCAAGGGACCCTATCATAGGAAAAACTAGGGCTGGGTTTATTGTAGTAAATGCATTTGATACTATCATTGCACACTGCTTACCCGGATGGACATCCGCACAAGCAGTGGAAATGATTGATATAACTGAAGCCAGCAAACACGCAGCTGGTAAGTCCATTAACATTTACACTGACAGTAGATATGCATTCAGGGTTGTACATGATTTTGGGGCCATTTGGAAGCAAAGAGACTTCCTTACATCTTCAGGCAAACCCATCTCTAACGGACCCTTGGTGATGACACTGTTAGAGGCCGTACTGTTACCGTCCTCTGTCGCTGTGTGTAAATGTGGCACACACTCACTCCCTTGAACCCATTTCTGTAGGAAATGCACGAGCAGATACTGCAGCAAAGAAATTGCAAACTGACACACACACATACCATATACAGATTTAACTGATTTACATAGCATAGCCACAGCAGAGGAGAAAGCTGCCTGGATGAACGCTGATTGTTCTAAGCGAGGCAGTAGTTGAGTTGGTCCAAATGGTAAACATTATGCCAAATTGACACACTGTGTAGACCATGTGTCAAAAGGAGGAATGTTGAGTGAAATAAATAGGTACTGGTTTACAAAGGGGTTTCCATTTATGCCCAAATATTTTGTCAAAAATGTGTAATATGTGTCAAATTGAATGTAAAAAGAGGCCAACAGATGCCTATGAGTGCACATCCGCCACCTGGAAAGCCATTTGAGCACCTTCAAATTTACATTATTAAACTGAGTCTGCAAGAAGGGAAAAATATTGCCTGGTAAAAGGGCAAAGGAAGAGGTGAGAACCGGCTTAACAGTATAAATAATATTTTAATTATATACTGAACCAAAAAGACACACATTATGGACAGCTGTCCGTAAATCTCTCTCTCTCTGTTGCACTGGCGTCTTCGGTAGAGGATAGAGGACAGTCCTTCAAAAATTGTGCGCCAAACCTCGGCTAACAACCCAAGGGGTTCTCTTCACCACTCTGTGGCATAGTCTGGGAAGGAGAGGGTGTGTACTTTCAGTGGAATTAATCCCTGTTCCCATTGAAGAAACCAACAATTTTCTGAGAATAGGAAGGGCCCTCAGAGTAAGCAGCGAGGCAAGATGACACCACTCAAGCACCAGATCCATCTAGTTGGCTGTCATGGTTGTTCTCATCAGATTGGAAGGCTACATTGATTAGATTAGGGACACTGCTTGTTTTTGTGATAATGATGTTGTTTGCTCTATCATGTTATATCATGCCCTTGCTGCAGAATATGGTAAAAAGATTGATTGCCTCTTTAGTAGGCCAATATACAAAGATACCTGATTATGATACATATGATCTTGACAAGTATCCTGATTTGAATCAAATTCCAGATTGGGAACCAGCATCAGCATCGAATCTGAAGATGAAATATTAATAATGTGTGTTTCTTTTAAAAGCTTGCTATTTCTTACAAAAAAACAGCTGGAGATGTTGCAATAGATGTGATAATACTATGATGATTATGTTATTAGTCAAATTTACCAGAAGGAGGAACATTTCTAATCATTAGTGTGAGCATATAATGCTCAAAGGAGGGATTGTAATATAAATGAATACTATATACTAAGTAATGTGTAATCACAATCATACATTAAGTCTTAAATTAATATATTCATATACTGTGTTTTCTGTGTTTCTCTGTGTGCATGATTTCTGAATACAAGAGTGGCCTTGCACCCCAGCCCCCTGTTGCTTATCTAACAAGTAACTCAAACAGACAGTATTGAGGAGGTTATAGCTGTCTAAAGGGTGGGGGAAGCTAACCACAGAGAGAAACAAATTATACTGTGTGAGTCATGCCAGAGATGCATAACGATTGAACCCAGCTGCATCTTGGGCCCATATAGGCTGAGGAGGTTGGGAGCACATTGCTCATTAATTGAGAGAATTATCTTTATGGTTTTTGAATCCACTTGCAAGCGTGGATTCAAATACTTATTAGAATACTTATTAGAAAGTCACCGCAGTCTTTGAGTCTTTATTACAGAATTTTCACCACAATAACCTTTGACAAGTATGTTTCTCATAACGTATAATTTATTATCCATGTTTTAAAACCAACAAATTAACCATTGATTTTTAATCAGGTATTTTCATGTTTTGTTACTAGCATGTTGAATATTCATGAATGTCATGTTTCATATGACATTCATGAATATTCAATGACTACACTACTCATGTGGATATATGCCAGGTTATAACACTCGTCTACATCACTTGATCATTATTTGATGAATTAGTGCTGATATTATTGATAGAAAATGTTCACAACAATATATTTGACTGCTTGCTGTCATCTGATGGTAATAGCGCTACATAAATTGCAGCAGGCAATTTTTGTGAATGAAGCATAATCTATAAGTAATGGGGTATAATTTACAAAGAAAGGATGTGTGTTTATGTGAAAAGGAATGACAATGTCATAATTTCAATACTCAAGACACAGTGCAATTTCAGCGTTGATTGCACCTGCTTAAACTAGATTGCGGTTGGTTAGGGAATTAAACACAGCTTTTTGCTCTGAAATACCCCATGCAAAAGTGATGCAACTTTTTTGTGAATTAGCACCATACTTTATTTTGTCTTTTTTGTTATAATCAAGCTTAGAATGTCTTATGGTGCATAAGGGCCACAGCATAATTAGAAAACATATGTATAATTTTGTGGATTCTTGCTTTACTATAATCTAACAAAACTCCAATTTTGTAGAGTGACACTCTTCAACTAAAACCATGTTGAAAGACAAATATTGCAGGTTTCTACAACAGTGGTGATTAAGGGGATGATTTCGAGCACAGTCCCAAGCCCTTCACTAGCAGTACATTCAAACTCATTGCTCAAGGCTAGTGCATGAGCTGTGACATTAAAGGCAGCTGACTGGGATTAATATAAATCTATTTCAGACTTTTAACACCCCTCCAGAAAAATAAAAAATAAAACTGGGCACTGGTGAAACATCTAATATGATATTGCAATTTATAAATGGCTTGCAACAGTGCCAAAGCACAATGGTATGAGGAACTCTAATCAATGCTGATCGGAAAAGAGCGAATCCAGATGTTGATGATGTCTGGCAGCAGAAACTCTTGAGAGAGCATCAGGGTCATCCAGCGAAACATGAAAAACTGCGGCTTAATATTCTGCTCTTGCTGAGAGACAGACAGGAGAGAGACAGACAGGAGAGAGACAGACAGATATTTAGAACAGTGACACTCAGAATGACATGATAAATCTGCGGTGGTCTGATATGTTCACCAGTTTCATGTAGAGTTCATTGTCTTTCTACTTGAGTTTAGAGAACACGCTCTCCATCTTAAACATGATGCCGCACTGTGAGATGTTGAGGCTCTTGATGAAATTATCTTTGTTCTCTGACATCAGATTAGTGAAACAGAAGAATATGTCGGCCTCCACGTGTTCTACAACACAATCTATTATAATGATATTTAGCTCTGCTTTTGTTCTTTCATACAAATACTGTAGACAGGGTATGTTGAGAGAGAAACAATACCGGTGTTTGAAGAATCATCTCCCCATTTAGCTGATAACTTTTTAATAACTGCAGCATAATACATGATTCAATTTGTATTATAAGAATGGTATTGTTATGCTCGCTAAGGAGTAAAAGATGTTGGCAAATCAAATGACATATAAACCGTCAACTAAGAACATCTGTTGCAACTTAGAAAACTAAGTGGAAAAATAAGCTGCCCAACTTTTTCTAGGATGCATAAAGGATTTTATTAAAATCATGTGATGGCACATTTGAAGAAAATCCAAAAATATGTGGAACAAAATCACAATGTTTCCATTCTTACGAGTTCAACACGATATCTGGTTGGCATGTCTGCATGTTTGTGACAAATGCAGGTTCACATAAAGACATTTAGACAGATTAGCTCATGTGTTGCAAGATTATCACAAATATAGGCTAAAAACAGTGAAGTAGTACCATTGCCATTTGGACAAACATGTATTTTTAATAATGTAATGCGAAAAATGGTATCATATTATTAATAGAAATATGAATAGCTGTTAAGCATGCACTAGGGTAAGAGGCATTGTCAAAAGAATCTTTCAGACTGAACGTAAGGTCATTGCTCATAATTGGTGAATTGCTCCGACACCTAATTAAAGGAGATGAATTTTGATAATATAATAACAGAGTATAATACCTGATAAAATTTCAGACGGGTGCTTTTTGAGGAATTAATAATAACTTGATTTGCCAAATTTGGTGAGGTTAGTGACATAAACTCTTTGCAAGGTATTCAGACTTTTGAGGCACTAAAACTAGAAGCAAGTAAACAAGATACTTGCTTCTAGCACTATATCATGTCTGTAAAACCTATATTTATTACTTTTAGACAGATTTGAAAGTTTAAATATTTTTGCTATTTTCTGTGCAGCCATTCGTGGACCGACATTGCTGTGCCATTATTGATATTTATTTTTTTTCCACACATGTCTATCATTGTATTATCAACAGCATCTGCAAAGCAACCAGCATTGTGGATGACCCCACACACCCCTCAAACAAATTCTTCACCATCCTGCCATCTACCAAGAGGTACCGAAGCATTCGGGCCCTCACGGCCAGACTGTGTAACAGCTTCTTCCCCCAAGCTATCAGACTCCTCAAAGGACTGGACTGACACACACACACCTTTACACCATCCAACTTTTGCACATGTCCAGAGTTGCACTTTAATTCATTGTCATTTTATACCTGGCTGCTACCTCAATAACTGCTATGTCCATAGAACACTATTTCATAGTATGTTATGTTTGCATTTTATAAAGTGTCATCTTTTTGCACTTCTCAGACTACAAATGTGTACTGGTTGGCGCTGCACTGTCTCTTACTGTGCTCATTGTCCTGTTCCTTTTAGTAATTTATTGTACTGTCCCATAGTTTTTGCACACGTTTGCTCTTGCACTTTATGTAGAAATGTTATTTAGTCTGTGTAGTCTCATGTGGTTCTGTGTTTGTCCTATGTTGATTTATGTAGCACCATGGTCCTGGAGGAACATTGTCTCGTTTCGCTAACTGTATATAGTTGAATGACAATAAAAACCACTTGACTTGACTTGACTTGAACTATTTCAGACAAACCTACCCGTAAATGGCACGTAAAAAACTGTGATTTGTTGCTGTACATGATCAGATGGTCTAAGTGGGTGGGTCTTGGCCAACGTAGATTAAAAGTGGACCATACTGTACATGTCACAACGCAGGCACAACAATACAATACCATCCTAGATATTTGTCCCATATGTTTCTGTATGATATGTCTCTTTTTTCTGGTATTTTCCTACCATTGCCTATTCTCTTTAATTTTAAAACTTCATCTTTATCTTCTCTTCTCATCTTCATATTGATCTGCCTCCTCCCTTGCCTCCACCCCCGCATAACATGCTCATTATAAGGGAAACTTTGTATTTGCAATGTATATCTTCAGAAGACATAAGGCTGAATACACATTTTGTATTGAAGTGTCTTTTGTTGGCAGATCATTTGATGCTTACATTTTCAGGACCTGCATAGATTCTCTATTCTAACCAGAACTATTCAAAGCTAATTACAACAATTGGACTCTGTAACATACTGTACCACCGAAACAGTGTGACACACACACACAGGCACAGAACCTTAAGATTGCATGTCTACTTTTTAATGAGTTCAATGCTATCTGTTCTAATGGAAAAGGCTTTGAGCCAAGGATCATAAACAATTCTTTAGACCTCCATTCTGCATAGGTTACCTCACAGCCTGTGCTTTGTACCCTCTGTATTAGCAAGCTTTCAAGTGTGTGTGTGCCTGTGTGTGTTCCATCATGACCATGGACACTAATGAAGGAAGACTATTTTTTTCAACTGTGTACAGAGAAGTAGTGACACTAGGGGTCGCTCTTGGGAGCCCCAAACACCTTTGATCTTTGAGAAAAGGCCAATGGGAATTGGCGAGTGGAATTTGCATGCCACACACCCCAGACATACTGGTATAAAAGGAGATGGCTCACAACCACTCATTCAGATTTTTTCTTCAGAGCCGAGTGGTGTTCATTCATTGAATTCATTAATTGAATTCCACTGCCGTTCCATTCACCTCTGCGTATTCTGTTTGATATACAGCGGATTTTTCGCAGTTTCTCCCTCTTGTGCATGAATAAGTGCAGAGACTGCCCCTGGGAACTTTGACAGCTAAAAGAGAGGATATATTCTAATAATAAAAGAGTATATTTTACTTTAAAAGAGTGGCACTGACGGAGAGCGTCTTTTTAAAGATGCCTTTCCGTCTGTGTATATTTCCTGGTTGTGGTCGTTACATCTCTGCCTACCATTGCTGCCTACTGCCGCAATCGCTGCCTCTCGTGTCTGGGCTACAGCCACGATGAGACAGCTTTTGTGGATGGCTCGTGCTCTCACTGCGAGAGCGTGACCAAGGCAACATTGCAGACGCTGCTTTCCTTCTTAACACTAGAAGAGACAAGCATGCGGTCATCTGACGGTTGTGCTTTAAGAAAAAAAATATCTTTGCACTCGATCAAATTCCAGGGCCCTACTTTCTTGACTTTCTACAACAATTTTTTTTTTTTGTGACTGGTTAAGTGCTTTTGAAAAATATGTTTTTTTTTTAGCCGTTTTTAAGATTGAGTTGGGAAGGTCATTCCACCAACGTGGTATGATGAAACTGAAAGTCTGGGAAAGTGTTTTGGTGCCTCTTTGTTTTGGTACGACAAGGCGACATTCCTTAGCCGACCGCAGGCTTCTGGTGGGAACGTAGCTCTGCATAAATGTTTATAATATATAGCTACAGATGTTGACTTTTTCACTTTCCTTGTGCCGTACTTCAGTTGCAACAATACATGGCAAAACATAGATACTTGTGTTATTTTAACACTAGAACTGCCGGAATTCTATAACTACTAGAATGGCCATAGCGAGCTTTTTTGTAATATATAATAGTGCTGACTATACAACATTATATATATATATATATATATATATATATAAGTCTAACATGGAAACGAACATGGATTGAGGCAGAATATTACGTTAGATAAAAATATGTTGTGAATTTTGGAAAGGATTATATCTATTTTTTTTTCATACATTTTGTCTTATGGACTTTACAACGCTCTGGAGTTATTAGAAAAGTTTGGATCACACGAATCGGAAACAAATGCAGCCACCACTGGAATCAAAATCCATGAATAAATGAATCTGTTATATTAATAATAAACACCAGGACATGAACTTTAAATTATAATGAATGTGAAAATTTATTAGTTGATCAAAAACCTGCTATTGTATCTGATTACAGATACAAATTCAAATTTATATTCTATTATTTTCTTTGTAAAATAAAAATGTCTCGGGTTACTAGGTGTAACCCTTGTTCCCTGAAAAAAGTGGAACGAGATGCTGTGGTGAGAGCTCTTTGGGAACACCCTTTAGGTGTGAGCAGCTGTGAATATGTGTGCAACACGTCAGTGAACATTGACCATAATTTATAGCCTCTGCCGGTGTAATCATTGGATGCACCTGCAGCAGGGCTATAAATAGATGCGTCACCGGCGCGTCATCAGGTATTTTGCCTGAAGAGCAGTCCTGGGGCAACCAGTGCGGCAATAAAGCGCAGCATCACATTCCGCTTTTTTCAGGGAACAAGGGTTACACCTAAGTAACCTGAGACGTTCCCTTTACAAAAAGCTACACTTCTGATTGAACGAGAATACCCACGCCACCGCAATGGCGCTGTCCGGACCCCCTACAGTTGTGTAGTGTGCTCACAAGAGCGTGAGAGGTCCCAGACATGAACTTGAGATGTCAACTCAAGGACATAAGAGCCCGGAGTGGCAGGAACATCCAGATTATAAGACTGATGAATGTGTGCGGAGAGGACCAACCTGCCGCATCACAAACGTGCTGCAGAGGAAGACCTCTAGCCAAGGCTTTAGAGGAGGCGAGCCCTCTGGTAGAGTGAGCCCTGATACCTACTGGCAAAGTTTTACCGTGCGCCTCATAGGCCAGGGCAGTAGCGTCCTTCACCCAATGCGACATAGTCTGCCCCCTGTAGCGGCCCCCATGGGAAAGAATTGTTGCGGTGGACATAAGTCTGAAGGACACAGACTGGACAAAGTCTGTGAAGACCTTCCTGCTCCGGCGTTGCAAACGGTGGGGAGCAGAAGGTTTAGAAAGTGAATGGATGTAAGGCCGAGAAAGGTACCTTAGGCAGGTAGTCAGGGTGAGGGTGCAAAATTGCTTTTGGTCATTCCAGGGGCAAACTCTAAATGGGTTGGCAAAACAGACAGAGCCTGTAGGTCCCCAATTCTCTTTAGAGAGGTAATCGCCATAAGAAAAACCATCTTGAGAGTCAGAAGTCTGCCAGACGCTGACTCTAGAGGTTCGAAGGGGGTCTCAACCAGACCCTCAAGGACTATTGCTAAGTCCCATGAACAGGTCCTGTTCCTAGCAGGAGGCCACAGTCGCATGGCTCCACAAATGAAGCGAGCGAGTAGAGGATACCTCCCAAAGGGCACCCCGTCCATCAAGGCTTGGCAAGCCGAAATGGCGACCACATAGACCCTGAGATTAGCGGGGCATATGCCTGCTGACTGTCTTTCCTGCAGAAAGTCCAGAACTGAAGCAATCTGGCAGTTAACTGGATCTGCATTATGTGCACTGCACCATATTTCAATGATACCCCAATTTATTGGCTTAACTTTCTGGGCCATGTATGCGCCGGTGGGGGGGGCCTGGCTGACTTAGAGAGAAGTAGGGGAGACATTGCGCTATTTATTGAGGCGAAGAGGTCCACTTCTGCCCTGTAAAATCTCACCGAGATTTGTTCCAAGTAGAAGGAGCCTTAGCACTTAAAATGATCTCGATAACCTCAGGAGAAAGCCCTGTGTCCCTCAGTTGACCAAACATGAATGTTCCACAATTCGGCCCAGGGATGAAATATTGTCCCCTGTGCCTGAGGTCCCTCCTGTCCGGAATCGCCCAAGTCGAGCCGTCGAGGAGAGACCTTATCTCCGAGAACCGTAACCTGTTCGGCCAGCACTGCCCTATCAGTAAGAGGCAAGACCCTTGCTGGCGAACTCTGGCCAAGACTCCCGGGAGCAGAGAAACTGGGGGGAAAATCATACAGGCGCATTCTGGGCCAAGTATGTCCCATTGCGTCCAGACCCCAGGTGGGAGATGGGTGACTCAGAGAGAAGTAGAGGGGACATTACGCTGTCTGTTAGGAGGCTTGTGGGACCACTTGTGCTCTTGTAAAATCTTAACACATTTTTTTTACTACCTCGGGGTGGAGTTTCCACTCCCCCATCTGTATTTTCTGTCTGGACTGTAAATCTGCTCCCATTCAGGCATCCAGGGATATAAGCTGCTCTGATTATAGGAGCTTGCCCTGGTCCCTAAGGAGAATCTGCCATGCCAGGCTGTTGAGCTGGCGTGAACGTAGACCTCCTTGAGGACTACCGCTGTGTTGTCCACCCGCACCAAGACATGGCAGCCTCTGGAGGAAGTATTTCAGGGCCAGAAATACAGCCATCAACTCAAGACCATCGACAATCAAGCTGACGACCCTCCCATTCCCCTTGAGCTGGACGACCACTTAAGGCCGCTACCCAGCCTGTCAGGTAGGCGTCTGTCGTTAGCAACCTGCGACCACAAGACGCATGTAGAGTGGGACCCAAGGTAAGAAACAGGGGTCTGAACCACATAGAAAGGTAATGAAGCGCGTGGGGTTTAACCCTTATTTGCCTATTGGACTGGCCCTTGAATGAAATCCCCTGGCTTTAGCCACAGCTGAAACGGTCTCATGTGCAGAAGGCCCAAAGGGATCACCGTGGACGCAGATGCCATGAGACCTAGAATTCGTTGATACTGACGAACAGTGCAACCTTGACCTAGCCTGACTTTGCTCAGGGTGTTCTGAATGGACATGATTCGAGCGGGAGACAATTGTGCCTGCATCGTGATCAAATTCCATATAATCACCAGATAGGTAATTTCCTGATTGGGAGAGAGAAAGCTCTTTTTGACATTGAGTCTCAGACCCAGAGAAACCAGATGAGCTAAGACAATATCCCTGTACTGAACTGCCAGTTCTTGAGACTGTCCTAGTATCAGCCAGTCGTCTGTGTAATTCAGAATGCAGATGCCCCGGAGTCGCAAAGGAGCCAGTGCTGCATCCAAGCATTTCGTGAATGTGCGGGGTGATAGGGCTAGGCCGAATGGAAGAAACCGATACTGGAAGGCTTAGCAACCGAAAGCAAACCTCAGGAATTTCCTATGCTGTGGCAGAATTTCTATATGAAAATATCCTCTCCATGAGATCTATCATGACCAGCCAATTGTGATGTTGGATTTGTGACACAACCGTCTTGATAGTTAGCATCTCGAACTTGAACACCCTGACTGAGCGATTCAAGCCTCGAAGATCTAAGATCGGATGCAACCCCCCACCCTTCTTGGTAACCAGGATGTATTTGCTGTAAAAACCTGACTCTTTCTCTGGAAGGGGAACAAGTTCTATGGCCCCTTTGACCAAGAGATTTGGCAGTTCTTTCCACAGTAGACATGCCTGCTCCGGTTTTACGGTAGTGGGGACCATGCCATTGAAACACGGAGGGTGGCGAGCAAATTGAATTCTGTAGCCATTTTCTACTGTTCTTAGGACCCACATAGAAATACCTGGCAGAAGTTTCCACGCTGCCAGGTTCTCTGAGATTGATATTCATATTAACACTTCCTGTTGAGGGGATGTCGAGTGTTCCGCATCTTGAACTAAGGCAGGAAGAACGGTACACCCAACATTTCGTTGGAAGACTCTACCTCCCGAAACACCAGAGGCGGCAGGGGCTACGAGGGGGGCTACCCCCACAAGACTGGGCGCAAAACCGTCAGGGTTTTTACCTTTTAGAAATAACTGCCCTGAGGTCTTGCTTTTGGGGCTGCTGAGGGCGACAAACCCAGTCTTTACGAGGGGGAGTATGATTTGCCACGCTTTGTTTTTGAACTTCCCATCTAGAAGGACCGGTGCGGGGCTGGGTGGCCGACGGCCCCTCCCCCTGAGTGTGGCGAGAAAGGAATTTCCCGAAGGCTTCCTCGTGACTCTTTGCCTCATGGAACCAGGTGATAACTATATTCATAGCGTCACCAAATAAACCAGAAGGCGTAACCGGGGAATCGGGAAGGAAAGTTTTTGTCCTTGTCTCTGATGCCCGATAGGTTAAGCCATAAGTGTCTCTACGTGCTGACTAAAGCAGACATAGACCGGCCAATGGTGTGGGCCGTCTGCTTGGTCGTGCAGAGAGACAGATCCATGGTTCGACGAAGCTCAGAGAAAGCCTTTTCGCCGACAGTGGTGCCCACACTCAGGTCCTTCAACAGATTAGCCTAGTGCACCTGTAACACTGCCATAGTGTGCAGGGCAGCACCAGCCCGACCTGCTGCCTGATAAGCTTTCTCCACAAGCGTGGAGGTGGTCCTGCACAGTTTTGTGGGGAGAGTGGGTCTCTTTAGCGATGATGCCGAGCCAGGCGAGAGATAACCCGCAAGTGTCTCTTCTACTGGCGGCATCACCGAATACCCCTGAGGTTCAGCACCCACGATAGTCGAATATATCAATGTCAAGGGCACGAAGACACGGGAAGTATAAGGATTCCTCCATGAATGAGAATATTTGTTATGGAGGTCACAGAGGAAAGGAAGGGACTGATATAGTGTTCCCTTCCCTCTTTTATTTATTTATTTTGGCCACCAGACAGAAATTTGTCTTCTAGTTTGGAGCATTTTGGGGGGTTGTTAGCTGCTTTATTATGGTGCGTGGAACGTAGAGAGTTTCAGCGTCCCAAGCTTACGAGAAGGATCAGCTGGATCTGGGGAGAGAGCGAGCAATAGGGACGGACCCGTCTCTCGCTTCTCAGCCAGATCCATGCGAGAGCCCCACGACGGAAAAGTGAGCGCTGGCTCTTGGAAGTAAGCGAGACAAGTGTGAAGCATTTTGACTGTAAACAGATCGCAATGCCTGCACCCGCTCTGCCACAAAGAGCAGCATGCTCTTCCCCCAAACACACAAAACAACACTGGTGTGTGTCCTTTTCAGCCATAGAGCGTAAACACGGGAACACACACAGCTTGCTTTGTTTATCAATCATTCTTTTTCTTCTTTTTTTTTAAAGAAAAGAGAAAGGAGAAAAGGTCTTCTGCGCACTTCCTAACCAATTCTGACTCCTAACAGAGGAAAGAAAGTTCGGACAGGCTCGTGAAACACACACACAGAGAGCTCTGAAGAAAAAATATCTGACAACGGGCCAGTGACGCGTCTATTTATAGCCCTGCTGCAGGTGCATTCAATGATTACACCGGCAGAGGCTATAAATTACAGTCAATGTTCATTGACGTGTTGCACACATATTCACAACTGCTCACACCTAAAGGGTGTTCCCAAAGCGCTCTCAGCGCAGCATCAGAAGTGTAGCTTTTTGTAAAGGGAACAAATGTTAAGATAAAATAACTTGTAAAAATATGACCAATATGTATTTCAATGCATTGTAAAAACCTTTGACATCTATGAAACACATATAGGCTACTATAGGTCTACAGTCTATATTTTTAATTGATATTGTATTTAGCTATAAGTAAAAACTGTTTGTCTATAGCTTCTTTCACACCCTCACCATATTCAAACTAATGAACCACAAAACGAAATAGGTCAATTTGCAAATGTGCTAAGGTGATAAATATGCATGCAAATTTGACCTAATCAATACATAATGACCCATCAAAAATTATTTGAGGGCAATTGACAAGTAAGCTGATAAATGTGCGGCACTATTATGATCATTGTATCGAGAGCTATAAAGTAGCCACAGATTGCCTGGAGCTCACTGTGTAGTTGGGGCAGCTACGCAATGTGGCAAAACATACGAAAGTACACTGATGCGGAAGCTGGGCAGAATAGTAGTAGTAGTCCTTTATTGTCACATAGTCACAAGTACCAGTGAAATTGGCCATCGACCTGTCCATACAAACATGCATATGACAAGGGGGCAGACAGGACAGGAAGACAGGGAATTAAAAAGAAATACAGCATGACATGAGGAGAGGTGAGGAGAAAAAGGCAGCCCCCAGACTATGCTCCTTAAGGAGTACAGTGTGGGAACAGGAAATAAACACCTCAGCAACATTAGCACATAATAAGTACACTCTACAACATGAACAAGACTTGCAACAGGGGTGGGGATTGGGGGGTGGAGGTAGCCCAGCACAGGCAAGCAGCCATCCTGTCCTGCAGCCATTCTCGGCGCTGGTCACAGACCCGCCTGTCAGACTGGGGGTA
The DNA here is from genome assembly GCF_025860055.1 of Xyrauchen texanus. Taxonomy (NCBI): domain Eukaryota; kingdom Metazoa; phylum Chordata; class Actinopteri; order Cypriniformes; family Catostomidae; genus Xyrauchen; species Xyrauchen texanus. Next base: position 28,426,174 of record NC_068298.1, on the reverse strand, counting down.
CAAAGCGGCGAAGGCGAGGGATAGGGTATCGGGCGGATGATTGCATATCTGTATATATATGTAAGAGTTCATGTGTGTGTAGGCCTGGAGAGTCGCTATGCCAGCATCTTAATCTAGGTGCCTCAGTCCGCAGGATTGTCATAGCGATACACAGCAAGTTGCCATGGAGACAACCTTGATCAGGTCCCAGACATAGTCAACAATCACCAGGTGTCTGGGGAGTCGGGGAAGGAACGCAAGAGTGGCTCACTGCAGTGCTCTTCCGGGGGAGTTGTTGTTCCAACAGCGGTCTTGGCCAAGGCCAGTGCTGGTTGAGGGTGGCCGAAACAGATAAGATTGGAATTGTTTGGTCTTGAGGCGAGTAGCCGCATTCTAATTTACACGGCTATTTGCCTGGTCCATTTTGGTCTCTGAAATGATCCATTTGCCTTTGCAAAGCTGTGAGCTTCTCCATGATGTTATCCGTATTTTGGTTCATAGACCCAGTCTGAGTGCAGACAGCTCTGCCCACTGCTTCAATCATGACGGGAAGCCTTGTGAGGCTTTGGACAGCTGTCGCCGTCTTCTTAATTCCTAGATAAACCAGGGCAATGTCTAATCCAATCAGCAGAAGACCTGTTGAGAGGTGTTACGGGAGGCAAAAACATGAGATTGGGTGAATTTTGGTCTAATGAATTTGGACACTCTATTTTGAAAGAGACAATGTTGTGACAGAAATGCGCTATCTGTGCTTTGATGGCAAGAACACGAGAGCTGCCCGCCTTGTGACAGATAGATTTGCCATGATATCTGAGATATTTGACAAATTTGTGCAAAACAGCATTGCTTCATACACGCCTGGTGAGAACTTAACAGTTGATGAACAACTGTTCCCTACCAAGGTGCGCTGTAGTTTCACACAGTACATTTCCAATAAACCGGACAAATTTGGCATAAAATTCTGGGTGGCCGCTGATGTTGAAACAAAATACATGCTGAACGCACATCCCTATCTAGTAGTAGCACAGAAGTAACTTTTTCCTCTAACCCCTTCCCCGCCTGCCAAAAGGAGACAATATCAAGTCGGCAGATGTTCAGGGAACAAAACTTTTGAGATCTGCCAGGCATGTAAGCGACTTGTCTGTGGCACATGCTCCAAGAAGCTTGGTCGGTTTGGAAAATGACACACGATGCTGTCATTGGGGGGAGTGCACTTTAGATTTCGGCTGTTGGTTGAGTATTCTGGCACACAGAATACATAAATAGCACTAATATAGTATTTCTTTGTTTTTTTTTATCTGTTTTGAGTTTTTTTAATTCGGGTAGAATATATTTGTATTTTATCTCGCATATTATAGCAGAATGTATAGTACAATGGAAAATTCATATATTGCTAATTACAAAAAAAACTGAAATGCGTGAACAATTGAAAGTTTCTCCTTTTTTACATTTTGTTTTTCAATTTCAATAAATGGTAAAAATGCAGCCTCTCTCATGTCTTTATTGTAAACTACACACTCAAAACAACGACACTTATACACCATGTGCCGTTTTCACAATGGAGTCAATGTGTGTATCCCACTTCAGGTCCTGTGAGATGGTAGCCTGCACAAATTAGCAATCGGAATGTTGATCCCTCCCCCACCCCGACACATCAGCCCAGTTCCTTGGGTCAGATCAAATCAGAGAGACTTTCTTTTGTCCACACTGTGAAAAAAAAAAAAAAGGTAATATTCAGGCAGCTGGAGCACCAAAAATATTCTGTGAAATAACGGAAAATAACTAACTCATAAAAATACAGTCATTTTCCATAATTAAAATACAGTTTGTTGCTTTAGAATAACTAAGAAAAGCTTTAAATTGTTATATAATGAGCTACATATTTAATTACAGATAATTCTTGTCATTTACATAAATTTGTCTGTAATTTTTGAAAACAGAAAAAATAAGGTACAAATAATATAGTAATTTTTCAGTTAAAAAATTAGAAATACATATAATTTCTCATTATTGTTATAAAAATTAAAATGTCTGTTGGGTTCTTAATTTCCAGATAATGTCTGTAATTTTACATTTACTGTACATTTATGCATTTGGCAGACGCTTTTATCCAATGTGACTTACAGTACAATTATTACAGGGACAATCCCCCCGGAAACAACCTGGAGTTAAGTGCCTTGCTCAAGGGCACAATGGTGGTGGCCGTGGGGTTTGAACCAGCAACCTTCTGATTAACAGCCCTGTGCTTTAGCCACTACGCCACTGCCACTTCATTTTAGTTTTATATGATCTCATGTTGTAAATGTTATGCAACTGGAAGCCAAATGTTGTTGAGCGGCAGTGCTCCTCTCAGTGTTTGTTGTTCTTTTCGGAAGCCAAATGTTGTTTAGCGGCAGTGCTCCTCTCAGTGTTTGCTGTTCTTTTCTGCATATCGCGGTGCCATTTTGTAATCCGTTCTGCATAACGCAGCGGCTCATTGTTGCTTATCGTGGCCCATTCCGTTCTCCTGATGGCCAATCCACCCCTGATCGGTCCAAAAGTGCATCGGCCCACCGGGAAAATGCCCGGTGTGCCAGATTACCAGTCCAGCCCTGTATAACAGTAGAAATTATTATTTTACTACTAGAATTGTTGTATTGTTTTTGTTAGAATAAAGGAGATACCATGTTGACATATTTGTTTATAATGTGGTATATTTGACATCCTGAAAGGATAAAAATAACACATGCATGGAAAAGAAAGCTTTTATTTCAGCTTATTTCCATGTAAATACATGTTAAGATGTCGAGAATTCAAATGATTTAATTACGAATAAAAACACAAAAATTATTATTATTATTTATTCTCTATACACTACAATTATTATAAATAAAAACTCGCACCCCTATAGTTACAAGCCTTCAATCACAAAGTAATTTATGCCAAACGAGAACTAAATTATACAAATTAAATATAGGAGCATATCCTAAAATAATTGTAAGACAATGTTGCCAGGACAAATGGATCTGGATCAACCGTAGACAGAATGAAGATAAATTCAGTCTATAAGCATTTATAGGCCAACTGCTGCCTAACTCGCAGTGACATTTTTAAGACCAATCCATTGGCTATACGCAAGAGGCGTGTAGCATGTAGCGATCATTATGTGTCAGTAGCAGTGTCCCTGTCTGAAGACTAGCCGGTCATCTGACCTCTGAATTCGCACTATTAGTAGGTTACAGTGGCTCGGGGGTTCTAGTGTTAAAGGGGAAAGCCACTCCAGCCACTCCATGCCCCGGTCCTTCTACCTACAGGTATGAGGCCGCATTGGTTAGCACCAGGGGTGATTTGGGGACCCCAATGGGAGTGGTTCCACCAGGCAATCCCCCACGGACCTCCCATTCCCCAGCATGCTCGTTTACCCTCGTCGAGTTCTGGGATGAGACAGGCGGCACGCTCCAGGGTGAGTTTTATGACTCATTCGGAGCTCGAGACCAGGATGAGCTCTCGATCGCAGCATTGGAGAGCGGGCTGATCCAGTCGGACGTGGAGGACTCGACTAGGCTCCCACCTTTGGGTGTGGACGCCCAGTCTGAGGCCGATATGGACCTGGCTGCTGCGAGTGAGTGGCGACGAGAGTAGCTGTGTCTGCTATCGTTCACTCATTCACTATTTCCTATATAGTGAATGGCAGTTAGTGCACTATATCTCAGCAGTAAATGAATGAAATGAGTGAATTCCGACAAGAGTGTTGGAGCACTGGGGCTGGTGCAGAAACATCATATATGAAATTCTTAAATACTGGATTTTAATATAACGTAGGCTGTGTTATCTGCATTTAGAGAGCGGCGGTACTGCTGTACAGAATTAACAATCTAAATAGTTACTACACTGAAAACTGTAACTACACTTAAATAAGTATCCACACAGGACTTTAAAAGCTATGAAATAGCAAAAAAAAAAGCATTATATTTCAACATTATATACAGTATACCTAATGTACTTGTGGGACATTTTCACGTTTTCACTGTGATAATTAATAGGAATGTTTCCAAACATCTCGTCTTATTGACAAATTCATCTAGATCTGACAAGAGCCCTTAAAGGGTTAGTTCATCCAAAAATTACAATTCTCATTATTTACTCACCTTCATGCAACCCGGATGTGTATGACTTTCTTTCTTCTGCTAAACTTAATGAAGATTTTTAGGTCCATATAATGCAAGTAAATGGAGGACAACATTTTAAAGCTAAACAAACAAACATAAATTAGCATAAAATAATCCATACAACTCTAGCGGTTTAATCAGTATCTTCAGAAGTGATGTGATGGATGAGAAACAGATCACTTTCACATTCTTCTTGTGTTTTTGGTGATCCACATTCTTCTCTGCATATCGCTGTCTAGCAAAAAATGACAAATATTTATCTGTTTCTCAACCACACCTATCATATCACTTCTGAAGACATGGATTAATGAAGTTAATATGAATTACTTTTATACTGCCTTTATGTGCTTTTTGGAGCATCAAAATTTTGGCCTACAGAGCAAAAATATTCTTTTAAAAATCTGAATTTGTGTTCTGCAGAAGAAAGGAAGTCAAACACATCTGGGATGGCATGAGGGTGAGTAAACGATGAGGGAATTAAAATTTTTGGGTAAACTATCTCTTTAAAGTGATAGCTAAGCCAACATGTAATATTCTGTCATAATTTCGCTACCCTCATGTTATTCCAAACCAGTGTGAGGCTTTGTATTATGTGGAACTCAACATATGTTAGACAGATTGTTAGGGACTGACAGTCTCGGTCACCATTCACTTTCAAAATATGGATGAAAAATAAATTCACTGAAAGTATAGTGTCTTAGGCAAATGTTCTGTCTAATATCTCCTTATTGTGTTGCATGGTAGAAAGAAAGTCATACGGGTTTGGAACAACATGATGGTGAATGATGACAGAATTTACATTAATAATAATAATAATAATTCTGTAGTACATGTTCAATGTGTATTATGTAATGGAATACAGGGGAGTGAAAATCTATTATGTAATTTGTTACTACTTGAGTACTCTTTTAATTGGATACTTTCTTACTCTTACTCAAGTAATTATTTATGTTAGTACTTTTACTTCTACTTGAGTAATTATGTTTTTGAAGTAATTGTACTTTTGCTTAACTACAGTTTTTGGCTACTCTACCCACCTCTGATATATCCCCAGCTGATTGATTTTCCATTTTTTTGCCTGTCCCTACTATGAGTTTACTATGGGGAGGTTACGTGGGGGCCGGGTGCACTTGCTATGAGGCACGCAGTGGTCTGCCCACACCAGCACTGCCAGTCCATGTAACACAGTTCAGCTGTTTGTGACATTTCGTATAGGGACCCCAAGTATCACTACATTGACACAATGTCAAGTGAGTGACAGATAGGTAATGTCTTGGTTACTGTCGTAACCTCCTTTCCCTATTGGAGGAAATTAGACATTGTGTCCTTCTTGCCACAATGCTGAGCTACCCGCTGAAATGGCCGGGACCCTGTCTCGGCTCCTCAACGCAAAACCTGAATGAGTGGTTGCGAGCCAGCTCCTTTAATACCCGTATGTCCACATACAAATTCCACTCACCAATTCCCATTGGCCTTTTCACAAAGATCAGAGGTTTTTGGGGCTCCCAAGTGCGACCCCAAGTGTCACTACATCGACACAACATCTCGTTCCCTCCATCAGGGAATAGAGGTTACGACAGCAACCAAGACGATTTCTAGACCTAAGGCTGTAACATTTATACAAATATGTACTGACTGAGTGTTACGCCCTCTCAGCGTATGTGTTTTGTTTTCTCTCTGTGCATTTTCTGTTGCAGGAGCCTGCCCCATTGGTTCCTCCATTTGCCTTTGTTCCAGCCAATCACCGCCTGTCTTGTGTGATCAGCTAATTGCACGTGGAGTCTTGAGATCACCTAGGTCTATAAAATCCAAGATGGCTGTGATATGAAGAGACCTATGAGATGGTCTTTATTGGTCCAGGATTATAATTTAGAAATGATGCACTAGAAGGGCATCAATAATGTTTTTGTTGGCAACACTCTCGTTCCCTTTTCACCATTTTTGTGTTCTTTTGTTTGATCATATGTATGTAAATATGTAAATGCATTTAATTATTCTCAGTAAAGCCTGCTTCTTGCACTTCAAGCCTTGTTGGTGGTCTGCTTGAGCTTCTGTTAATTTATATAGGGTTGTTCTAGTTGGTTCGGTTCTGGTTTTATGTTGATGTCCCTTCGATACCTCTAGATTAATAGGGACGTAACACTGAGTAATAATGCAAAACATTGCTAGACTTAGTTTTCCATTAGTGAAAGCAATGTGTCTACTCCTGTGTTAGCGACCCCCCCTCCACACCCCATTGAAAAAGTGGTCTGTTCATCATATTCAGCCAGCGCAAGGGTGCACTGCAAACTGAGTACATGTCATGTAGTACATAACTACAGAAATTACACCGAAATCTGACTTAAAAAAGAGAAATGTGTCGAACAAGAGAAGGAAGTCAGAAGTTTCAAAAGAAAGGTCAGTTGTACATTTCAACGTATCTTCTAAGGTAAATTTTTGTTAGATATCCATGTAAAAAAGGCTCAAAATTAACACTTGGTATGCACCAAAAACAAAATGATGTGACTGTGCAAAGAAAAATAGGTGAGTAAATGAAACTAAATTATTGACCAATTTGCTGGCAACGTTATTAGCAACTATGTTTACATTTATTGTGAGAACAATACTCTTACCCTTGCTAAATAAAGTGACAGCTGTGAATCAAACTGTCAGTTAAAGGAAACATCTATAACGACTCACATATCTTAAATCATCTTTTACCTTAGTGGAACATTAACCATTAGATGTTTATCTACACAGTATAATTGTCACGATCCCTTGTCATCTGCCCCGGGTTTTCCGTTTCACCCGTCACCGATCACATTCCATGTCACGTTTTCCCTGTTGTCCACCCTGAGTCTCACTGTCCTTGTGTAAACTACACTTCCCGTCTTTCCCGGTCCTTCTCTGCGTTATTGTCCGCACCTGTCTGCTGTTTTGTCATTACCGTGTCTCTTTATTTAAACCCCACTGCTTCCCCTTCCCTTTGAGGTTCGTTGGCGTTTCATGTCGATTTCTATGTTCTGTGGGGTTTGAAGCAGCAACCATCTGATTACCAGTTATGTGTTTTAGTCCACTACACCACCACCCCTCACATTTCACAACAAATTTCTATAAAATGGAATTGTATAATCCTAAACAAAGTTTTTATTGAATTTTGTTAAAGATAACTCAATTCATTTTTATGAAAATGTGTTGTGAAATTAAAATATGTAAATCTTACAAACGTTTTTAGAGTCTATACATGTACAAATGGATACATACACACATACCACTATGTCCAAATATGGTTTGTGTAGATCCAGGTTTAAAACCTACCTGTGTATGTAACTTTGAAAAAAATCAACCAGCATTTTTAGTGCATGTGAATGGATGTACTATTGAAAATAGGGTCACATTTGGCTTCATTTTATGATTTCACTGGAACAACATGTCGGTCTTGAAGCATAGTGGTGCTCGGCATTGGTGCCCGTGGTGCTCACTTTTTTATATTTTTATTCAAAGGTGCCTGAATGCCATTCTCGATTGTTCCAGCCTAGTTTAACCCCTGACTACTAGTCATATAAACCTTCAAAGATAATTTGTGATTATAATGTGTTAATTTAAACGTTCAAGTTGTTATTGATATTCATACCAAAACAGCTTGGAACAGTTGCATTGTTAGATCTGTCTTCTCCCAAAACTGAAAAAAGTTCTGTTCCTCTGTCTCTCTTTCCCTCAATCATTGTTTACTCACATTAACCATCTGCTGGCTGTCCTGAGGGTACCACAATCTTGAATGTGCTTATCTTTGCAAAACTCCCAGTGCACGACAGCTGACAAGGAGCAAAGTTTAGAGGCCAATACAAACCCATGGGAAATAAAATTGTCGTTTAGAGGCCAATACAAATGGGAAATAACATTGTCGTCTGTCAGAACAAGTCAGATGGCAAAAGGTTGGGGGAAATGCGACTTAAAATATAAATCTAACACTGTCTCACCTGTGTCTATATATGGATCTAAAAGGCTGTTGGAGAGATTTATACTAAGTCTTTACTCCCCAGCCACTGGCTATACAAACCCTTTCCATTAGCACGTTCTTGTAGTCACTGTGCCATTGCAGTGGTTTGCACCCCACTGCTGAATGCCAGACCACGCCTGGAGCACAGAGGTGGCCCTTCAAGACCACATCTCCATCTTTATTTCAAAAGAAACCTCAATCACTTTTCTCCCATGTGCTTCATCCCAATCCTATCCCTCTGTATCCCCAGGCCATTCCAGAGAGTAATCCCAAAATGAACCTGCCAGAATCCACGAGGAAATCCACAGGAAACAATAAACAACTTTACTGCTGGGAGCTGTACGCTTTCTTCTTGTTCTTAGGCAAGTCAATTAAGCAGCAAATGACCTACAGAACATGTTGTAATAATTCCAATACCACAAGAATTGCTTTTAATACATAGCAGTTTATATAAAAATTGGATGTGATAGTTGATTATATTTTTTGGCAAGCTCCCAAAACACTATCGTTAGACTGTGATTTTTGAATGATTATGAACCATTTAAGGACACAGAAGGAACTTGCTGATTTTGAATATTGTGCAGGTGCTTTGTAGTTTGAAAAAAAGAAGGACATTTGAGGGTCAAAGACTTAGGACTTGTTTTCTGAAATTCTGAATGCAAAATGAATCCCAGGAGACCATGTCATTATAACCCTGCTGAAAAAATAAACAAACAAACTAAAAACATTAGACCTGGTTTCTGCTGGTTTTGTGTCTAACTGGTCAAAAAGCATGATCTTTTTTTGGTAATTAAGAAGCCTGGTGGGGACACCGGCATTTAAAACATAACATATGCTAGTCTTTTAAACAGGGATATGATATTTCACTTTAAGCAACATCTTTAAATATTTGCCCCTGAAGCTTGAATATTGTCATTTCAATAATTGCATAGACAAGGTTTTCCTAGCTTCCTATTGACATTTTGATGAGAATAGACTAGCTAAAAGACTACATCACAATATCAATAACCATGGATACACGTATGCTACTCAAATAGCAAACAAACAAACAAAAATGGAAAGAAAAAGGCATATGCTGTTGTACCCTGGTGCAAATTATGGTATATGCTATTTACACCCCATTACAAATAGTCTCAGATACAATTTGCACCCATATTAATTTAAAAACTAGTATACATTGTATGGGCACCACTGCAGTGTGTTTATTGTTTTTATTTATAGTCCCACAGACACACTACATGAACTCCTACCCCCAAATTGGGATTTCAGAGGTGGGGGGAACCTTATTCAACTTAATTGTGAAAATACAGTACATAATTACATGGGAAATTTGGTTTAGTTGGCTGCTCAAAATATAAACATGTTTTGTGTATACTTCTGGGGGAGGTAAACCAACAAATGAAAATGAAATACATGTAATGGGAATATGTTTTTAAAATACAAAATATAAGTAACTGTATTCCTCTACATTTACAATTTAAATCATTGTTATTTAGAATACAGTTACATTCAAAAGGTATTTTGATTACTTAAGAGTTTACTTTGCATTTTATTGTAATTTGTTTAATTTAATATTTAGTCCTTTCAGATGGAAAAATTTATAAATATAAGGGTGTGTTCACACTTGTAGTTTGGTTCTCTTGGTCCGGACCAAAAAAGAAAATGATACATTTAGTCCTGGTTCGGTTAACGTTCACACTGGCATTTTTATCACCAAACCTAATTATGCAAAACCAAAAGCATCAGGAAAAAGTCATAACCTGATAGGACAGCTTTTAGGACGTATATTTTTTGACGGAACTTGCCGATCATCCAAATCAATGCTGGCTGCTGGGCTAAATGCACTCTTTTATTTATTTATATATGCTGGTATTTCTACCTGCTGAGAATAAACAAAGAGCTAATAAAATGTGTAAAGGAGCCAAAACAGCATCAGGAATTCCTCTGTTGCACACACAAACGAAGATATGCTGCAAGGACAGCTGACAGCGGTTCCGACACCTGTACCGAACTTTAATGGGGAACATAGCTCCTGTGATGAGAAAAACGAGGAATGCTTGAGGTCAGTATTAGGTAAATTACTATATTAGGTCCTTTTAGATGTCTTTGGTCCATGTTGCATTCATATATCAATCGAACCGCACCAGAGTTCGTTTGGAAGCAGAACGAGACCCACTATTCAGGCGGTCCGCCTGAACCAAGGTCCAAGTGACAGTGTTCACACTTGTTCAAATGAACCGCTCTAACAGAGCAATCACACCAGAGTTCATATTAATCGAACCAAACCTGCCAAGTGTGAACACACCCTAAATGATGTGATTCAAAGTGCATTTGAACAGCAGTGAAACACTTTCTTATGATGTGTTACATTCATATGAGCAGACAGAGGCAGAGAGTAAGTTTAAAATAAATTTGTAGCAGAAGAAATAGAAATAAACATTTTCAGCTTTACGCTAAGCTAAATTGCTATTTCTAGCCATGCACATTACCAGACACTATCATATTTTTTTATCAAGAAAATTCAGGTTGGATCATAGTTTCTTTTTTCTAGTAAGACCTTTGAAATTAGGGCAAACATTTTATTCTTGATAATAATTGTTTTAGAAACACATATTTAGGTTTTTCAGATAATGTATTTTTAACATGTGTATTGTGTCTTACTGAAGTGTTTTTATAGTCAGAACAAGTGAAAACATATACCAGTGCTGAAGAAGTAATCCAAAGTATTTAGAATATGTTGCTGACCTTGAGTAATCAAACGTAATACATTACAAATTATATTTTACAGCATGAATTCTGTATTCTGTGGTGGAATACATTTCAAAAGTAACCCTCCTAACCCTGTGTATTCAGTAACCTATTGTTTTCTACAGAAAAGAGAACATCTTACAAGTATGGAACTATAGGACTATGACATTATTAAAATTTTTGGGCGAATTCCCTTTAACAAAACACTATACAACAGAAATAATTAAAGAGTGCTGCAGATCCATATCGCTTTAGAAATAAGCAAATAGGATTTGAGCCAATAAATGTCAACGGAGACCTCGCTTTGCCATAACAACATTTCAGCCCTGCCAAATTTTACATTCCACTGTGGCCAAAAGCACATGGACCCTTGTTTCCAAAGTCATTTTCATACCATCCAGTCTTGTGATGGTGGCTTCATCTGAGCTGATTCTCACCGTTTTTTTATGGAGAAATATTTACAGGCACAGATGCAAACTCACTATCTGCCTCTATTACAGGCATTATATTTATATATTTATATTTATGCATTTGGCAGACACTTTTATACAAAGCGACATACCTCATCCCTTATTACAGGGACATTCCCCCCAGAGCAACATGGAGTTAAGTGCCTTGCTCAAGGACACAATGGTGGTGGCTCTGGGATTGAACCAGTGACCTTCTGATTAACAGTTTAGTGCTTTAGACCACTACACCACTCAGCATTATACTGAGGCAGACCTCACTAAACTGCTCTCAGATACTTGGACTCTGATGAGGTTTAGAAAAGTTATAATTAAAACCTGAACTGATTTATATATTCATACTGCTCAGAGATTGAGGCATTCCCTGAAAGGCAAAGGGTGAAACAAAACCCAGTTTTTGCTCTTTTCTGGGTAATTTTCAGATGCAGCTCTATGAATACCTTTAGTTTATTTATAATTTAAGAAGTGCACTTCTAGAATTAAACTCTTATACCTAAATTCGTTGGAAAGCACAGTTATGTTGAATGTTTATTAACTTCTGTTAAAACTTGAATGGTTTGAAACAAATGGAGAGTTCAGGACAGACACATCTCCCTTAGCAACTGCCTTTAGGAATGTTAAAAAGCAGTTTATGAAACAGGTTTACATGTACCTTCAAAATTCACAAAAAAGGCCACATTTGCAAAAATAAGGATTTTTGTTGTTATGAACCCAGATGCAGGAGTTTGTTTCAAGAGAACACAGGTGAAACAGTAAAGTAGTCAAGTGATTCAGGATATCACAGGTTAGACATAAAGTCATAGACAATAATCTTCAGTTAAACACAAGATAATGGCAGTAGGCACAGATTAATTATAGGTAACAATGCATGGCACTAGACAAAACGGTGAACTAAAACTTCAAGCTGGCATAAAGGTGAGTTTCTTCTTTCAACAGGGGAGCAGGTTTACATAAGACTTGAGGTTCACACAGTGTAAACAAAGTCACATATCCAGCACTGACACCGCAGGGTAAAGTATAACAAGGAAGTAATAATACTCAGGCAAAGAGTCATTCATAAATGTCTATGTAGGAATCACCCAGGCTTCAAGTTAATCTTGCAAGAACAGAGCAGTTCATCAAAACACGACCGAGGTAAATACTAGTAAGTCAGCATGCCATACACTCTGTATATACAAGTCACTTATCTTGAGAATACTGAACAGAGCATCAGTGAACAGATCAGCGACATACAGCAAATCATATTATCAGAGCCGAGGGAGGGTCCATGGTGCCTATAACAAGGTTAGACACTGACTGAGGGTGAGAGTGCAGTTTAATTGCGTGTTCAAACGTGTTGAAGATGAGCTGCAGGTGTGAGTGATTAGAACGCAGGTGAGTGACAGACGGTGAGGGAGAGTCTGGTGCGCTCGTGACAGTGCACCCTCCTCCTTGGACCGCTCCTGAGGACCAACGATCCTGGACGACCCTCAGCAGCAAGAGACTCTGTGGGGAAATCAAACAAAGAAGGTCGGTGAGGTTTTAAGTGAAACGTAAACTGGGGTGAATACAATATGTACTGGGGAATTTGAGCAGGTAGGTGACATGATTTATATTTTTACTATAGGGAATGGGCCAATAAACCAGGGACTTAACTTCTTGCAGGGAAGATGGATGTCCCTGGTTGAGAGCCAGGATAGTTTCAGGTTCCATGTGAGACAATGCATCTCCCTTGGTGTTCTTGGATCCGGGGCGGTAGGAGATTGTGAACTGGAAGCAGGTGAAAAACAAAGCCCACCGATCATAACATGGGTTCAGCCTGCGTGCCTTCTGGAGGTATTCCAGTTTCCTGTGATCAGTGATGACTAAGAATGTATGATGGAACCATCAAGGCAATGGTTCCACTCGTCCAGGGGCAGTTTTATGGAGAGTAGTTCTCTATTCCCAATATTGTAGTTCTGCTCTGCCTGAGAGAACTTCCGGGAATAGAAAGCACATGGATGCAATTTAGATGTGTTCCCTTGCACTGGAAATGCACCGCACCCACGCACATGGAGGAAGCGTCATCCTCAACCATAACAGGGAGTTCAGGATCTGGGTGGACTTTACCGGAGCTGTGAAGGTTTCCTTCAATTTGAGGGAGGCGTGAGAGGCCTCCGGGGTCCAGGAAGGTTCTTGGGTCCCTTCTTGAGAATCGAGGTCAGAGGAGCGGCAATGGAACTGTAATCACGGATGAATCGTCTGTAAAAGTTTGCGAAAGGAAGGGGATACCAGTACTTGACTGTTGCGTTGTTTAAACCCTGATAGACAATACATGGTCTCAGACCTCCATCCTTTTTCTGTACAAAGAAGAAGCGAGGCAGCAGGGGAAGTGAGTGGACAGATGTAACCTTGGGCTAAAGCTTCCTCGATGTAACCTTCCATTGCCTTCCACTCTGGGAGTGCTAAGGTTTATATCCTTCCTCTGGGCAGCGGTGTACCCGGTAGAAGCTCGATGGCACATGGTCCCATGGTCGATGTGGAGGGAGCTGAGAAGCTTTTTTGGGGCAGAACATGTCCAGATATTGCTGGTAACAGTCAGGAATATTAAGGGGACCGTCGCTGGCTGGGCTCTTGATGGTAGTATCACGGGCTTGACAGTGGAAGATAACTCCTTTCTCCTGTGAGGCTCGAGTACTGGGCATATACAGGTTTTAAAACATTTGTCCCCATTGCAGGATTTCATTGGACTGGTCATCCACTGGGCAAGGGGTACATCCATTACCATACCACCCCGGTAACGGGGTCTGCGATGAAGTTCCCCACGGCCCCAGAGTGAAGGAGCGTGGTTAATGTCAATAACAGGTAAGCAGAGGAAACATAATGGAACATTGCTTGAAAAAAAACTGCAGTAATATAACTCACTGCAGAGCATAAGGGTTTTGCAGGGCATGTGGCTACAAGTGTCCTTGAATACCACAGTATAAACACAATTTATTGTTGAACCTCTGGCTTCTCTCCGCTGGAGCAAGGCGAGAATGGTCAAGTTGCATGGGCTCATGGTTGGGTTCTGGAGGGCGATTACCAGAAAAGTAGTGACCGGTGAGGGACTGTAGGGTGGAGTTTTCTGTCATGATTGCATGCGATGTGCCACTCATATGGACAGCTGGATGAATCATGCTAAGCCGATGGTATCATCATAGGCAGTAAGCTGCAGTCTCAGTCGAGGATCCAATCCCTGGTGGTACATGTTCATTTGGGCTGGTTCGTTCCAACCACTAGCTGCCGCCAATGTGCAAAACTAAAGCGCATAGTTGTTGATCGTTCGTTTACCCTGGCGAATACCATGAAGCTGCTCAGCCACAGAAGTATCACCTGAGGGGAGACAAAAAAAAAAAAAATTCTGTCTGTTACCGAACCTCCTTGATCCCAGATGGCTTTGCCCACAGGAGAGCTTTCCCAGTCATGAGGGAAATCACGTAAGTGATCTTTGAGTGCTCTGTGGGGAAACGCTGAGCACTCAACGTCTCCAGAATGATCTGGCACTGCAGGATAAAACCACTAGAATCCCCCATGGACCCGGAGTATGGGACAGTGTTAACCATGGGACTGCCATGAGGATAAAGTGAAGCGAGCGCAGGTGCAGGAAGTGTGGCTGGCTGTGTTGGTTCGGGAGTGTGGAGGAGGGCTACTCTGAGCCGGCACACCAGTTCTGTGAACAGATCATCCTCCAAGCTGGTGGTAACTTCTGCTGGGTTCATTTTCCTGTGGTCTAGTCTTTCTGTAATGACGAGGTGAATATGAGCTGCAGGTGTGAGTGATTAAAACGCAGGTGAGTGAGTGACTGACGGCGAGGGAGAGTCTGGTGTGCTCGTAACTGTTTGTTTATTTCTCAAACACTTCCCCATCTGCAATTAGTCGAATGTTGCAGTGTCTGGATGGTTGGAATGCCCAAAACAGTTTTTAGTTATATGGAATTTGAGCTTCGCAATTTTGTTTAACTAATGGCATTCCTGTAATGTATATACATCAGTAATATAACACATTCAATTATTTAAAAAAGTCCTTAAAGATTTGCCTTGGTCTACAGTAATCTGTGTAGCACTTGCTTAAAATAATTCTATAGCAAAAAATTAATTTGAATGTTCTCATTTTTATTTTCGTTAATACATATTTTTGCTTTATAACTTGGCATGCACTTTTCTGAGTCTCATTCTAACTTTATGTAGTCTATTATATTTAAAGCCTTATTGGTTTCCAAGTGTCAGTTTTGTTTTGGAAAAACTTGTGATTGTTTAGGAGGTGGGACTTAGGTCAGGTAGTGCAGTGTTTCCCTCTACTGTGCCGTGAAAAAATGTCAGATGTGCCGGAAAATTATCAAATTCCACAAAATAAAGCAGCCTAATTTACATGTTGAAAACTCCCGATGTAGCTATAACAATGCAAAAAACACTTACCAAATTACTTCATTAAATTAAATCAGGCCTCCTTTCCTGTTTAATAAATTAAGCAATCACACAGTTATGCAGAACATCGTGTGATTTTAAATCCAGAAAGATCTCTTTCTCAATGGTGTTAGCGGCAGTGATGAATGCCGACTCCTCAGACAGCTGTGTGGATTGTCCTCACCTGTGTTTCATTAACACATTACCCATTGTGTATATAATGCCCTGTTGTTTGCATAGTCCTTGTCAGTTGTTGTGTGTTTTGACCTCCTGTGTATGACCAGGGGGTTTGTTAAGGGTAAACGTGACTGAATCGTCATGAGCAGATGAAAGCACTCAGAAGAGGTTGGATGAGTTTGTTCAGATGGGATCTTTTTATGTGTCCCAGTTAAGGCCAATGAAAGGCAATAAAAATTAACAAAAGGAAAAAAAACACAAAAAAAAGACTGTTTAGTAAATAAAGTAAATTGACATGAGAGAAAAACAAACAAAAAGAAAAATTTCAACAATCAAACTTTTACAGCTGTTTGAAAATTGACCTTAACACAAGTCACTACAATTTGAGCAAAGACAGACTTATGTCCTCTCACCCACGCTCTCCCTGACAGAATGAAAATACTAGACTTTATAGGCCTGAGATCACCCCTGGAATTGGAACATACCAACACATGATTATGGTGCAGGGGTGGCTCAGATGACAAAGACATAAATGCTTAAAAACAGCAGAAATACTCCAGAATCCAGAATTGGTCTGTCTTCGCCGGCCAAAGGTGGTCAGCGCAGACCACAACGATCTGCCCAGGTCTGTCGGTCCTGGGCGAGTCCCATCCAATTGTGTCCCAGATCTTGTCGTAGCGAGTCGCGCCATCGTGTTGCAGGGCGCCCGCGTGGTCGCTTGATGTCGATCGGCAACCAGACGGTGACTTCGCGTGTCCATCTTTCGTCCGTCTGCCGCATCAGGTGCCCAGCCCAGCGCTTCTTGGCCTTGTTGGCCAGGTCCACCGCGTTGGCCACCCTGGTCATGGCCCGCAGCTGCTCGTTGCGGATGTGGTCGATCCTTTTAACCCCGACCATGTGGCGCTCCATTGCGCGTTCAGTCACGGCCAGCTTTTGTCGGTCGGCTGCCGTCGTTGCCCAGGTCTCGGCCCCGTAGAGCATGGCTGGCAGGACGGTGCTGTTGAATAGGGCGGCCCTGATGTCCGAGTCGATGGCTCTGTTAGTGGCCGTCTCGGCAATTGAGCCAAAGCTTACCCAGGCGGCTCGGCGTCGTCGTGCCAGTTCTCGACCAATCTTGTGGTCGGTAGTCAGCTCCTGGCCCAAGTAGATGTATCTATCGACTTGCTGGAGCTGGTGCTGGCCGACATGAAGGGTAGTGTCGGCCACCTGGTCGTTGCGCATCCACTTGGTTTTGGCCAGATTGATTTTGAGGCCGCACCGAGCACCAGCCTGGTTGAGCTGGTCGAGCCGCTGCTGTACATCGACTGCCGAGCAGCCTATCAGCACGATGTCGTCGGCAAAGTGCAGGTGATTGAGCCAGCGGCCGTTGATCTTGATGCCGACCTCGTCCCAGTTGAGCTGCCGGAAAATTTGCTCGAGGCAGGCGGTGAAAAGCTTGGGAGAGATGGTGTCGCCCTGCTTGACCCCGCGGCCGACCTCGATGTTAAGCGGCCGGTCGAACAGGGTGATGGTAGTGGCGCAGTTGCTGTTCAGCTCCTGCAGCAGGGCCACATGCTCGTCCCCGATGCCTTGTTGTTGGAGGGCGAGCAGCACGGCGTTGATCTCGACTGAGTCGAAGGCCTTCTCGTAGTCGACGAAGGCCAGGACCAGCGGCATCTTATACTCCCTGGCCCGCTCGAGCAGCTGGTTCAGTACCTGCACATGGTCCATGGTGCTAAAGCCAGATCTGAATCCGGCCTGCTCGACGGGCTGCTGTTCGATCCAGCTGCTTGGCCAACCGGTTGAGCAGCACCTTGGTGAAGATCTTATATACGGCCGACAGCAGTGTGATCGGCCGGTAGTTACTGAGCAGCTCGCGGTCGCCCTTCTTGAACAGCAGTACTGTCTTGGCCGTCTTCCACTGTTTGGGGATTTGGCATTGTGCCATGTAGCTGCTGAATCGGGCTGCCATGGCTGTCCAAAGTGAGTGGCCGCCGGCCTTAAGCAGGTCGATCTCAACGCCGTCCAGGCTGGGCGCCCGGTCCGCCTGTGCCTGCTCGACTGCATGTCGGACCTCACTTTCCAGCACTGGCAGGATGGGTGGCAGCTGGTCGAGCTGAAGGTTAGGTGGGGGGACGGGGACCTTGCTGGCGAACAGGTCACTGTAGAAGCGCCTGCACTCGGCCTCAATACCGGACCGAGTCCTGGTTGTCCGCCCGTCGGCCGTCTTCAGTGCTGGTATCTGGCAGCGCTGCTGCTGCATCGCCCGCCTGCACTTTTTCAGGCTCTTGCGGCTCTCGGCTGTCGCCAGCAGGCGCCTCTGTCTGTACTGGTCAAGGTCGGTCTTGAGCTGCTGCCGGATCTGCTTGCACAGCAGGCCGTACTCGACGTGTGTGGGTCCGTCAGCGCGCATCTGCCGCCGCCTCTGCATCAGGGCCTTGGTGGCGTCCGAAATTCGGCTGGCCCGGCTGTTGGTCGGCACTGTAGCTGCATCGCGGCTTGACTTGAGCAGGCCTATAAAGTGGTCGTAGTCCTGGTCAATGTCGGCTTCAAGCTGGGCCCAGTTGGTGTGGTCGATCAGAGTGTGGAAGACGGCTAGGTCAGTGGTGGCCGGCTGCTTTGCCCTGTTGCTGGCTGCCAGTGCGCGCTTTTCGGTCCTGCCGTCGATGACCAGCTTGGCCCTTACCGGCCGATGGTCGCTGCCCGTGTCAAAGAACTTGCGGCCGATGACAGCGACGTCCTGCAGGATGCGGCGGTGGCTGCAGAGGACGTAGTCGATCTCGTTGGTTGTTTCTCCATTGGGAGACATCCATGTCCATCGGCGGCCGGGGCGCTTCTTGAACAGACTGTTGCCGATGAACAGCCGGTTGGTCTCGGCCATTGCAACCAGTCGCTCGCCCAGTCCGTTCCTGTTGCCGCTGCCGAACGGGCCGACAAAGCGCTCGCCATCCAACCCCTTGCCCACCTTAGCGTTGAAGTCGCCCATCAGGACGAAGTAGGTGGCACGGGGGGTAGTGGCTGCCTCGACAGCCTCGTAGAACTGCTCAAGCAAATCCTCATCTTGCTCGGCCGCAGCCGCTGCTGTTGGTGCATATGTCTGCACGATCCGGATGGTGGCTTTGTTGTGTAGGCGCAGGGTGAGCACGCCGACTCGGGGGTTGGTCACGTCGACCAGGTCAATCATCGGCGACCATCGTTTGGATACAATGAAGCCGACGCCACCGACAAGATGACCGTCCTGCCGTCGTCGCGGCGCATGTGCAGCGGCTCCCGGCGCTTGGTCTCGCACAGCCCGAGCACGTCGCAGCGGATGCTGTTCAAGCCTTCCAGGATGGCAGCCAGGTTGGCCTCATTCGACACAGTCCTGGCGTTGAAGGTAGCAATGTCGAGCGCCATGGTGTTGGTAGTCTGGTCCTTTGGTCGGTATGGCGGCCTGGTACCTGAGATTCTTAGCAGCCTCTCGTCCCTGGCCGGATCGCTCCGCCGCCGTAGAACGGGCGCAGGGGCGTGCAGGGTACTGAGGCCCTTGTTTGTCGTTGTCGTTGCAGTTGGGTTCAGACCTCGGCTTGCAAGGCCACTAGGTCTGTGCCCTCGTCCTTAGCCAGGTGTCTGTCATCTTCTCAGCATGGTTGAACCTGCCAGGAATTGAATTCCTGCCAGGAATTTAACATGGCAACTAAAGGGAAAGAGAGAGCAGCGATGTTCACGGCAACTGAGCAGCAATTACTTCTCGAATCTTACGAAGAATTTAAACACATGATTACACAAAAAGGAAATACCGCAGCAATTAATAAAACGAGAGAAAATGGCTGGCAGGAAATTGCTGATCGTCTCAATGCGCAAGTAGCAATTAATGTTACATTACTATATTTTATTAAAGTTAAATTAAATGTTTGTCACAATACATTGAAGTGTGTGTGTGTAACTTTTACAGCAGCAAATCAAGTGAAGAAAAAAGAACATGGCAGCAGGTGAAAATAAAATGTAAATATATTGTTCAGAATGGTAAGTATTAATTATAAAGTATAAATCTATGTAAGTACTTAAGCATAATCAGCTTGATGTTACAACTGTCCAGTCTCATGATGTTTAATAATTGCAGCTGCCAAAAAGAAGAGTGAGGTTGCTGGCACTGGGGGAGGGCCACCAACAGCCAACTTTACTCCTGCAGAGGAGCTGGCATTAGACCTGAATAAAGGGAGGCCTGTCATTGAGGGAATAGAGGGGGGAACAGCATCTGGAGCCATTCCATCCAGTGTAAGAGATCACTACTAAAAGGTATTTTGTTTATTTTATTTATTTTTATTCTTGCATTCCTAACTAAATCTTTTTGTTTTATAGTGATGCCAAATTCTGTGTGCTTTCTGGATCCACCAGACATCATGCTGAACCCTGTGAGTATGACAGTATGAGTTTAAAGTACTGATTTGTCAAGTGGTGATTTATTAAACCAAGTTTAATTAATGGTTTTAGGTTGAAGGCCCATCTACAGTTGAGGAGGATGAGGAGACTGTGTCAGTATGTTCAAGGAGGCCTGAGGTAGGCACAGATTTGCACATTATATATTTAAAAGCCTACCTGTGAGGTGCTAAATTGTGTGTATTTCCATTATTGGCAACAGGATGCTGACACCCTTCTAGAGCCCTCTCAGTCTGGGACCACATGTGACCAAGTGAGTATTAAAAAATTACAAAAAAAGTGCCAAGAGCACTAGATCAAATTGAAATAAACTAAAATTTCTGTTCCTACAAAACCCAGAACATAAAGGGAGTCTACAAAAGGTATCTCCTGAAACAAATGGAGGCCATAGATACTGACATCCAATATAAAAATCTCCATATTTAAAACAATGACACATGACCTTTTTGTTTTTTGACCACATTTAATTGTATGTTTTCACCCCCAACAGCCAGCTTCAACCTAAATAAAATAAAAAAATTTAATATGACTTGTGTGTCTGGTAAATTAATGGGAAAGTGAAAACTTTTAACATGGTTTGGACAGTATTAACCAAAATAATTATTGGCATAACTGTCTCTTATAACCCTGCCTATTTCATTGTCATCAAAAATGCCTTCAATGTCCCAGTCTTGCTCTACAACCATCCTTGGTTGCCTCTCTCTCCTCAGACAGGCAATGTTATGTAGCACAACACATGCAACTACAATGCCACATGCCCTTTGTGGAATCACTCTGAGGTAATTCAGGCACTGGAACCTTGACTTGATGAGCCCAAATGCCATCTCTATATGAGCTCTTGTGCGTGCATGGGCAATATTGTAGTTGTGCTGTGCTTCAGTCTGCGTCTCCTGATAGGGAGTCAAGAGGCATGCATATCCCTTGTCTCCCAGCAAAACTCCTGAAAAAAATAAAAAAATTTAAGCATTGAATTTGGTGATGGTATTTTAAGGCTGTAGTTTTTGCTATATGTTAAGTGACTAACATACCTTGTGCCAGTTGGTGAGAAAGAGAAGAGGCCCGAAAGATTCTGGAATCATGCACTGAGCCAGGCCATTTTGCCTCTACATTTGTGATGATGCAATCTGCATCACAAATCATCTAAATGATTAAAAATGTAGGTCACTACATTGGACTTAAATATATATATATATATATATATATATATATATATATATATATATATAGATATATATAAAATATAGAATTGTTAATGCATTTGCAATGAATAGAACACTGGTGCCCAGCTTATTGTAAAGAACAATCGCTTCTAGCCTACAATATAATCTCAGTGGGACTGTACCTGTACATTGATGCTGTGTAATGATTTCCTATTAACGAAGTCTGCTTCATGCGGACCAGACGGGCACTTTATGCGCACGTGGGTGCAGTCCAGAGCTCCGATAACATTTGGGAAAGCTACAAATGTTAAGTGTTTGTCTGTCAATTGCCTGTCTTACATTAACAGACAATAAATATTTCCTTTTCTATATAGTTCTTATTTGAACTTACCAGCGATTCCATAAAAGGCCTGTTTAATACTGTGAATCACTCTGTGGCCAGGGAAGGTGATGAACACATTAAGTATTTTTTTTAAAGACAGGTACACAATTCGTACAGAGCGGCAAACCGATGCTTTGCTGATATTCTCTGCATCTCCAACTGTGTACAAAAATGTTCCGCTGGCAAAAAAGCGAAGTGCAATGCACACAGTCTGTGGGACTGTGAGCGCTTTATTGTGCCGTGTGCTATTTGCGATCGTGTGGGCTCAGTAATCTACAAATATATGCTATCCCTTCCCTCGAGAATCTATACCGCTCATGCAGGTAGTAGTCAGAAAAAGCCAACGGGTCTGCCCTGTCCTTGAAAGTACGTTCTCTTTGAAATGCCCTACGTATGATTATCGCTCCCTCATCCACCACCTCATCAATGAAAGGACACGCCATGAATATGCGTCCTCCTACACATATGGGTGGAGCTCCCTATTTATAGACACTTAATTGATTCATTACAAAAATTACACCAACTAAACAAATAGGCCTACCTTTACTTCTTTACATTTGTTTCACTTTTTGTATGTTCGAATGTATTACATTTATTTTTAAAGTGCATTTGTTTTCATTGTTGGACTGATAGTGGTTACATGAAATAAAATGGCAGCATGCCAGAGAGTCCGATGTAATATCATCACATTCCCAGTGGGTCAGTGTTAAAACGGTATTCTGGTTAAGCATCATTTCAGGCTTAGCCTGACAGTTAGCCTGCCCCGGACCAGGCTAGTTTCCCAGCATAAGTTTCCAGGGTAACTGAGATTGAACTATTTTAAGTTTGCTTTATGAAACAGAATTCACCGACAATAAGTCTGACTAACCAAAATAAGCCTGGCTTATTTTCTAATGTTGTTTTATGGAACAACCCTCAGTACCTATCATGTATGTTTTCTCTGTTCCTGTGTTTTCCCATCATGGATGTTTCTTTTTTTCCTATATTTACCCCGTTATTCTGTACTTTGTTTATTTTATTAAATACTGTTTCGCTGCACCTAGATTCAGCTCTTGTGCCTACCCACATGCTTCAGTATATAGCATCTCATTACATGCTTCTATCATACACAGCATTTTATTAATTCAAGTACTTGCTTAAATCACTCAAAACATTGTAAGCATTTAACACATGCTTAAACACTCACAGTATTTTATGCACTTTAACACATGCTTGTATCACTCCAAGTACTTTATGTATTTTTAACCAGGATTTAATGACAAATGCAACAGTTTTAAACAATATAATTCTCATATTTACACACATAACACATATTACACTTATTCACTAAACTGGAAAACACTCTGGGCTATAAATCTTTAAATAAGATATGATTAATACTAAATTTACATACCCAGTTCTGCATGTGCAAAAATTTGGTCAAACACCCCGCATGCAATCCATATGCATCCTTTAAAAAAAATCATAACAAACACTCAATTTTAACATACAACTTTTGTGAACACATATTTAATGTAATTTATAAGCATTGTAGTATATTATGGGCAGAAGAATGAAAAATTGCTATGTAAAATGACTTGAATTCAGGAAAACCCAAACTTTTAACCCTGGAATTCCTCAATGTCATAAATTAAAGACTCTGCCAAAGATGGTGCCTTTAAGTCTGAATGAATCCTGTGTTAAATGAGATCAGAATGATCTGTGTAACTTCACCATCGTGAGAAAAAAAGATCTGTGAATGCAAAAGACCCCTTATCATTCCTTTGTAAATAAGGAAATACACCCGTAATTTAATGGTCATCACATGACTGCCATATCGACCATCTCAGCAAAGAAAATCCTCACTGCTTTAAGGGCAGAAGTGATGGTCAATGGAAGACACAGATTTAAAACAGACTCTCCTTAACACATAAGCCAATACTAAGACTTGTGTTCTTGAACATAACCAATTTCTATGCTTAAAATTAAACTTAATTAAATTAAGAGGGATCATGAGACAACGCTTTCCTGCAAACATCATTTGAATCTATAATATCTGACACAATCGCAATATTTACTTTACTGTAATATTATCCTGTACATGATGTGCCAAGGTGCCTAGAACTCTCATTCAAGGTTTAACCTGATAATATGCCTTGACAGTCATGTGTCTCATAATGTGTAATTTATTATCCATGTTGTAAAACTAATGAATTAACCATTATGATATTTAATCATGTATTTTCATGTTTTGTTACTTGCACGTTGAATATTCATGAAAGTATGTCATGTTTCATATGTAAATTATAGTCTGTTTAAGAGAATGTTGATATTAACAAATGTAATGTCTCTTGCACCGTTTTCAAGATAAAAATGTTTTTATAAAATATTGCCCTATTTTGAGTGGGAAACGGGAGTCTTTACAGACTAAGGCTCATCAATCTCCAATCAGAAGGAGGGATGGAAATTACCATGTGACTCCAAAAAGGCACTTCTGATTGGCTCAGGACACCTTTGGGGTGTGGCCAATCTCATCTCAAAACTCCCCTACCAAGGAAGAATGTTTTCTCGTCTCTGACACTCTTGCCTCTCTTCCACTTCCTCTACAACTCCTTATCCTCCGCGCCCTGGCCCTCATAGCATGTAGCCTCGCTCTGGTGCCCCTCAAGTTCCATACAATGTAGTGTCCAGGAAGGCTCGGATGCCATATTCCGAGAAAGCCCTTCTCTTCTCTGTGCTACGACTCACCAACGTGACAGGGAATTGCAAAACTCCCTTGTGGAAGGCCTTGCTTCAAAGCCCCACCTCATCATCCCAGCAACAGATATCCACAATCTTAAAATAGGTTCAAAACATCGATGGAACAACCATATATAATTTGAGTTACCTGATTGCAAATCTAGTGACTGAATCGACTCGGTTACTAACGTAACCTCGGTTCCCTGAGAGAGGGAACGACTATTGCGTAAGTAGCTTACGCTATGGGAAAACTCCGTTTCTCGAGAAATATTGAAGTCTTTATGTAAAACGCATTGCAGCTGCACAGCAGACAGTGATGAGCGAGGCAGCTCGGTCATTGGCTGTGCTGCGGCAACTGCTCGAACCAACGACGGGGCGATTTAGAACGCGCCACCAATGGGGGCGCCCCCGCTTTTGCGCGCTCATAGCCTGCTGAAATTAGCATATGAGGGCTATATAATGAGCATCCCGTCATTCCGGTTCTTTAGGTTCAATCGACTGAAGCGACTGACCAAGCACAGGCATGGCAGCTTACGCAATAGTCGTTCCCTCTCTCAGGGAACCGAGGTTACGTTAGTAACCGAAGTCGCTCCCTTATCGAGAGGTCTCTCCTATTAGCGTAAGTAGCTTACGCTATGGGAACCCCATGTAAAACGCCGTGCATGCTGACTTCGCTGTATAAAGCCAGAGGCAGGTGCCTGAGCCTTAAAGCAAAGTGATTATTCCACAAGCCGGCCAGAGGCGAGCTATTTAGTGGGGTATGACAGGGCTCCTTACCTACAAGGTGGGGCGCTCCTTGTACAAACACAAGTACACATCTTATGTACTGAGTTTTTTGTGTACTGGTACGCATAATAAACCCTCTCAGTCGGTCAGAGACAGACCTTATAAGGGAGGAGATAATGCCCAGCATGTACATACTCCAGCTCATTCCACAGTCAGACTGATAGAATGTTGGAATGTAGTGAGGGGACCTGTAGGTTATAAAACCTGATAAATGTCGAAGGCGAGGCCCAGCCTGCCACAAATATCTTAAATGGGTATCCCACTCGACCATGCCCACGAGGAGGCCATGCTCCTCGTAGAGTGAGCTTTGACACCTAAGGGGCATTGAAGGCCCTTGGCTTCATAAGCTAGCGCTATAGCATCCACTATCCAGCGCGATATTCGTTGCTTTGAAACAGCGAGACCCTTAGTTCGGCCGCCAAAGCATACGAATAATTGTTCCGTCTGTCTGAACAGGGCAGAACGTTCCAAATATACTCTGAGCGCCCTGACCGGGCAGAGTAAAATTGCGTCGCCTTCGTCTGCTGAGGACGATAGCGCTGCCAGAGATATCACCTGTGCTCTGAAGGGAGTGGAGAGCACCTTAGGAATATACCCGTGCTTTGGCCTAAGGACAACTCTGCAGTCGTTAGGTCCAAATTCCAGGCAAGCAGCGCTTGATGACAGCGCGTGCAGGTCGCCCACTCTTTTAACTGAAGCGAGTGCCAGCAAGAGCGTGGTTTTGAGCGAGAGCTGCTTGAGGTGCACGGTTCGGAGAGGTTCGAACGGGGCACCTTTGAGTGCGTCCAGGACCGTGGCCAGGTCCCAGATCGGCACCGAAGGTGGGCGAGGAGGGTTCATCCTCCTAGCGCCTCTTAGGAAACAAACGATCAGATCGTTTTTTCCTAATGAATGTCCTTTATCAGGACTGTGTGACGCCGCTATGGCAGCCACATAGACTTTGAGCGTGGAGGGTGTGCGGCCCGCCTCCAGCAGCTTATGCAAAAAGGCGAGTACGCACGGTATTTCGCACGTTTTGGGGTTCAAGCTCTTGGTATCACACCAGTCACTGAACACTTTCCACTTTTGGGCATACAAGCGCCTCGTAGAGGGGGCTCGTGCCTCAGCAATGGTTTTCAGAACTCCACTGGGGAGGTTCTCGGGAACCCGTTGAGGGGCCATGCATGGAGGGCCCACAGATCGAGGCGGGGATGAAGAATCATCCCGCTGGCCTGTCCAAGGAGGTCTTGCCTCAGCGGAATCGGCCATGGGGCAGATTGCATCATCTGTACCAGCTCTGGAAACCACGTCTGGTTTTTCCAGAGTGGGGCTACCAGGAGCACTGCACATTTCACCTCCCTGATCCGACTGATGACCTGAGGCAGCATCGCGATCGGGGGAAAAGCATACAAGGGGCGGCTCAGCCAAACTTGGGCAAGCGCATCCGTGCTTTTGAGAAGAGAGGGCAGTGCGCGTTTTCCTTTGAGGCGAACCTCCGCCTCGCCAAAGGTTCGCCATAACCACTGAACCGTCAGAGGGTGGAGAGACCATTCTCCTGGGAGAACTTTGTCTCTGGATAGCATGTCCGCTCCTTGGTTCAGGACGCCTGGCACGTGCGCTGCTCTTAGCGAGCGCAGGTGGTGTTGTGACCATAGAATGAGCTCCCTGGCCATAGAGTGCAGGGAGCTCGACCTGAGTCCACCTTGGCGATTTATATACGAAACTACCGTCATGTTGTCCGTTCGGACCAGGACGTGTTCGTTTTGCAGGTACGGAAGCAGGGCTCTGAGAGCCAAGGCGACCGCTTTCATTTCCAGACAGTTTATGTGTAGGCGCTTTTCCGGGTTTGACCAAAAACCGGAAACAGGCCTGCCCTCATAAAGGGCCCCCCCATCCTATTTTGGAGGCATCTGTCGTGATCATTTTTCTCCGCGTATTCACGCCCAGACTCACGCCGGTTTGATACCATTTTATGGCTTTCCAGGGCGTCAGGGCTTTTATACAGCCGTGATTCGCTCTGATCAAAAAGTGGCCTGAGCGCCACGCGTGAGTGGGGACGTGGCTCTTGAGCCAGCGCTGGAGAGGACGCATGTGCAACAATCCTAGCTGGATTACAGCTGATGCCGAGGCCATGAGGCCGAGCATTCTCTGAAATCGTTTGACGGGGGCGTGCGCGCCCGTTCTGAACGATGTTGCAAGGCGTCGAATAGAAAGCGCGCGCTCTGATGAGAGGCGCGCTGTCATCTGCACTGAGTCTAGCACTATTCCCAGAAAAGAAATATTCTGGCTGGGGGATAGCACGCTCTTTGCAAAATTTATTCTCAGACCCAGGCATTGTAAATGGCTGATAGTCCAAGATCTGTGTGTCATTAACTGAACCTCTGATTGTGCTATGATTAGCCAATCGTCGAGGTAATTCAGTATCCGCACTCCCGCTGTCTCAGGGGGAAGTGCTGCATCCATACATTTCGTGAATGTACGGGGGCCAATGATAGGCCGAATGGTAGTACTGTGTACTGGTATGACTGTCCCTCGAAGCTGAATCTCAGAAAGGGCCTGTGATGAGGCGCTATCGGGATGTGAAAGTAAGCGTCTTTCAAATCCACTGATAGAAACCAATCCCCGGGGCGAACTTGCGCGAGGATGTGTTTGGTTGTTAACATTCTGAACGAGCGAATCATTAACGCTTTGTTCAGATGTCTGAGATCCAGGATGGGGCGAAGGCCACCGTCCTTTTTTGGGACGAGAAAATAGCGGCTGTAAAAACCTGCCTCGCTCAAAGAGGGAGGAACAGTTTCTATAGCGCCCTTCTCTATCAGTTTGAGCACCTCGGTGCGTAGAACATGTGACACATCTTTCCTCACTTTCGTCTCGACCACCGCTGAAAAGCGGGGTGGTCTGCGAGCGAATTGAAGTGAGTATCCGTGTTTTATTATGTTCTAAAACCCATTTCGGGATGTCGGGGATTTTTTTTTTTTTTTTCCCAGGCTTCTGCTCGCACAGATATGGGCTGAATGCCGGCTGGGGGTGTGTCGCAGTGACGTATGGGCCCCGCCGGCAAATCGCTTTGTGCTAACACAGAATCTACGGCTCTCAGAGGCGCAGGTGCGCGCTGAGCAGCTGTATTGAGTGCCGAGTGCAGAGGTGCGTGTGAGAGTACAGGCACATGCGCTATTTCCGAAATGCTGACAGCATGAGTGCTTGAAACTGTATGAACAGTGTTTTGAAGTGGGGGTGCATTCATCATTATGGGCACGCGCGCCACGTTCATAAAGCTTTCCGCATTTAGCGGGGAGTTTCTTAGCTCGCGCATTACATCTGTGATGTTTGCGGCATAGCTGTTTGAAACTGTGTGGGTAGCTGTGTGTAGGGTGCATGCAATACAGCAGGCACACGCGCTACACTTATAGCACTTCCCGTTTTTACTGGGGAAGTGTTTATAACTGTGGGAACAGTGCTTGTGTGTAGTGGTGCATACATGACAATAGGCACACGATCTACATATTTGAGACATCCAGCCTGAGCTGGGGAGGTGTTTGGCACTGTTTGGACAGTATTGATATGTGGGAATGCGCACTTTAGTGTGGACATGTGAACCCTTAGTGACACAGGCAGAAAATGACTCTTTTGGTGATTTCTGTGTGTCGCCGTGAAAACGGCGTTTGATTGCAGGTGAGCGAGTTTTATGACTGGCCCATTGACTGCTGTATAGACATTTCCAACCGCCTGTAAGGGGACTGGGTAATGTTCTAATGTTCTACACTGAGCTTACAGCTCTCAGAGGCGCGTGCGCCGCTGAGCAGCTTTGTTGAGTGCGTGTGAGATTACAGGCACGCGCGTTATCTCCGTAATGCTCTGCAGAAAGAGCCGGAGAAATGTTAGAAACTACAGTGTTTACGGGTGGGGGTGCATACATAGGCACGCGCGCCACTTCCATAAAGCTTCCCGCTCTTAGCGGGGAGTTTCTTGGCCCGCGCGTCGCATCTGTGATGCTCGCGGCTCTGTTTGGAACTGTATGGCCAGCTTATGGGTGGGGGTGCATACTGTGGTAAGCACGCGTGCCACATAAAGCTTTCCGCATTTAGCGGGGAGTTTCTTAGCTCGCGCATTGCATCTGTGATGCTTGCGGCATTTAGAGAGCTGTGTGAAACTGTATGGGTATGTGTGTGTAGGGGTGCGTGCATGACAGCAGGCACGCGCGCTATACTTATAGTACTTCCCGCTTTTACTGGGGAAGCGTCTATAACTGTGGGAACAGTGCTTGTGTGTAGTGGTGCATACATGACAGTAGGCACACGATCTACATTTATGGGTCGTCCAGCTGGAGCTGGGGAAGTATTTGGCACTGTTTGGACAGTATTGATAAGTGGGAGTGCGCACTTTAGCGTGGACACGTGACCCCTTAGTGACACAGGCAGAAAATGATTTTTGTGTTTTCTGTGTGTTGCCGTTAACACGGCGTTTGAGTGCAGGTGAGCGAGTTCTGTGACTGGCCCATCGACTGCTGTACAGACAATTCCAGCCGCCTGTAAGGGGACTGGGTAATGTTTTACACGTTTTGCTCGCTGCTGCTGAGGCGGTCTCTTCCATGCTGGTGCCCGCGCTCGTGTCCGCTGATGTCGATGGCGCGGGGTCGAACGAGCCCGGCCAGTCATTGGATGCAGCGCCAATAGAAAGAATGTCATCCTTTCCATCGTCGTCCCCTGGTGCGCCGAAACGAGACGAGACCCACCGCTCTGTTGGAGGGGTGCTGGTCCGCTCTCGTGGGCGGCGGGGAGATCTCTGGTAGCGGTGAAGCACGCTGGGACTGAGCCGGCATGACGTCACCGAAGTCTACGTGCTCTGGCAGCCTCTGTGAGCGGCGCTTTTTGTTGCGCGGCTCGAACAGAGGTGGCAGCACGGTGGCAGCCGGCTCGCTTGCGGTGAAAACGGCAAAGCGAGCGCGCAGCCCGGCGAGGTCCAGTGAGTCGCATTCGGGGCATCCGCCCTGAATGAATGCAGCTTCTGCGTGGTCTGGTCCCAGGCAGCGAGTGCAAATGATGTGATGATCCCCGTCAGGAAGAGGGCCTCTGCACGAGGCGCAGGCTGAAGGCATCTGAAACAACGCCTTAGGAACATCACTCTTTTACTTAAAAAAGCGTCGCGGGGCGAGCGCTTGCAGTAAAAGGATATGCTTAGTAAAAGGATATGCGATGCGCGCCGGATGGCGTAGCAGAAGGCTTCGAAGGCGGCTGAAGGTGCCGGCGTCCTCTTAGCAGTCCCGCTGTAGCTTTTCAATGGCGGCGAAAGACTCCAACAATCCGGAGGATCCAGCGAAGAGAAGGTCTTCGCTGAAGGAGATTAAATCTAAAGAACCGGAATGACGGGATGCTCATTATATAGCCCTCATATGCTAATTTCAGCAGGCTATGAGCCGCTGAAGCGGGCGCCCCATTGGTGGCGCGTTCTAAATCGCCCCGTCATTGGTTCGAGCAGTTGCCGCAGCACAGCCAATGAACGAGCTGCCTCGCTCATCACTGTCTGCTGTGCAGCTGCAATGCGTTTTACATAAAGACTTCAATATTTCTCGAGAAACGGAGTTTTCCCATAGCGTAAGCTACTTACGCAATAGGAGAGACCTCTCGATAAGGGAACAAGTATTAATGGTTCTCAAGGCATTGTCTACCTACTCCATAAAGTGCATTTTCTCTATGTAGAAAACTTCTGTTACAATTCACTCAAAACAATTCAATTAGCCATGAGAATAATATTGCTCCAATAAGTGAATTAACCATAATTCCCTTATTAAAGCTAATTCCTTGCTATAGAAATTGTGAGTGGATACAATGACCCATTGTATTGTGATTTTAATGGTGGAGATTTTTTTCATGCAAATAATCTAATTATTCATAACTTATCCTTCTTAAAATCATGGTCGAACACGGTTAAATCCATTTATAAACGTATTATGGTGAAGGTACACAGGCACTTTATCCCATACCATGTACATTTATACTACCAAATTTCCTACATCGTCAATGTCATAAATTAAAAATTTTGCCCCGCTGACCCCAAAAGTCCACCAAAACCAGGCGTAAATGAGCTGAAGAGGCCTGTTGAGTGTCAAATCTTTCCAGAACAAAAGGACGATTTTAACCCTCTCAGATGAAGGAACAACCTTCCCCCAAAACCTCACTCAGAACTAAACCACTATTTGTCCTTCAATGTAACCAATTTGCTACAACTAAAAAGTAGACTAATAAGGGAGCATGAGATATTTTCTGTGGAAGCATGACCATCACATGGTAAAACTCATTCAAGACAGAGAGATTGAACAGACTCTCACTGGATCTGAACTTTTGGAAACTCTCTTTAGCCGGATCAAAACTAGTGCTTTTCTATAATCTCCAAAGGCTCAAAATGAACTTTTCTTGGGTTTTTACAATGCATGTATATATATTATGAACTATAACACTATCAAAATACTCCATTGTATCATCATTCTACACTTCACAAGGCACATAGCCAAGATTTATATGCTAACATGCATCACATAATGCCTAATTGTGGTTAGAATCATAGAATGCATTATTCTGACCTTGTGCATACATGATGCTCAATTATACACTGTATAATAATGTATATTTAAAGCTTAATGTGTAGTGAAGTAACCATAAAGAGAAAGTATGTCATGTTTCATATGTAAAGGCTTCTTTCTCTGCTTCAAAGCCCCGCCTGATCATTCCTGCACTAAACTATCTGGCATCCATGATCTTAAACAGAGGTCCATAATATCGAAGGAGCACAACCAGAACTTCTCTGGACCCAGCAAAAGAAACAAAGCCATGCAACGAACGCAAGTACACCTCCAGACTTTTGCTAGAAAGTGCTGCTGTTTTATTTACATACTTTGGGTAACCCAATTGCAAATCGAGGTATACTAAATTAAGTATCAATGATTCAGGGCATGAGCTATAGACTCCATAAAGTTAAGTTTTCCTCTGTTACAGATCATATCTATTTCCCTTCTGTTACAGCTTACTCACCAACCTGTTTTTTATGTATGATCCTGCTAATTACATTTTATGAGGTTCACCGTTTTATCATGAAACTCAAAATGTTTAGAAGATGCATTTTAGGGATATTCACCCAAAAAGTAGAGGTCTGCTTGTTGGCGCTGCCATCTCAATTAGAGTTAGGTAACCGGTAATACATGACGAAGGATTAAAGGACTTACAACTCAGACATTATCTGGCGTTTAGCCTGCACACCCGCACAAGAGAGCAGCGGCCATTTTATTAATGATTGCACACCTGTGTATGTTACTCCACCCACATCATGATCACAGTCAATTAGAGAACATATACAATTACATAGATCAACACTGCTCTTTAATCCCAAAAAATGTTAATGGTGGCGGAGCTACACAACTCCAAACGAACATAAACCGTTCTCGACCATAATCAAATTGAAATTGAGTTCTTTGTATTACTCCTTACTTTCGTTCTTTGCAGCTCTTCAGCTCTTGTTGCTCACTGACTCAAGAACCTGTGTTAATTCTCTCTGCTTACTCTCCCTCACTCCGGTTCAAAGCACACAGGTAAAAGCACAATCAGTAAACTGACAACCAGAAGGCATTCCTTCATTCACCTCAGCACATGCTGTCCTTGTGATGCCCAGCTTTCAGCACTCTTGGGTTAATAGTTGGGGACTTCAATAGGCAGGCAGAGATTTTTCATAGAATAATAGCCTCTCACCTTTCTGTTGATAAAATGGATACACATCAGCCGACACCTTGGTCTTATGTCTCTTCTTGAGATTCACACAGAATACCCACATCCAGCAGAATTTATGTTTTATTTTTTCAAAAGTTAGGATAAGGACAAGGCTGTCAGTTTGCATTTTATGGTGCTCAACAAAGAGAACATGGCATCTATTTCAGAGTGAAAGAGACTGAATATAATAAACGACACACATGCTCTGATTTAAACAGAGCCTAACTCAAGGTTGAACATGTATATTGTGGAATGTATATGAAGTCTTCCTTATTTTAGTAGAATGTAAAATGTACTTCTTTTGGTGTAGCAATGATTCAACCAGAAAAGATCAAAAAGTTCCACATAAACAAAACATGGTTTAACGAGGAATGAGTCATTTGTATAAATGTGTTGCGGCTAATGAAAATACCTATTTCAAATAACTATAAAACAGAAACAAAGAAAAGTTTAATACAGAATCACCTTGTAATGGTAAGAGGAGACTTGTGCTAGTTACACTAGTCACACGTTTTACTCAAGTGAATATTTCCCAGGGTTTACTTTTAAAAATCATACCTTAAAGTCTAAGTTTAATCAAACTCTTGAAAAAAATTTTCTGTTCCCTATCTGTCACCCTCTCGATGTTGTGTCAATGTAGTGACAATAGTGGTCACTCTTGGGAGCCCCAAACACCTCTGATCTTTGAGAAAAGGGCAATGGGAATAAGAGTGGAATTTGCATGCCACTCTCCTGGACATATGGGTATAAAAGGAGCTCACAACCACTCATTAAGATTTTTTCATATGAACTGAGCAGTTGACTCACAGTGACCTGAATTCCACTGCCAGTCCATTCACCTCTGCGTATACTGTTGGATATACTGCGCTTTTCAGCGGCTTCTCCCCCTCGTGCACAAATAAGTGCAGAGAATGCCCCTGGGTGCTTCAACAGCTAAAAGAGAGTATATATTCTAATAATAAAGATTATATTTTCCTCTAAAAGAGTGGCACTGCTGGAGAGCATCTTTTTAAAGGTTGCGGTCGTTACCTCTCTGCCTCTGACAGACATGATTGCTGCCTCACGTGTCTGGGCTACAGTCACGCTGAGACAGCATTCGTTGATGGCTCATGCTCTCACTGAAAGAGCATGACCATGGCAACGTTGTGGTCACATCTATCCTTCTTTAAGTGGAAAGCCACTCCAGCCGCTCCCCGCCCCGGTCCTTCCACCCATGCGTACAAGGCCACACCAGTAAGCGCTGTGGTTGATTTGGGGACCCCAATGGGAGTGGTTCTGCCAGGTAATCCCCCACAGACCTCCCATTACCCAGTACGTTTGTTTGCCCCGATCGAGTTCTGGGATGAGACAGATGGCTCGCCCCAGGGCAAGTTTGATATCTCATTTGGGGCTCAAGAGCAGGATAAGCTCTCAATCGCTGCATCGGAGAGTGGGCTGATTCAATCAGAAGCGGAGGACTCAAATGGGCTCCCAACTTTGGGTGTGGTCACCCAGTCTGAGGCTGATGTGGAGCTGGTGGCCATGCTTGCCCGGGCTGTCGCTATCGTGGGGCTTGAGTGGAACCCTCCACCCTGCCCTGAGCCCTTGTGGCTTGATGATTAGTTCCTGGGCTCAGTGCGCCACTCAAGGCTGCGCCAGGAGTTCCATTCTTCCTGAACGTGCATGAGGAGCTCACAAAGTCATGGTAGGCACCTTTTATTGCCCGGACCAGACCTCTGAGCCTCTCTGCTCTCACTACCCTCGCCGTTGGGGCTGCCAGGGCACAGCCACCTGGTGGAATCGCCCGAAACTCCTGTCCAAGTCTGCGTTGTCCTTGGTGACCAAGGCTTATAGTGCCGCTGGACAGGCCACCTCCGGCGTGCACGCCATGGCCCTCCTGCAAGTACACCAGGCCAAAGCACTGAAACAGCTGCACCGACCGATCTCACCCTCTGGGCGACAAAGGAAACGTCCGCCTTGGTGGTCCAGGAGCGCCACCTCTGGCTTAACCTGCTCGAGATGAAGTATGCCGACAAGGTACGCTTCCTTGATGCCCCCATCTCCCAGGCTGGCCTATTTGTCGATACCGTTGAGGACTTTACCCAGCAGTTTTCGCCAGTCAAGAAGCAGACGGAGGCCATCCAACACATCCTACCACGGCGTGGATCCCACTCCCCATCTACGCTTCACAAGGGCTCACAGGCCCAATGCATGCCCAGCTTCGGCACACACATACACCCATGCCAGGTGGTTGTGATGAGTCACGAGTATGGTCTCCCTCATCCCTGTTGTTGTCCGGTCCTATGGTATGCAGGGGGAGGTATGTGCTTCGATGTTCCCCTCAGCACAGCAACGAGCTCGGGATGCGAGGCTCCTCGACATGGTGTCTCCTGCTCTGCCCCACCGCAAGGACCAACCTGCAGGTACATCAGATGCCATTGTCCCCTTGGTGCCCCTCGCCAATAGCTTGGAGGCGTGGCTAGCTCCGGCTGGCTAGGACCATCCAACGCGGATGGTTCAGTTCGCCAGGTGCCCGTCCGGGTTAGTGGCATCTTCTTCGCCTCTGTAAATGATGAGAATGCCACTGCCCTGCGTGCGGAGATCGCAACCCTTCTGCAGAAGGATGCAATAGAGCCTGGCCTTCCAGCCGAGATGAAGTAAGGGTTCTACAGCCCCTACTTCATCGTGCCAAAGAAAGGCGGAGGGTTGTGGCCAATTTTGGACCTGTGATTACTCATCCAGGCCTTGCACAGACTCCCATTCAAGATGCTGATGTAGAAACGCATTTTGGCATGTGTCCAGCATCAAGATTGATTTGCAGCGGTAGACCTGAAAGACGTGTACTTCCACATCTTAGTTTTACCTCAGCACAGGCCCTTTCTGTGGTTCACCTTCGAGGGCCGAGCGTACCAGTACAAGGTCCTCCCCTTCGGTCTGTCCCTGTCACCTCGCATCTTCACGAAAGTCGCAGAGGCAACCCTTGCCCTGTTGAGGGAAGTGGGCAATCGCATCCTCAATTATCTCGACTATTGGCTGGTTCTAGCTCACTCTCGATACTTATTGTGTGCGCACAGGGACCTGGTGCTTAGGCACCTCAGCCGGTTAGGGCTTCGGGTCAGCTGGAAAAAGAGCAAGCTCTCCCAAGTTCAGAGCATCTCTTTTCTCGGGATGGAGTTAGACGCAGTCTCTATGGTAGCACACCTCACAAGCGAGCGCGCGCAGTCGGTGCTGAACTGCCTGAAGGTGGAGAATGGCGGTCCCACTGAAACAATTTCAGAGGCTCCTGGGGCATATGGTGTCCTCAGTGGTGGTCACTCGGGTTGATGCATATGAGACTGCTCCAGCACTGGCTTCAAACTCGAGTCCCGAGTTAGGTATGGCGCAGCGGCACACGTAGCGTGGCCATCATGCCGATCTGTCGCCACTTGTTCAGCCTTTGGACGGACGTTGGATTTCTGCGGGCAGGGATCCCCTTAGTGCAAATATCCAGTCACATCGTTGTTACAACAGACGCCTCCAAGCAAGGTTGGGGTTGCATTTGCAATGGGTTCGCAGCATTGGCATATAAACTGCCTCGAGTTGCTGGTGGTATTACTCGCCCTGTGGAGGATTTGGCAGTTGATCCAGGGCAAGCACTTGTTTGTCCGGCAGACAACCCGGCAATGGTAGTATATATAAACCGCCAAGGCAGCTTACGCTCACATCGCATGTTGCAATTCACCTGCCGTCTCCTCCTCTGGAATCAGCAGTGACTCAAGTCATTGTGAGCCACTCACACACTGGGCAATCTCAACTGTGCAACGGATGTGCTGTCACAGCTAGTCATGCTCAGGGGAGAGTGGAGACCCCAGGTAGTCTAGCTGATTTTGAGTTGATTCGGCCAAGCGCAGGTAGGCCTGTTCGTATCCCGGGAATCCTCCCACTGCCTGCTCTGGTACTACCCTGACCAAGAAACCCTTGGCACAGACGTGCTGGCACACAGCTGGCCCCGGGGGCTGTGGATGTATGTGTTTCTCCCATTGAGCCTGGTTGCACAGACCTTTTGGGAGGTAAGTGATCACGAGGAGAAGGTCATCCTGGTAGCGCCCTACTGGCCCACACAGACTAGGTTCTCGGAGCTCACAACATAACAGACCCTCCCTGATGAGGATGTCTGGCACCCACGATCAGACCTCTGGAATCTCCACGACTGGCCCTTGGACGGGACATGGAAGACCTAAGCGGCCTACCACCAGTGGTGGTAGATACAATCACTCAGGCCAGGGCTCCCTCTACGAGGCACCTGTATGCTTTGAAGTGCCATTTGTTCACTAAATGGTGTTCTTCCCAACATGAAGACCACCAGAGATGCCCAGTCGGGTTAGTGCTTTACTTCCTACAGGAGAGGCTGGAGGGGCGGCTGTCATCCTCCACCTTGAAGGTGTATGTGGCTGCTATAGCAGCACACCATGATGCAGTAGATAGTAAGTCCCTGGAGAAGCATGACCTGATCATCAGATTCCTTAGAGGCGCAAGGAAGCTGAATCCTCCCAAGCCGCGCATCATTCCCTTATGGGATCCCTCCATAGTCTTGCGGGGTCAGTTGAGCTAAAGGCGCTCTCATTAAAGACTGCCCTCCTGACTGCGCTAACGTCCATCAAGAGGGTAGGGGACCTGTAGGCGTTCTCTGTCAGCAACTCCTGCCTGGAGATATGTCCGGCGTACTCTCACATGATATTGACCCTTACCGGGCTATCAAGCACTGCCCCAGGAGGAGGCAGACCCAGCCTTGTCGTTACTGTGTCCGGTGCATGCTTTGTGCATCTACTTGGATCGCACGCAGAGCTTTAGATGATCTGAGCAGCTCTTTGTCTGCTTCAGAGGACTGTAGAAAGGGAGGGCTCAGCAAGACAGCCCTCTCACACTTTCCTTGTGAACAGAAAGCTACACACAACCTAAAATCATGTCTGTGTAATGGATGGGTAAGGCTACCTACTAAATTATAGAACGATATCTACTATTTTTTTATTACATGGGAAAATCAACAAACTATATATCTTATCTAACTAGCAGGTCTGAACAGTGTTTGCTCTCTGCCTCATATTACTTCAGGTGGATTTTTCACAAGCTACAAAATTGGCAAAACATATATTGATATTTAACAAAAAATGTATTTAGTATTTCTAGCTAATATTTATTTTGTTTAAAATAATGTTTTAATAAAGTAATGTTTAAACTAGTTTCACAGAAATTTGCTTAAAATTAGAGGCTAGCTGCCTGTCCGATGAACGCCGATGGCCATGTCATTTTTTTCCAGAAATAACTAGAGTTACTCCTACAAATAAATGCTTCGTAACTAAAACTTTTTGACTTTCAATTGACAATATTGACAAGTCTTACCTCGAATGATCACCTCATTTTTCAATTTGAAGCTGTTAGTCCAACATTTGAGGTAATCTCCCGGCGTAACCTCTCTGGCTCCGCTCAGGCAAATGGAGGATGATGCTGATGAAGATACATTTATAGTAACCCCTTAAACAATCATATGTGCTTTTAGCTTATATTGTCATGAGTATCTGGCAGTTTTTAGAAATAAAATTGGTGATTGGACAGCAAAGATATTGAGATTGAGAAAATTATTCCCAATATTGAATGCTCCGGCTGGTAAGGGTAAAAGTGCAACAAGAATTTTTTATTTTTTTTTATTGACTGGTTAAGTGTTCATTGAAAAGCTGTGATTTTATCCGTTTTTTGAAGAAAGTGAGTCAGCTTCATGGATGGAGTTGGGAAGGTCATTCCACCAACGTAGTATGATGAAGCCGAAGGTCCGGGAAAGTGTTTTGGTGTCTCTTTGTGTTGGTACAACAAGCCGACATTCCCTAGCTGACCACAGGCTTCTAGTATGCACACAGCTCTGCAGAAATGATTTTAGGTATGCTGGAGCAGACCCAGTGACTGTTCTGTATGCCTGCATCAGAGCTTTGAACTTGATACATGCATTAACTGGCAGCCAGTGAAGAGAGCCAAGGAGTGGTGTAACATGCGCTCTCTTTGGTTGATTAAAGACCAGACGTGCTGCTGCGTTCTGGATCATTTGCAGGGGTCTAGACCTCTGACTCTCTTATGACCTGTGACTTAACAAGAAGTTGTGTGGCATGTTCAGAGAGGAAGGGTCTTATCTTCCTGATCATTTCCACACAAATACCTTCCCTTCGGGCAGGGTGTGGTCTCCGTGATGTCTTTCCCCTTGGGAAAGGTCAGCCCCCCCGACGTGGATGCTTAGGGCCCCAGCTGAGTGATTTCCATTTTTTTGGTGCGGCCTGTCCCGATTATGGGCCGTCGGCTTGTACATGAGGTGCGGGGGACCGTACAACGCTCGTGAAGCATTGGGGGAGTTTACTTGAGGGCCGGGTGCGATTGCTACGAGGTATGCAGTGGCTTGCCCGCACCTGCACCGCCAATCCACCTAACACAGTTCAGCTAGTTGTGGCATTTTGTATAGGGACCCCCAGTGTCACTACATCAACACAAAGTCGAGTGAGTGACAGATAGAGAACGTCTTGGTTAATGTCACAACCTCTGTTCCCTGATGGAGGGAACAAGACGTTGTGTCCCTCTCACCACAACACTGAACTACCCGCTGAAATGGCCGGGATCCAGTCTCGGCTCCTCAGCGCAAAACCTGAATGAGTGGTTTCGAGCCAGCTCATTTTATAACCGTATGTCTGGGGGAATGCCATGCAAATTCCACTCGCCACTTCCATTGACCTTTTCTCAAAGATCAGAGGTGTTTGGGACTCCCAAGAGCAACCCCTAGTGTCAATGTAGTGACATCAGGGAATGCAGATTATGACAGTAACCAAAAATAAATACAGTTCATTGAATGTATTTTGATATTTTGTGAGACCTTGCCCCAATAGTGGGAGAGACACATTAACCATTGCAATAATAAAAAAATTAATTAAAAAATCCAGCCCTCTCTCTAAATCTATGCCTGCATTAAATAGTCTATTATGGCTTTTTAATTCAGGTTAATATTGGACAAATTTAAAAAAGTAAAACAATTATGAGGCACAAATTGATTCCTGAAACAACAAAAATGGAAAATGGAACTTTCAGAAATATATATATATATATATATATATATATATATATATATATATATATATATATATATATATAAATTGGCCAACAAATATTGTAATTGCTGAAAATTATAAATATATGACATCTGAAGTACATGTAATACCATGCCACGAAAATTCTCAAAATGACCTGTCCTGACTTTCATGAAAATACCTGTCCCAATTTTACATTTTAACCTTTTGATAAAAAGTGGCCTTTATAATATATTTGACCCTTGCCTTAATTTATGCAATTGTGGTTTGATTATGATCACTTGTTTACCCAAGAGCTATAACACAAATATGAATCATGATGATTGAAAATATGATGAAGCTCTTAAAAAGTTAGCAAACATTATTCTAATTAAGAGTTTTTTAAGCGAAACTGGAATGCAAAACCTCTGCTTTAGAAAACACACATTTGCTCAATTGCACTTTTGACTCCAAATCGAGTTGTTACTGAAACAATAGCCCTTGTGACAACTTCCCATTGGGAAAACTAGCCCTAATGTTTGCTAATTATAATACATTATTATTATTAAATTTATAATATAATAAGTTTCATCAAGAACTATTGGTTTCAGAATTCAAATATTGTGCAGATATTCACTGCAGCATACATCAAGTTTGACCATTTATTCTAAACTTAAACATCTCTCTTCACCTGTAGTTTATTCCTCTTATGGCTATGGGCAATAAAAGCACAAGACACATACAGTGAACACTGATGTTAAAATCAATTTGCATCGGAAATGAAATACGTGTTGCTGATATGCCGAAGGCAGAGAATGATGAAGACCTGAAAAGGATATAACCACATTACTTATCCAACAAATAAAATTGTAATGACATGATAACAATTACATTTCCCTCCCCTTCTATACGAGGTGGTCTTACATACATACAATATGCCCACAGAAGAACCCCTGGAGCTAAATGTTGGCTCGAAACACATTAGATGGCCATTAGGGAACTCTGGGCTGACAGCACTCATCACTCACTTTCTTTCATACTCAGTGGCCTCCTCAATGGTGAGAGTGTGCATGCATCATTATACACAGAAAACAGTGTATTTATTGGGGGTGGGTGGGGTGTGTTGGGTGCTGTTTCAAATAAACATTTTTAAATTTGATCTCTTTAAAGGGATTAAGGTATATTAAGTACACTGGCAATGATTAACTGCTTATCTTGACAAACAGGAATTCATTATAATGTTCAAAGCCATTACATCTTTTTGTAGACATTCATATACTGTAGACATTTGTAGCCCATGTAACTGTGGCAAACAAAATTCATGCTGTGCCTGAAGCGTAACGTGAAACTCTGTGTGAATGGAAAATATTTTTTACCAAAGGAAAAGGAAAAATTATTTATTGTGGTCATTACAGTCTTTGCCTCTGAAAACCATCTCCTTTTTTACTTGTCATATGACAAAACATAAAATAAAATAATAATAATAATGCCTGAATAGCTGTTGAACAGAAATATTTTTTGAAAGTTGTTTGAAACTTCCCAATGGGGTCTGTTATATCGCTATAAATATTTATTTGTATATACAATGATAACTAGGTGTAAAATTACTGGTTCTGAAAACAATAATTGGCAGCAACAGGCATGTAAACAAGAGCACATTTCAAAAGACAATTCAAAAACCTGCCAGAATCTTTCATGAGTTAAATACTGCAACCTCAGAGACTGTGGTGAATCCACTGTGAGCCTTGACTGGTTTCATGAGATGCAGGTGTTACAGGAAACTTACAACCTTAAGCTTTCAGATATGAGTCTAATATTTACTCTAGTAGGGACTCTCCAATTTTATAAGCCCACTTCAGGAAAAAAAGATCAACTTTGCTAAAGATGAGATGCAAATATTAACACAAAACGACTAGTTTTGTCCACCTTAGTTTTATGCCCCTAAAATAAATGCTAAATGATTGTGGAAATTCTGGCAAAGAAACTAATTATGAACAATCAGCTCTACTAATATGGTGGCTCAGCAAGAACACAAAACAATGGTAAAGTTGACTACACAAAAGTATTAGCAAGTAACACAACATAATTTAATCATAATACAATGAAACCCATAACAGCATCTACATAACATCTTTTCAAAAAGCTACCTTTCAAGTTGTTCTCAAAAGATCCAAACCAGAGCTGAGTTTTCACAGGCACATATGTGGTTCTGAGTGTGACCTCAGATTGCTAAATCCACCCAAGGAGGAGTAGCTAGCATTCTCATTAGCCTCAATAGCAGACAAATGAGAAGTAAGCAGAAGTACATAGTTTGAAATCTGATATCTTTGCTCATAGGTATTCAGTTCAAATAAAACTTTTTTTTAACCAATCACCTGAGCCTTAAATAACATATTAGTAATTACAGGGGAGCTGCAGAGAAATTACATCATGGCAATTGCCTGATGGCACCACAAGAACATTTTCATAATATTCGAATTGATGCTTCCTTAATCTCTCGCTCTTGGAAGTCGATGCAAGTGACATCATGAAGGACATATCAATGTCATATCAATTCTCTAAATGCACAGTGAGCAGGTGAGGACTGAGAAAACTTACAGATGATTGAATGAACACTACAACACAATTGGATGTCTTTAAAAGAAAAAAAAAAAAATACTGACGAACACATAAATTCCCCCTGCTTTACATCTAGCATTACAGCTTAAAGTCATATTCTACCTTTGCAATTTAACAAAATTTCAAATGTCACACGTTTCAATAGTATATCTTACTCTGTTAAGATTTAGTTAGAATGATCAATGAAGCTACAACAACATGAGGGCAGATCTCAGCACAGTGAGTTAATGTGCAGTAGCTGTGCATAGACATTGCTTTGAAGTGACGCTTATGTAAGCAATAATATTTCAGTTGACAAATTTGTCTTGCTTTTATTCCGCTGTCCTTGCATCCTTTCCTCAATTCCAAAGACACAAGGTAATGATGCGAGAAAAGGAAAACGAGAATACATAATTTTCAGGGTTTGAAATTAACACCCGCCAAATGAGGGTAAAAACTGGCAGTGGCGGGTAACTCCATCACTCTTACTAGCCACGTTTTCAGGGTTTTTCCAACATTTTCATTTCTGTGAAATTCAGGTGACATTGAGCTTCGCTGCTGAAGCACATGTGCGTGGAGAGAAGCGTGTTTTTATGTGACTACCGCAGCACACATCAACCTGTGCTCCAGAGCAGGGGTTTTCAAAGTGTGGGGCGCAAGAGCATGTCAGAGGAGGACGAAGAGTAGTAAAACATTTTATTATATAATTATATATAAAAAATACATTGAGTTTAGCTATTATATTATTATTAAAACATTATCTAAACAGTTCTGAAAATAATAGGCAAAAAAAATTATATATTTATCAAGAATCTTTGTGAAGATTCTCTGATATTTGTCAAGCCCGCCAATAAAGCAGACATGACATATTAGTGAAAGTGGAGTGGTTTCTGAGACCACCAAATTCAAATCTTTATGTTTCAGGGGTCAAACCCAAAAGACAATGATATGATGAGCAGTATTTAAGATTAGGATTTACATGGACAGGATAAGTTGATGCACCACAACCTTTATGTGTTGTTTGTCAGGAGATTTTATCTAAGGACAGCATGCAAACTGTTAAACTCTGCAGGCACCTTGACACAAAACATTCTGAGGTAATTAAGTTTTCTTTTTCCAAAGAAAACTTCAAGCCTTTCAATGTCAGAATAAAGACTGAATCTTCATATCACATTGCTCTGCGTATTTCCAAGACGGGCAATGCACATAACATCGGAGAGACACTGATTCTGCTAGCAGCCAAAGATGTGTTCCTTGATGGTAGGAGAGGCAGTGGCTCCTAAGCTTGATTCTATTCCCCTCTCTGACAATACAGCGCATCTCTGACATGGCACAGGATGTGAAGAAGTAAGTGTTAGACAGCATCAGGCACAGCCCATTGTTTCCACTCCAAATCGTCGAATCCACTAATGTGGCCAGCTGCGCACGTGAAAAAAATGTTTATAGTTTATTTATTTTTAACTTTCAACATTACCCTAACAACAATAATGTTGAGCCATCCATGGTCTGACTTTTGTTAATGGACTTATAATTACAAATGCCACTGTTATAAAATGCTAGAGCAATGGCAAATTTAATGAAGGGGTTAAAACATTCATGAATTATGGACAAATTATTGACCTATCCTACCCTACTCCTGTTTTAACTGGCCATGTTTCCCTATAGATATCCTAAATGTGACTTAAATCATTAGGTTTGTGTCCTGCTAAACTAGTTGGCTAGTGAAAACTTTGAGTGGCCATGAAAACTACTATCCACTGTGGCCAGTGATCCAAAAAGTTAATTTCAAACACTGATCATTTTTGATATGAGAAGCAACCACAGTCCCAAGACCTTTACTAATGACTAGTGCAGACTAGTGCAGACTGTAATGTCACTTTTAAAAGCATTAAAATGTCTCGGGTTACTTAAATGTAACCCTTGTTCCCTGATAAAAGCGGAACGAGATGCTGCGCTGGAAGCGCTTTGGTCCTTCGTGTGTGACCAGCTGTGAATATGTGTGTAACATGTGAATGAACATTGACCGGAATTTATAGCCTCTGCCGGTGTAATCATTGGATGCGACTGTGGCTGGGCTATAAATAGATGTGTCACCGGAGCATCGTCAGATATTTTGTCTGAAGAGTAGTCCCGGGGCATCCCAGTGCGGCAGGGTAGCTCAGCATCTCGTTACGCTTTTATC
The DNA here is from genome assembly GCF_025860055.1 of Xyrauchen texanus. Lineage (NCBI taxonomy): Eukaryota > Metazoa > Chordata > Actinopteri > Cypriniformes > Catostomidae > Xyrauchen > Xyrauchen texanus. Next base: position 28,381,261 of record NC_068298.1, on the reverse strand, counting down.
AGGGAACAAGGGCATCACCTTTAAGTAACCGGAGACATTCCCTTTACAAAAAGCTACACTTCTGATGCTGCGCTGGAAGCGCTTTGGGAACGAGAATACCCACGCCACCGCACTGAGGCTGTCCGGACCCCCTACATTTGTGTAGTGTGCTCACAAGAACGTGAGAGGTCTCAGACACGAGCTTGAAATGTCGACTCGAGGCCATAAGAGCACGGAGTGGCATTAACATCTAAACTATCTAATCAAATGAATGTGTGCAGAAAGGACCAACCTGACACATCACAAACTTGCTGCAGAGGGAGACCTCTAGCCAAGGCTTTAGACGCAGCGAGCCCTCTGGTAGAGTGAGCCCTGATACTTACTGGTGAAGCTTGACCGCGTGCCTTGTAGGCCAGGGCAGTGGCGTCCCTCACCCAATGCAACATATTCTGCTAGGAGGTGGCCGCCCCCCGGTTGCGGCTCCCATGGCAAACGAATAGTTGCCCTGACTTACGCCACTGGCTAGTGCGGTGGACATAAGTCTAAAGGGCACAGACTGAACACAGTCTGTGAAGACTTTGCTGCTCCGTTGTTGCAAACGGTGGGAAGCAGAAGGCTTAGAGAGTGACCGGCACCTTAGGCAGGTAGTCAGGATGAGGGTGCAAAATTGCTTTGGTCATTCCTGGAGCAAACTCTAAACAGGATGGCAAAACAGACAGAGCCTGTAGGTCCCCAATTCTCTTTTGAGAGGAAGTCTGTCAGACGCTGACTCTAGAGGTTCAAAGGGGGTCTCAACCAGACCCTCAAGGACTATTGCTAAGTCCTATGAAGAGGTCCTGGTCCTAGCAGGAGGCCACAGTCGCATGGCTCCACGAATGAAGCGAGCGAGTAGAGGATGCCTCCCAAAGGGCACCCTGTCCATCAAGGGGTGGCAAGCCGAAATGGCGGCCACATAGACCCTGAGAATGGCGGGGCATGTGCCTGCTAACAGTTATTCCTGCAGAAAGTCCAGAACTGAAGCAATCTGGCAGTTAACTGGATCTGCATTATGAACATTTAGTAGAGGGAAACGCATACAGGCGCATTCTGGGCCATGTATGCGCCACCGCGTCCAGCCCCAGGGGGGGCTGGGTGACTTAGGGTGAAGTAGAGGAAACACACAGATTTGTTCCAAGTGGAGGGCGCCCTAGCACTTAAAATGGTCTCGATAACCTCAGGAGAAAGCCCTGTGTACCTCAGTTGGTACCCTTCAGGGGCCAAGCATGAAAGGTTCCACAATTCGGGCCGGGGATGAAATATTGTCCCCTGTGCCTGAGAAAGAAGGTCCTTCCTGTTCGGAATCGCCCAAGGCGAGCCATCGAGTTGAGTATCAGTAAGAGGCAAGACCTTTGCTGTTGAACTCTGGCCAAGATTCCCGGGAGCAGAGAAACCGGGGAAAACGCATACAGACACATTCCGGGCCATGTATGCGCCATCGTGTCCAGACCCAGGGGGGGCTGGGTGACTCAGGGAGAAGTAGAGGAGACATTGCGCTGTTCATAGAGGCGAAGAGTTCCTCTTCTGCCCTGTAAAAGCTCACCCATATTTGTTCCACTACCTCAGGGTGGAGTTTCTACTCCCTCGTCGGTATTTTCTGTCTGGACAGTAAATATGCTCCCACATACAGGCATCCAGGGATATAAACTGCCCTGAGTGACAGGAGATTTCCCTGGGCCCCAAGGAGAATCCGACGTACCAGAAATTCAGCTGACGTGAACATGGACTTCCTTGATGGTTTATGTAAGAGACTACCGCTGTTTGCCCATCCGCACCAAGACATGGCAGCCTCTGGAGTAAGTATTTCAGTGCCAGAAATACAGCCATCAACTCGAGAAGTTACTGTGACTACCGAGCTGACGACCCTCCCGTTCCCCTTGAGCTGCACGACCACTTAAATCCGCTACCCAGCCCGTCAGGGAGGCGTCTGTTGTTAGCAGCCTGCAACGACGAGACGCACCTAGAGTGGGACCCAAGGTAAGAAACCGGGGTCTGAACCACATAGAAAGGGAACGAAGCCCACAGCGTGTAACCCTTATTTGCCTTAGGGGACCGGCCCTTAGATGAAACCCCCTGTCTTTTAGCCACAGCTGGAACGGTCTCATGTGCAAAAGGCCCGAAGGAATCACCGCGGACGCAGATGGCATGAGACCTAGTATTCATTGATACTGACGAGCAGTGCAACCTTGACCTAGCTTGACCTTGCTCAGGGCATTCTGAATGGAAATGATTCATGCGGGAGACAATTGTGCCTGCATCGTGATCAAATTCCATATAACCCCCAGATAAGTGATTCCCTGGGTGGGAGAGAGAACACTCTTTTGACGTTGAGTCTCAGACTCGGAGAAACCAGATGAGCTAAGACGATATCCCTGTGCTGAACTGTCGTCTATGTAATTCAGAATGTGGATGCCCCGGAGTCGTAAAGGAGCCAGTGCTGCATCCATGCATTTCATGAATGTGCGGGTTAATAGGGCTAGGCCGAATGGAAGAACCCGATACTGGAAGGCTTCTCCCCCGAAAGCAAACCTCAGGAACTTCCTGTGCTGTGGCGGAATTTCTGTATGAAGATATGCATCCATGAGATCGATGGTGACCAGCCAAACGTGATGTTGGGCTTGTGACACGATCGTCTTGATAGTTAGCATCTTGGACATGAACACCCTGACTGGGCAGTTCAAGCCTTGAAAATCTAAGGTCGGACGCAACCCCCCACCCTTCTTGGGAACCAGGAAGTATTCGCTGTAATAACCTGACTCTTTCTCTCTAAGGGCCCCTTAGACCGAGAGATTTCGCAGTTCATTCGACAGTAGAAATGCCTGCTCCGGTTTACTGTAGTGGGGACCACACCATTGAAACACGGAGGGAAGCGAGCGAATTGAATTCTGTAGCCCTTTTCTGCTGTTCTTAGGACCCACATAAAAATATCTGACAGAAGTTTCCATGCTGCCAGGTACTCTGAGATGGGTATTAATTTAATACCCTGTTGAGGGGGTGTTGAGTGTTCTGCGTCCTGGATAAATGCAGGAAGCAGCGAAACACCCAACTTTTTGATGGAAGCCTCTACCTCCCGAAACACCAGAGGCGGCGGGATTGGAGAGGTTTCGTGGGGGTTCCAGGAGGGGCTAAGAGCGTGTGCCGCGTTCCGAGGAGAGCTACCCCCACAAGATTAAGTGCAAGACCGTCAGGGTTTCTTTCTCTTAGAAATTAGTGTCCTGAGGTCTTGCTTTGGGTGCTGATGTGGGCGACGAGACTGTCCCCAATCTTTGCGAGTTTGCTTCTGAGCCTCTCTTCTAGAAGGACTGAGGCGGGTCTGGGTGGCCGACGGGCCCGCCCCCTGAGTGCGGTGAGGAAGAAACTGCCCAAAGGCTTCCTCGTGGCTTTCCACCTCTTGGAACCTGGAGATAGCGGTGTTCATAGCGTCCCCGAAAAGGCCAGTAGGTGAAGCGGTTCCTGCACTCAGGTCCTTCAGCAGGTCAGCCTGGTTCGCCTGTAACACTGCCATCGTGTGCAGAGCAGCACCAGCCTGACCCGCTACTTGATAAGCCCTCCCCACTAAAATGGAGGTAATTCTGCAAGGCTTTGTGTTTTTTTTTTTTTAAGTGACGATGCCGAACCCGGCCCACAAGTGTCTCTTCTACCGGAGGCATCACCAAATCCCCCCCGAGCTTCAGCACCCACGATAGCCGAATATGTCAACGTCGAGGGCACGAAGACACGGGAATCTTGTGGGGGTAGCTCTCCTCGATCCCGCCGCCTCTGGTGTTTCGGGAGGTAGAGGCTTCCATCAAAAAGTTGGGTGTTTCGCTGCTTCCTGCATTCCTCCATGAATGAGAATACTTATTCTTTCTTATAGTTATGGAGGTCATGGAGACAAAGGAAGGGACTGATATAGCGTTCCAGACAGAAATGTGTCTTCTTTTTTGGAGCGTTTGGGGGGGGGGGGTCTGTTAGCCGCTTTATTATTGTGCGTGGAATGTACAGAGATTCAGCGTCCCCCTCGTGAACCGAAGAGGTGCCGAGGCGCGCTTCAGGCTTATGAGAAGGATCAGCTGGATCTGGGGAGAGAGCGAGGGAAAGGGACGAACCCGTCTCTTGTTCCTCAGCCAGATCCATGAATGAGCCCCACGAATGAAGTGTGGGCGCTGACTCCCACTCGCTGAAGTAAGTGAGGCAAGCGTGAAGCATTTTGCCCGAAAGCAGATAGCAATGCTCGCAACCGCCCCGCTCCAACGCGAGAGCAGCATGCTCTTCCCCCAAACATCGTTTGCTCTGACTTTCAGTCATTCTCCCTCTCTCTTTTTTTTTTTTTAATAAAGTAGTGAAAGGAGAACAGGTCCACTGCACACTGCCTAACCAATTCTAACTCCTAACAGAGGAAAGAAAGTTTGACAGGCTCGTATAAACACACACGCGGAGTGATCTCTGAAGACAAAGAATCTGACGATGCTCCGGTGATGCATCTATTTATAGCCCAGCCCCAGGTGCATCCAGTGATTACACCGGCAGAGGCTATAAATTCCAGTCAATGTTCATTGACGTGTTACACACATATTCACAGCTGGTCACACACATATTCACAGCTGGTCACAGACATGAAGTTGTTCCCAAAGCGCTTCCAGCGCAGCATCAGAAGTGTAGCTTTTTGTAAAGGGAACAACTACTGTAATATATTGAAGCATTTGTGATTAAATAAATAAATACAAATAAAATGTAATTAAGATAAATAAAAAAAAAAACATGCCCTTCCTTGCAAAATATTTTATTTTATTTTTTCATTTTATTATTGTTTTATTATGTTTCACAAGAGAGAACAAATATATTACAACCATCAAATGATATATAACAAATTAAAATGTGTGAATATTTTTATTTAATTATTTAAATGTTTATTTATTTTTTGATTGACCAGTGCACTCAATTACCTTTCATACAGGAATAAGTTTTCTAGCAGTAACTAGCCAGTTAGCATTTGAAAAAGATCTGTCCCACAAATTAAGGAATGAGTACAAGGATGTTTAAATGAGAAAATTGAACTCGCAATAGTGATGCAATGTTCAGCTTTCAGTTAGTATTTTCTTTATTATAACTTACTTTTGCAAAGTGCCTTAGACCTGCTGTGGTGTCTGCTTTGACAATATCTATTCTGGTATAAAGTTTGATTGATGTTGTGTAGGCCTCATACTCTGTGGGCAGCACCCTCTGTGGTTTAAATAAAGCACAGCTTTTGTCTGGTTGTGATTTTCTTGGTAATATGGTGTAGCGAATCAGCTCTATATACTTCCACCATTAGGTAGTGAATCAGCTCTATGAAATATTAATAATCAATCATAACTTGTTATAATCGATTATGAATATTTGGATCAGTTAATCGGGTTAACTTGATGTAGCTACATTAACATTACAACCAAATACTCGGTTCATCCCGTGAACACTCAATTTTGGTTATTAATTAATTAATTAATAGAAATGTACATTTCGGGGCAAGGGAAATGTCTTTCTTACTAAGTATTAAGAGCAAGTAGTCAAAATCTATGATTAGTGACTTTAGATATGAGCTTGAGACACAGACAACTTTACATGTGACATGAACAAGACTTTATTAACTAGACTAAACATTTAAACTACTCTACATACATATACATACATTCATACAGTTTACCAAGGGAAAGAGGGCTGAAGCAGAATACAGGAAGGCAAGAAGTTATAGCATTGTTTGAAGTTCAGCAGATCAACAGCCTGAGCAAACCATCATATTAGTTCTGACACGCCCTTTTTAGAAAGGGGTTAAGGATACTTAATGTATCAAATAATGAGACTAAGTTTGATACTTGCATGTCCCATTTGAATTAAACTGTCCTGATGCAATTTGTTGATGGCTTGAGTTGATCTTTGATGACGTTGTCTTGATGAGAGAGAGAACCAGTGGGAGTCAGAGACAAGGCCGTAGCCTGGCACACGCTTGGGAGTCCTTGGGGCCTTCTAGTTTGGCATCATTCAGCGAGAGAGTGAGAGAGCACAAGGCTCAGAGGGCAAGAGAGGCAGGAAGCCAGAGGAGCATAAGAGAGCGAAGATAAGAGATAAGACTAAGAGAGGGCTAAGAGTACTAAGGGCTAAGAGCGGAGATAGGGCTAAGAGGGAGCGAGGAAGTGGGCGCAGCAATTTTATACCCTCAGGAAACAGGTCCCACCTCTCATTGGCTCGACCAATAAGAAGGGTTTGAGTTCTAGGCGGGAATTTGGTTTATTGCTCTTTGTTGTAAAATTGCCCATTGCATGTGCAAGAAAGAAAATAGGAAATATACTGTAATACTAATATGTTGTTGTTATCGACATATCATGTACACAGTCATTTCAATCTTCAAAATACCAAGTTATAGAGACCAAATATGCCACACATATGATTTTGGTTAATCATAGTATGCAAAGTCTGAAACATTAACCCATTAGTTTGCAAGAAAACATAGATCAAGCACATTTAAGGGAAAATGTGAGATGGCACATTAGATACATGTCAATATTTATCACATGGATATATAGAATATATATATAGGATTAACAGGGTTCATTTCTCTTTCTCAGTAAGAGAATGAAGTGAGGGTCAGCACTTCTCTGAACATTCCTTTGGAGGTCGTAAAAGTCTCCCTTACTCTGGGCATGAGAGAGTTCCTTTGTCAAAGCTCATTTGCATGTTTATGACAGTAAGAGATTTTGGGCTGAATGACTCAAAAGATAGTAAAACATCGCGTAATATCATTCTACAGAGATCTTATATTCGAATTCAGCTCGGACAAATCGTAAGGTTTAATTTGATACCAAGAAACATGTGTTTAGTACACTTAGAAAGGGAATATACACTGTGGCTATTAAATATGAGGCCTCAGAGTTTAAAACACACAACGAAACAGTTCTAACGAGTTTGATATACCTCAGAAATACACAACATACAGGGATTACACGTATTTCATTAGCAATATGCAGTTCTGTGTTTAACTGAAAAACACACACACATTTTTACGTTCAAAGTTTCCCCCTTCCTGTCCACACGATAAGCACATGGTGAGCATGCGGATGTCACATGCGGTTCTCTGTCAATAGTTCATTGTCTCTTTGTCAATACATTTATTGTGCTTGTGGAGACTGGTTGGCGCTATTTCAGTAATTAGGGGAGTTTTTAACAGTAAGTTCTTGTTTGTTCGTGAATCTGTTAAGGCCACTGATCCTCCGCCATACCTTACAGTCCCCCTTTTTCTCCAGGTGGTGTCCCTGTTGGAGACATCATCGGACGACAATCATCACAATGGCGGATGGCAGGTGAATCATGAGGGTTTTGTAGCAGGTGGTTGTTCCACGGTGGGTGATGTAGACAGTAGCCACATCCAGGTCTCTGCAGCAGGTGCAGAGGCAGCAGGTGCCTTGACAGTGTGTCACCTGTCATTATGAAGTCAGTTCGTTTGAGGCAGGTGCTTGTTTGTGGCTGCAGGGAGTGGTTATGGGCATTATGTAGTGTGGAGAGAGTTTCAGACTGACCTAGTACTGGTAGCAAAAGGGCAGCAGGTGGCCGTTCGCCCTTGGTTCGGCACCTAGTCACCAGGTGTCTGAAGTCTGCAGTGTTACTCTGCTCTGGCAGCAGTGCTGACTTGAGCTTGCCTGAGTGGTGTTGGGCAAGAGTCAGAGGTTTGTTCTTCCCAGTACTCCTCAGGGGAGTTCTGTTCCAGGAGCTCTTTTGCTAGTGCTAGCAGCTCTTGTAACTCAGTAACAGGCGTTTCTAGCTGTCTTTGTGCAGCCTCTGTTTGGCACCTGTTTGAAAGGTGCACAGGAGGATGTTGTTGTAGACTGCTGTGGGACGTCCTGTGGTGTTTGCTGGGTGAGGCCTTGTGTTTGTTAAAGGCCTTCTGTGTCAGGTCACGCAGTTGTTGGATAGGCATTGTGTGGGGGCAGGCCATAATGCCTAAATGGTGACCTACCATAGGATGGAGGTTTCGGAGGAAAAGGCTCTTGAAGCTGGTGTCCTCCTCCATCCCAGGTTTGTTGCGAGCTCGAGTAAGCTCGTCTGAGTCTGTGGTAGTAAACATAGGGAGTTTCATGCCGACCCTGTTTGGTGTCTAGGGCAGCGATCAGTCCGTTTTTAGACTCTGAGAATTCCCTTATGATGGCTTGTTTCAGTTGCTGGTAGTTAGACTGGATGTTTTCTGGCTGTCGAGCCAGAAAGTGTCGCAACTCTGGGCTGGACGTGATCCAGATCAGATGGAGTCTATCTTGATGGTTCACACTCATCAAAGACTGCAGGTGAAAGTCAATGTCTCGCAGGTAAGCGTTGACATTGTGGTCTCCTGCAAGCTCTGGTGTAAATGCAGGGATATGTCTGGCCATTCGGTTGAGGTCTTTGAGTGTTGCTACACGTGTCGTTTCAAGATTCGTCTGAATCAATCCTTTTCCTTCCGTGGCTGCAGAAGCTTTAAGGAAACTGTCCGATGATGTGTTAAGCAGAGGGGTTTGTCTCCCCCCTTTGTAAATCTGTGCTTGGCTGGGGGAGGTTTCTCTGCTGATTGCAAGTGGGGGAGTGAGATGTCTCTCCTGCTGTGGTTCCTTTTGCAGCAGGTAAGAGTGTCTCAGTTCTCGTTGGACCATGTCAAGTTCATCTTTGGTGTTTTCCAGCTGCTGAGTCAGCACTTTAACTTCAGCTCTGGACACATTCAGTTGACCTTCACAGGCCATGATTCTGGCATCTTTGTCCAAGAGTTCAGAATTTGCTGTTTTTAACAGTGAATCTTTGTGAAAAAGTACCTTTTCCAGGTGCTCTCTGGCTGTCTTTCCCAACTGCTCTTGTTGTTTAGCAGCTGTCAGAGCCATTTGAAGTCTGTGGATTACCTCCTGTGACTCCCTTCTGCCAGGGTCCTTGTGTCTGTCCTGAGCCTCCATCTCTAGCTGGTCTATGCGGTTTTTAGCATGTGTCAGCTCCGTTTGGGACTCAGTGATCTGGCGTTGGAGGTTGTTTACCTACTGTTTCAAACCTGTGAGGTTGTGGGCCAGGACGATAACCTCAGTCAGATATTTGTGCTCATACCTCTGGTTTGAGTCGTCTGTCATTAGTTCTTTTCCCTCGTTTTCCAGTTGCTTTTTGTTCTGTTGCTGAAGGTCGTCAGCAGCCATGGATAAAAGGGTGTTCCTCAAAACACCTAGCCAGTCCTTTTGGCCTGCCATCTGGGCAGTTAGGCTGAGCATCTGCAACATTTTTGGCACACTTCTGGTGAGAGTAAGGGCAAGAGACTAATGCAAGATCAAACAGAATTTGGAGCTAAAGGCAAAGTGAAACAGCAAGGTGTATAATGTACAGCTAGGTTTTGCTAGGTGTGGTTAACAATTGAAATGTGTTCCTGATTATTACTATCTTAGCTGCAAATAGCAGGGTGCTCAGATTTGGGTGGATCTGAGTGGCTTTGCTAAAAGAGCGTAAGCCTAGATTTAATAAATGACTTAAGATGTTTCTTTGGGTCAAATTATTTATCAGCACTTACTGATAGCATACAACAGGCTTGATCTTTGAACACATGAAGAAGAGAAAGAAAGAGAAAGAAAAGAGCTTTCCTATTAGATTGTGTCTATTAGTGGTGCTCAAAATTATGCCATAGAAATCGTCTAGATTACTAGTGTAGCTGGCTCATAAAATTTAAGCAACTTGTTGCAAATAAACACAAAATCGAGAAGAAAAGTATGTCTAGTTACTTTTGCAGTTTTATGGGGAAATAAAACCACACTAGACCAAGAGGGTTAAATGGGAAAATGAATAGCTGACTTCTATTATTAGTAAAAATAATAAAAGGCTTGAAGAAGTGATTAAAATAGCAGAATAACCTTGTATTGGGAATAATCAATAGCACTTATGATCAACAATTAGATTTGCTTTGGGCATCATTCTATAGTCGGTCACAGCTGTTGCGTGTTCAAGACCACACAATGTGTTTGTCCCTCTATAAAGTTTAGTCAACGTGCCATTGAAAGTTCCCAATAACTATAAAAATTATTCTCTATCTAAACAGTTTACATGTAATCAAGTTTTTAGATTTAATTAACAAAGTAACTGCAAATTTAGCTGAACAGCGTTCAGTAAGGGATGCACCTGAAAGGTGCAGGTGAAGTTAGATGAGAAGAATTAAAGTTAAGGAAAGAGAAAGTGAGAATTAAGAAACCAGAAATGGGGTTAAAGGAAAATGGTTTAGATCACTTCACTCTGCATGCACACAAGCTGTAGATAAAGGCTTCATGTAAATTATGCTAGCAGCTAACTGTTGAAGCTATTAGTTAGCTTAGCCTAAGCTAAGGGGCTGCTAAGTTGGGTTAGCTTAGCCACCTAGGCTGGTTTGTTTACAAAATGGCGTCGGAAGGAAACACATGTGCTATCTGGAGTGAGCACTTCCTGTGACAAGTCGTTGTCATGGGAACCCATGCACTTCAGAGTTTCAGTGAGTGAAACACAGTTTTGATCACCAGGAAGCTAAGCCTTTTAGATGCACAGATAAAGTTTAGATGAAGGACATCAATCTAAGTATAATTTGTAAGGCCTTTATACTGTGAAAAGGGGAGCATCGCCCAAATCTACATTTATATAACACTGTACTGAGATTTCTTCATCAGAAACAGGTTAAGCAATCAATTCTGGTACAGTTTACATGCCGCTGAGCTGAGATTCCTTCATCAAAACAGACTTACACTTTAATACAGGAAATTAGGGTTTCTCCGCTAAAATCATATTACTCGTACACTGATACCTTTTGAAACTATGCTTAAATGCGTTAAGACTCTTTCAATTACAGTAGAGATGTCAATTCAAGCCATCACTTTATCCGCATCCAAACAAGCCAGCAACTAGTGAAGCAAATGCCGTTTCGCATGTCATGTCCTATTCTGACCGGAATTATTCAATGCACACTTTTAAGTTGACAGTGGTTAAAGCTCATAACCTTTGTTTAATCATGCCCGCATTCTCCACCATTATGTAGCGAATCAGCTCTATATTCTTCCACCATTAGGTAGCGAATCAGCTCTATGAAATATTAATAATCAATCATAACTTGTTATAATCGATTATGAATATTTGGATCAGTTAATCGGGTTAACTTGATGTAGCTACATTAACATTACAACCAAATACTCGGTTCATCCCGTGAACACTCAATTTTGGTTATTAATTAATTAATTAATAGAAATGTACATTTCCTGGGCAAGGGAAATGTCTTTCTTACTAAGTATTAAGAGCAAGTAGTCAAAATCTATGATTAGTGACTTTAGATATGAGCTTGAGACACAGACAACTTTACATGTGACATGAACAAGACTTTATTAACTAGACTAAACATTTAAACTACTCTACATACATATACATACATTCATACAGTTTACCAAGGGAAAGAGGGCTGAAGCAGAATACAGGAAGGCAAGAAGTTATAGCATTGTTTGAAGTTCAGCAGATCAACAGCCTGAGCAAACCATCATATTAGTTCTGACACACCCTTTTTAGAAAGGGGTTAAGGATACTTAATGTATCAAATAATGAGACTAAGTTTGATACTTGCATGTCCCATTTGAATTAAACTGTCCTGATGCAATTTGTTGATGGCTTGAGTTGATCTTTGATGATGTTGTCTTGATGAGAGAGAGAACCAGTGGGAGTCAGAGACAAGGCCGTAGCCTGGCACACGCTTGGGAGTCCTTGGGGCCTTCTAGTTTGGCATCATTCAGCGAGAGAGTGAGAGAGCACAAGGCTCAGAGGGCAAGAGAGGCAGGAAGCCAGAGGAGCATAAGAGAGCGAAGATAAGAGATAAGACTAAGAGAGGGCTAAGAGTACTAAGGGCTAAGAGCGGAGATAGGGCTAAGAGGGAGCGAGGAAGTGGGCGCAGCAATTTTATACCCTCAGGAAACAGGTCCCACCTCTCATTGGCTCGACCAATAAGAAGGGTTTGAGTTCTAGGCGGGAATTTGGTTTATTGCTCTTTGTTGTAAAATTGCCCATTGCATGTGCAAGAAAGAAAATAGGAAATATACTTGTAATACTAATATGTTGTTGTTATCGACATATCATGTACACAGTCATTTCAATCTTCAAAATACCAAGTTATAGAGACCAAATATGCCACACATATGATTTTGGTTAATCATAGTATGCAAAGTCTGAAACATTAACCCATTAGTTTGCAAGAAAACATAGATCAAGCACATTTAAGGGAAAATGTGAGATGGCACATTAGATACATGTCAATATTTATCACATGGATATATAGAATATATATATAGAATTAACAGGGTTCATTTCTCTTTCTCAGTAAGAGAATGAAGTGAGGGTCAGCACTTCTCTGAACATTCCTTTGGAGGTCGTAAAAGTCTCCCTTACTCTGGGCATGAGAGAGTTCCTTTGTCAAAGCTCATTTGCATGTTTATGACAGTAAGAGATTTTGGGCTGAATGACTCAAAAGATAGTAAAACATCGCGTAATATCATTCTACAGAGATCTTATATTCGAATTCAGCTCGGACAAATCGTAAGGTTTAATTTGATACCAAGAAACATGTGTTTAGTACACTTAGAAAGGGAATATACACTGAGGCTATTAAATATGAGGCCTCAGAGTTTAAAACACACAACGAAACAGTTCTAACGAGTTTGATATACCTCAGAAATACACAACATACAGGGATTACACGTATTTCATTAGCAATATGCAGTTCTGTGTTTAACTGAAAAACACACACACATTTTTACGTTCAAAGTTTCCCCCTTCCTGTCCACACGATAAGCACGTGGTGAGCATGCGGATGTCACATGCGGTTCTCTGTCAATACTTCATTGTCTCTTTGTCAATACATTTATTGTGCTTGTGGAGACTGGTTGGCGCTATTTCAGTAATTAGGGGAGTTTTTAACAGTAAGTTCTTGTTTGTTCGTGAATCTGTTAAGGCCACTGATCCTCCGCCATAACTTACAATGGAAAACACCTGTTGAGTTTATTACTGGGATATCTATTGTTATCTTGTTATGAACCGTCTGTGCTTGCTTGATTGATTGTGAACTGTACAATTTCTGTTTGTGCATTATTACAACTTTGAACTACAACTTGAATTTGCTTGAGTGAGTTCTTATTGGAAGTTCATAATGACAAGTACCCAACCACAGCAATCCTATAGTCCAGCTGAAGATGTGGTTTTGGCAATGGGTCTGTTCTTATCGTATGGATAATGCAGAGTTGTTTCTGTTTTAGTCTTTTCGATTGTATCTAAAATGTCCAAAAATGCTCTTTGAAGGAGGATAGACATACTAAAGCTTTTAGTAGATTTAGTTGAACATGTTCCTAAACCTACATCCTTTGCCACTGCTACAACAACATTCCTATCATCCAATCATTGCTGTATGACTTTAGATGTGGGGTTGAAATTGTTTGTACATAACACGAAAAATGGGAACAATGTGATTTTCAATTGTTCTGGAGCACAAACTTTATATTTAAATGCTGGAAACCAGTTATAACCAGTTAATTTCATGAAATTTCATTTCATTTTTTTCATGAAACCACAGTCCAAAGGGTTTATCACAGTACATTTTTTAAATTGCAATTTGTCTTACCCCAAAAAACTTTTGAGTGACTATTTGACTCCAGGTGTAAACAGCATCTGCAACACAGCTATGCAGTTAGGAATATATGACAAACCAGACAATAGGTGTTGCTGTAGTGGGGTGTAAAGATGATGTGTGAATGAATAGTATTGTCCTGGCGACCCCGGTCCGATTCTCCCTTTTGTCCCACTCTTTTTCACATCCAATTTCCTGTTTCCACTCTTAATATTTAATTGAATACTACTTAAAATATAGAAAAAATTTATATAAATGTTGATTTCATCATAGTGATTTGGTCACGATGAATGTCAGGATGTGCAGAGAAGGCTTTGGTTCTGGAAGCGGGATCTGTTGATTCCCACGGCTCAGCATCGCTTGTGCGTACATTACATCATTGTTTTACTGCAGCAATATTGTAGTATGTTTTTTTGCAGAATCCATAGTTTTAATTATATTAACCATGGTGTTACTACGGTAATATTGTGGTAATATAGTAACTATGGTTAATTTTGTGATTACTGTAAATTTACAACAAAATACCATGATGAAAGTATAGTTACTAAAACCAAGGTTATTTTTTAGGGTTAGGTTTAGAGGTAGGGGTTGATGTAGTGTGTCTGTGGGACTCTAAATAAACACAATAAACATACTGCAGCAATGCCCATACTGTATGTTAGTGTTTAAATATGGATGCAGATAGTATCTGACAGTATTTTTATTTGCACTAGGGCTGGAGTGAAATTAATATGATAAACTATTTGCACTGGGGTGTAAATAGCATATACCAGCATCTGCCAAAATTGAAACTGTGCTGTGATCCTGAAAGAAACTTATGCATTACATATTTATTTGCCTAATTGCCTGTTGTGGATGTAGTATTCTGTGAATGAAGACCTTTTTAACAACTATGTATAATTACTACATATACTGTACATGCATGACTAATCCAGATACAAGGGAAATATTATTAGAGGTCAAAAGTATATTTCTCAGTTTTTTTCCAAGTCTTCACTGTATTATTGTAGGCTGTCAGGTTTTGACTGAGAAGGAGATCTGTAATTAAAGTTATACTTAACTGTTCATCAACTGTATGCTTGTTATTATTTCTATGCTGATAAATCCACTACACAGTAAAAAAAAAAAAAAAATGCTTACTTTTGCTTATTTTGGTGAGGCAAGTGGTTTATTTTGGGCTTGCTTGTCCAGACCAGGTTGCTTGTTTCTCTTTCGAGATCAGGCAACACTACCATTGGTATTTTACCCACCACATAGCACAGAGTACTGTCATAAATAAAGCTGTTCAATTATTTAGTTCTAACAAGTGACCATTTGGAAAAGAGACTGTGGAACTTCCGAACCGCAACTAAAAATTAAACAGTTTGTGCTCAGAACGAAACAAAATGAAAAACTATTTGTTTTTAGTCCCTGGTTGTGATTGGCTCATAGGAATGTTGTTCAGGGAGCGACAAGGGTTGTTGACACTGGAACATGCTCTACTTTTCTAAATCACATTCTGCTCAAACAACAGCCCTCTTATAGGTAAGAGTGCCTGCCTTTACTCAGAGGAGTGCCCTTGAGGAAAAAAAGAAAATATCCAAGATACTATGACTGTCTATCTTTACAGGCTTGCAGATGAAACGTTCATCATGTAGATGTAAAGAGATCAATAGAAAGGAGGAGGCGAGAACCGGCTTGACAATATAAATAATATTTTAATTAACAACTTAAACAAAAGACAAACACACACACATGACGGACATGTCCGTAAACTATCTCTCTCTCCAGCACGATCCTCTGCAGTCAACCTTTATCACTCTCGGGAGGCTTGATTAGCCTAATATGGTACCGGGTGTGTACAATCACGACCTGGCCCCACCCTCCGCCCTGCCACAGTAGAGTATAAATGTATATGCATATTTGCATGCAGTATAAGTGTATGCCCATTGTATCAGTCACTTACAGTACTTTGCAAAAGTCTTAGGCACATAAGATGTTTCACAAAAATATTTGTCTTAAGATGGTTACTTATATCTGTTACTTCAGTGTGTTAATAGGAAATATAAATGTTATACTCCCAAATTATATGCAAATAGAATAGATGAATAGGGAGCCCTGCAACAGATGGCATGGCCCTCACAGAGCCCTCAACTGAACATCGGGTCAGTTTGGGATTACAAGAAGAGACAGAAATAATTGAGACTTTTGCACAGTACTGTATATTATACAGACTGCCTATCAATACAAAGATTTATTATGACAATAATGTTTAAGATTAAGAAGACATCCAGCCAAAACAAGGCACCTATTTAAGCCATTATTATTTTATGTATTTTGCATGTACTGGAAACCTTAAAATAACATCTGATTCTGCAGCCAGTCAGTTACACTGCACATTTTAAACTTGCTGCTCTCAAGCATTTAGAAAGCTGATGTACAGACGTGGCTTCTGAGCTGTTAAGGTAGGGGCAGCGAAATCGCAGCAAAGCTAATTAGCCAACAAAAATTGGGTGGTAGTCTATACCAATCAGTTCCAGAAAAGCCAATCTCTCTAGGCCCCAAGGGTGAAAACTTGCTGCCTGAGCTGTCTGACATTGACAGCTAAAAGGGGTTCAAGTGATTTCCAAGGAAAATAAAAAAAGGCAGAGAAAAATTCAGGAATTATTTTCCAGAGCAGCCAGCTAGGTTAGTAATGTGAAATAGAGCTTGTGATTCTGGTACAGCTTTTTATTGGTGCACAAAAAAAAAAAAAATAAATAAATCAACTGTATACTCAAAGCTACATAAAATATGTTGAAATGTGGAGTAGTGAATTTGAACTATATAGAAACTGATCTTTTTAACTGGTACACCAGGATGACCTTGAAGATGCTGTAAATACAGGCAGTAGGTTATTATGTGCCTTGTAACATCCTCCATACTATTGTGGATCAAAGCTATTTGGTCAATTGCCCTAAGGGTGCTGTAGGGAACATTACCCCTGTTATGACCCCTCTCATCCTAACAAAGTTTTAAAAAATATATACAATTCCAATCCCTAATTCAAAAAAAGTTGGGACAGTATGAAAAATGCTAATAAAAGCTAAAAGCAGTGATTTGTAAATTATATTCACTATATTGAAGAGTCCCAACTTTTTTGGAATTGGGGTTGTATAAAAACAACCAATAGACAAATGTGCAGATGGCGCAAATGAGGGGCTCCCTTGGGCTTCAGCTCGTATAAGCCTGTGCATTAATATGTCTCTGGGTGCAGCGAGAGTGTCAAAAAAGTTGAGGCATGTTCAAATTTATGCAAATTAGATTTGAAAAACGCCAGGATGTAGCCAATCGCTGTGAGGTGAAGGCAGTGATGTCTGTCATAAGCACTTCAAAATCTGCTATTAGTGCAGCAGTTTCAACTGGATTCAGTGCTTAAATCACATTACAACTTCATATAGTTCATTCAGATTGCAACTGCAGTCTTTTTCGCAAAGCTCTGGGGCTTATTGCAGCTTATACTGGCTGAGAAACACACACTTAACCATCTACAGTAACTGACATGTAAACTCATCAATCACAGTCAGTGATGTCATTATGTTCTGTTTATGGATGTGGTTAAGACCACGTTGATTTTCAGATGTCTACCAAAACTGTTCTCTATTGTTTCTGTTGATTCTTTGTGGGCATAATAAAGACACGATAGAAATAATTAACACTGCCCATGTCAATGTCCATATTATTTGTGATAACCTTCCATCACCCTTTGTGCTCATGTTGCAGATACCAAAGGTGTGATTTAATGACTATTTATTCAGTAAAGCCAACAAAGCACTTAATTTCACTTTACCATAGCTCATCAGCTGCATGGTAACAAGTTTCACACTCTGATTTTTAACAGTGCGTTCCAATTAAATTACAGTCACATTGGAAATATACAGACAAATCATAATCTTAGATTATCTGGTATCTATGAATCACAGCAGAGAGAGAGAGTTGGGAGTTGAGGAATGTGAGCTTGAACCAGAATAATTGGATTGTCACAGGCTCACAGGAATCACACCAATAATTTCAAACTTTTTCAGATTCAGACTTATGCATTTTTCACTTGCGAATGGGAGCTTTGCGATAATACTTCATGGTTGAGCCAAAATCAATAGTCACCTTTCTGAAGATAGTATGAAGAATATAGTTGATCAAAGCTCCTTATAAAATCAACTGCCTGGAGAACAGGCATATATCTAAGAGTCATATTTATTGTTTAGGATGGATTAGCAGATGTGAAATGGCTAATTATTTATTTTGTGATATCAGAAGAACAATATATATGTATATAAAAATATATATGCAAATACATATGATATTTGCTCTATGGGCCTAAGATATTAGATAGTACAGTCTAATTAAATCCCAAAAGAAAAATTCCCAGAAAGACAGCTATGCTCACAATAACTTGTCAGCCATGCATATTTCAGCAGTGCAGGACAATACAAAGGAGAATTTAAAGAGGCAGAAGTGAATGTCAATCCACCTGGGTACAGTTACACCAGGACATGCGTAGCTCAGCTGCCAGTGTTAACACTTGTTACAGGGGAGTTACTCTTTTTGTGCACACTTAAGAGATGGGGAGGGCCACACAAGAGACACAAAAGGCGTGCTTCATTTCTGCATCATTTCCTGCCATTTCCACAGAAATATACTTAGAGAGAGTGGGATCTATCCTCTTTCAACCCTGCTCTCTTTGTTTCTCATCTTCCCTTTATGAAATTTTAAAACCAACTTGAAAATGCCAGAATACATACCATGAAAGTATAGAAACATACACATGAGGACTTTGAGAGACCAAGTCTTGTGTGAGGAAAGAGAGGGAAAATCAACACAATTGTTCTCTGTTTAACCCCACTACTTCATTGAATGTCCCTTTGATAATATTTTTTTTTAGGTATTTCAGGACTATGAGACTTTAACAAGTAGGATTTTCTACTTGAAATAATAAGTACAGTAGTTTGTTGCTTGGTAGCTACAGTTCTGAAATGGAGTATAGACAAGCTACTATAGTACACTATAAGCTACTAACAAAATGCTGCTCTTAAAGGGGTGTCTCATCCTAAAATGATAATTAATTTGCATTTACACACTCTCATTCTGTCTCAAACTTGTATGACTTTCTTCTGTGGAACAAAAATATATTTTGAAGGATGTATGATGTGTTGCTGTTGCGCCTGTTGAACTTTCAAGATCCAAAAAATACATAACGGCAGGATAAAACTTATCCATATGACTCAAGTAGTTTAACCATGTCTTTTGAAGCAAGATCATTACTTTGGACGAGAAACAGACCAAAATGCCATATTAAATCATGGCATCCAGCCTGACTGGAACACAGTGCAGGCTTCAAGCTGATAGTTGTTATCATTATACATCAATAATATGTTGCATTTTATTTTTCTAGTGCGTATCATCAACATTTTGGTGACTGAGGTACATTTAAAAAAACATAAATCTCAATCTGTGTCACAAAATTACTTATATGCTGCGTGAATGTCCTTTTTGGAGCTTGAAATGTTTGGACCCCATTGACTTTGTATGGACAAACACATAATTTATCATTCAAACTATCTTTGTTTGTGTTCTGCAGAATAGAAAGTCATGATGAGTAAATGATAAGAGAATTATAATTTTTAGGTGAACTTTCTCTTTTTTTAATTGGAAATACCTTTTAAATGTATAACTTTCCCATTAAAAAATGTATCATAGACCTATATTTTTTGTGGCAAAACAAATTCGTTTTTGAATGATCTCAGATAGGGTGACATCAAACTTGATCAGATACATTTAAATACAACAAAACAGAATACAGCCTTATTTATATTACTGAGTAAAAACATGGAAATGAACACAAGCATTTAATTTAATATGTTGCTACGAAAAAGAAAACCTACAATACCACAAGACTTCTGTGCAGCGACTCAAATTGGTGAATATCTTTTCTTAATTGATTAATTTACATGAACCATTTGATTCACTAGAATGCTGCATGTGAGAGAGGGCAGTTTAGGATGGCACAGTTAACAATGGCCTCAGCTCACTCTGACATTTAGCTCAGTGGAACTACTGAGATGTTACTGATGTAGCGAAATTAGTAACATCCAACTCTTTCTAATAATGGTACAAAATGGCAAAATCGTACAAGCTGACTTGTTCAAAAACGTCTTTTACACACATAGAGAGAGAAAAAAAATCAACTAGATGTAACTACTAACCCAAACCTAACCATGAAGTCTAACCTCTTACCCAAACCCTAAACCAAACCATGATTTAAAAAGGAAAATTACTTTTTTGTATCACAGAAGAAAGAAAAAACTGGGTTTGGAGAGAGATGAGGGAAGTGAATTACAGTTTATTCACATTCATTAGTCATTAGTAGGCCTATTGCATACATAAATATGGAATGAAACAAGTTGTTCACTGACGTTTACTTTATTAAAATAAAGTGTTGGATAGAAGGCTAGCTCAAATTTAATTCCTTTATTGCATTGATTTGTAATTATAATTGTATTATTTGTTGGTCTCTATGTGAAGTTTTACCTTTTCGTATGACCCAAGTCATGTAAAATCATACAATTTCCCCATTGCGTACAAATTATTAGGAAGTGTCATGATAAATTATAATTGTAGTGTATAACTGGTTACACCCCGACACTTGTAACAAGTATTCCATTGCGACAATAAATACATTAATATGAACTAAGATTAAAAAAATATATATATTCATTAATTAATTTATTAATATTAAATATGAATAAACCATACAACGCACTACATGTTTCAAAAATGACATTGTTTATCTATGTTTTATTTGTTGTGTATTTGATACAATCAGAGAAAAATCACTTTGTAGACAAATGTAGTTTCATCAATAGCATGTGACTTATATGCCTTCCTTCTCTATTGGCTAGATCAGTGGCTGAATTTACTTGATCTTTAATATTATGATTAAGTGTCATGAATCTGCCTCCGCTCTTCCACTCACCACCAGAGGACTCCATCACCTGAGTATTGACTTTCACTATATACACTACATTTCCCATAACCCCGTACCTGGTCCTGATTATATGCTCACCTGTTCCTCATCTATTCAGCTATATAAGACTCTCTCGCGCTATCATTTTGAAGTCTTGTTTTGCCCTGCATACATGTCTGAGCGTTATTCCCTGTTATTATTACCTGCCTGTGTTTGATACCTGCCTGATTTCTACCTGTTTGATTCTCTGCTGCCTGCCTACTTTACTACTGTTTACCTGGACTACTACTCTGATTGTTTGCTGCCTGGCCTGACCTCTTGCCTGTTTGTGACCACTAGTTTGATTATCCTTGGATACTGCTACTGCTGGTGATTGACCTTTGCCTGTTTATCTGTTTTCATTATAATTAATAAAGCTCTGCGTGCGATCCAAGTAGGTGCACAAAGCATGCACCAGAGACAGCAACGACAGGGCTGAGTTTGCCTCCGTGTCAACGCTTGCATGTTCACCACCTGATTCCTGAAAGGGGTTGTGGGAACCTTGGGCACATAGCCCGGTCGGGGTCTAAGGATCACGTGAGAATCTGCCGGACTGAACCCCAGGCAAGAGTCGCTGACAGAGAACACTTGCAGGTCCCCCACCCTCTTGATGGAAGTGATCGCAATCAAACGAGCTGTCTTTAAGGAGAGGGCTTTCAGCTCGACTGATTCTAGTGGCTCAAATGGGGCTCTCCAAAGGCACATGTGGGGAAGAGGCATGGCCTGTGAGGATTCAGCCTCTGGGCACCTCTGAGGAACCTGATGATCAGGTCGCGTTTCCCAAGGGACTTACCATCCACTGCGTCGAGGTGTGTGGCTATAGTGGTTACGTATACCTTCAAGGTGGAGGGGATAGCCGGCCCTCCAGCCTGTCCTCCAGAGGGAGCTCTGACTTGAGTGATCGTGTATATAACTGCTGGTGGTAGGCCACTTAGATCTTCCGCATCCAAGGGCCAGACGTGGAGTTTCCAGAGGTCTGGGCGCGGGTGCCAGATTGTGCCCCATCCCTGAGAAAGAAGGTCCTTCCTCAGAAGAATCTGCCAGGGAGGTGCTGTTGTGAGGAACGTGAAGTCCGAGAACCAAGTCTGGGTGGGCCAGTATGGGGCCACGAGGGTAACTTGTTCCTCATCCTCCCTGACTTTGCACAGGGTCTGTGTAAGAGGGCTCACTGGGGGGAATGCGTATTTGCACAGCCCCTGGGGCCAGTTATGTGCCAGCGCGTCTGTCCCGAGTGGGCTCCCGTCAGAGAATACCAGAGTGGGCAGTGGGATGATTGTGGAAAAGGTCTACCTGTGCTTTTCCCAAAGCCAAATCAGCTGGACCACCTGGGGTAAGAACCTCCATCCTACGATGAGCGTTGCCTGCCGCAATAGTGCATCCACTGTGGCATTGAGGCTTCCCAGGATATGAGTGGCCCGCAGTGAGCCGCTGCTGACTCCAGAGGAGGAGATGGTGAGCGAGTTGCGACATGCAATGAGAGTGTATGCTGCCATGGCGATGTATGTATGCTCAGCCCAGTTTGGAGGTGTCTGTGGTGACCACGACACGTCTGGACACTTGCTGTAGGGGAAATTCTGCCCGTAGAAACATATCGGCAGAGCGGCATGATAGCTATGCGATGTGTGCCGCACCGCCATGCCCATCTCAGGACTCGAGTCTGAAGCCAGTGCTAAAGCAGTCCCATATGCATCAACCCGAGTGGCGTGACTGGCGCTGAGGAAGCCATATGCCCCAGTAGCCTCTGAAAGTGTTTCAGTGAAACCGCTGTCCTCCACCTTAATTACTTCAGGCAGTTCAGCACTGATTTCGCGTGCTTGCCGGTGAGGCATGCTATCATTGATCTATCAGTTTTTGGGGCTCTCAAGAGCGACCTCTATTGTCACTACATCAACACAACGTCGAGTGAGTGACAGAATGTTCCCAAATCCGTAAATTTCCAAAATCTTAAAAAGATAGTTCCATTCCACTATTCCATTTTAATTACCTCAACAAGCTCATCCAAAGTAAAATCTGAGTCTTTTTTTATCATTCATCAATTTAGGAAGTTCTAATGGCTCTACAAAGTTGCTAATATCCTTATCGGTAGACAAAGACGCGGGACAATAAAGATCAAAATAGAATTCTTAAAAGGCCTTATTTATATATGTGGCAGAACTATATATATTGCCACCAGAAGACTTCACTGAAGGAATGGTGGAAAAAAATCTCACGCTGTTTTATGTATCTAGTAAGGAGCTTCCCTTCCTTGTAGGCTGTGATGTTCAAATACTTTTAGGGACACTGTGGGTACTGTAGTACACTAAATAAAGCCAGCCAATGTAAACATGCTAAATAGTTGGATGGAAGGAAGTTGTAGAGTGAAAAGTGAAAGAATCAACCCCATTGTTCCAGATATGTTAATATCAGCACGACTCTCCTTGTGTTTGTAACAAGTTGAGTGTTCTCTCTTACTCCCACAAGTCCCTTGGTGACTTCCTGTGTCCTGCTGCAATTACTCCCATGGTTTACTCTTTGATTGAAAAGTATATTGACTGAATAATCACTCAGCCTTCAGTCCTCCTGCTTCCTCTGACTTCAACTACCTCAGCCTGCCAATCCACATGATTAAGGAAGTGAGGTGCCCTCACGCTGCATCGATAGGGTTGTTGAGTTCTCCCCCACTTCAATAAAAGGGGTGCTCAAAGAAGACAGTTTTGTAGGTTATCTAAAACCCACAAAAAACTTGATAGATAGTTAACAATGAATCATTTGTGACAGGCTCAGCGAGGGCTTGTTTCAGTCCAAAGGAAATTAAGCATTGCCTGGCCTCCCTATTCTTCATTTAGGTCCTAATTACAGTCTAATGGGTCCCAATTAAATTAATGGAACACACATCCCTAGATGGCACCTTTTGCCTCCCTTTAAACTATAATAAAGCAGGAAACCTAAACAGAAATTTAAACATTTTTGAGCAATTTCAGGAAAAAAAAAATTAACACTTAAACATAATGCACCTTGTCAAGTCCTACTGAAATTTAGCTGACATTAGTTTTCTGCCTTTTTTAAAAAAATTATAATAATCATTTATTTAGATTGAAAAATTGTTGTCCTCCATTTTTTTTTCAATACTGAAACAAACACAAAAAGTCTCACTGGACTGAAGCAAAACTTGGCTAAACCCAAACTATGTGACCAGGGAGACAAATTATGCAATTTCCTCTCCCTGGACCATGTGGTGAGTAGATTTATTTTAACATTTTGAAATAATGTGTTTTTAAATAGTGTCATTACCAAACTTGTTGTTCCCCTTCTTTCGCTCTCTCCACGTTGTGTCAGAGAAGCGACACTAGGGGTCTCTCTTGAGCGCTGATATTCACCTCTGGACTATGAAAAAAGGCCAATGAGAGTTGGCAACCAGTATTTGCATGTCCCGCCCCCGGACATACGGGTATTTAAGCGGCGCAAATACGGGAGTTCATTCAGAAAATTTCTTCGGAGCCGATGGTCGTGCATGCAGTCTGCTGCGAGTTACACACCAAGTTCCTGTTTAATCCTCTGACGCTCTGCATGCTGTTGGATCTGACGGCGCACAACAGCGGCTTTCTCATTCGTGCACGGATGTGCATTCTTGCCCCTGGGCGCTTCGACAGCGCAGACAACTCGAAAGAGTTATTCTAAAAGACTGAATTTCGCTCTAAAAGAGCAAAACACAGCGGCGTTGAACGTCCTTCTCAGGACGCGTCTTTTTAAAGACGATTTTCCGCCTCTGTGTAGTTTCTGGATGCGTTGATTCTCCCCACCTCTGACGGCCATAAAAACTACCTTGCATTCCTGGGTTGCGATCACACGCAGGCAGCGTTTTTTATGAATGGTCTATGTTTTCAGTACGAGAACATAGCCATGACAGCATTGCGGTCGTAGGCTTTTTCTTGTAGTGAGAAAAAGCCGCTTCAGCCGCCCCCCGCGCCTCGCCTCCTTCCTACGGGATTGAGGCAGGCGTGGCGGGCGATGAAAACGATCTGGGGACAGTGACGGGCTCCGTTTCGCCGGGTGAACCCCCTCGAAACCCCCTGCCTCCCCGGCACGCTTGCTTGTTTCCGTCCGAGCTCGGGATGAGCATTCTCTCCAATGGGTTATGTTTTCAGTGTGAGAACATAACCGTGGCAGCGTAGCGATCTCTGCTTTCTCTTGTAGTGAGAGAGAGCCATTTCAGCCGCCCCCCGCGCCTCGCCTCCTTCCTACGGGATTGAGGCAGGCGCCGCGGGTGATGGAGAATGATCTGGGGAGAATAACGGGACGCTTTCGCTAGGTAAATCCCCTCGAAAACCTCCCGCCTCCCCGGCATGCTTGCCTGCTTCCCCCGAGCTCGGGATTAGTGCGGTCCGCTTAACAGCCTACCGTCCGGTCCCTCGAGCTCCCCGGCATTGGATGATGACATCACCGCTGCATCGGAGAGCGTAACAGCGGCGCCGAATGCGGATAACTCGCCTGGGCCGCCACCTTCGGGTCTCCGCCCAGTCTGAGCCTGACGCAAGAAGGTCCGCTATGCTTCCCCGGGCTTAATTGGTTCCGCAGGCATGTGCGCCGCTCACAGCAGGAGGCAGACAAAGCACGCTTTCTCAAACGCCCCCGTCTCCCAGCTCCGTCCATTCGGCGACACCACTTGACGACTTCACCCAGCAGTCCTCAGTGGTGAAGAAACAGACGAAGGCTATTTTCAAGCAAAAAAAGCATCCTGCCCTGCCGCAAACCTGCCGCCAGGGGTCATGTCCTGTCTGCTCGCTGAGGGCGTCCTCCTGCGGCTTTCAAGAAAGAAAGAAAGTGGTGCTCCGCCTCAACTAACAAGTGAGTGGGCCCAGCTCTCAGCCCCAGCGTTGAGCTCCCCGCAGAAGTTGGACGCCCATCGTCTCACGGACCCCCTTTAGGACCCAGAAGGCTCCCAGGCGCTCCTGAGATGACAGACCCAGAGACCGAGACGTTAGCTCCGGAGCTGGTAAGACCACTCCGTTCCCCGGTGGAGGGCCGGGAGGAGAATTTTTTGTTAAATTCTTTACACTCTATAGAGCTATTTCCTTGTTGTCTCTGGGGTCACCTGGCCCGCAAATGCCGTTCTCACGGCACTCTGCTTTCAGGCCTCAACAGTCCCAGCTCCATGGATGCTGTGTCCCCGCCTTCAGCGACACGACTGTTCCCCGGCCGGCCGGTTTAGACGAGTCCAGAGGACGCCAACATCAGACCTCCTCCTCAGTCACGAACCCGCC
The DNA here is from genome assembly GCF_025860055.1 of Xyrauchen texanus. Taxonomy (NCBI): domain Eukaryota; kingdom Metazoa; phylum Chordata; class Actinopteri; order Cypriniformes; family Catostomidae; genus Xyrauchen; species Xyrauchen texanus. The sequence goes on along the minus strand of NC_068298.1, from coordinate 28,355,367 downwards.
CCCTGCCGGATGCGCGGAGCAAGGTAAGTGCTTTGAGTTTATTCTCAGCACCAGAGCCTCGGGACGCCACGTTGCCTCCCGACGCCGCGTTACCTGTTCCGCACCGCTGCGAAGCCCCGCCGGGTACATCCAAAAAACTCGTCCCCTTGGTGCCCCTAGCACGGAGTTTAGAGGCGTGGCTTTCACTGCCCAACCCGTCACGCTGGCTGCACCGGACCATTCGACTCGGTTACGCAATTCAGGTTTGCGCAATTTGCCAGGTCTCCGCCCCCCTTCGTGGGCGTACATTTTTCCGCAGTACACGGCCAACATGCCCATTCCCTGCGCGAAGAAATCGCCTCCCTTCTATTAAAGGATGCGATAGAGCCTGTCCCTCCAACCGAAATGAAGAAGGGTTTCTACAGCCCTTACTTTGTTGTACCCAAGAAAGGCGGCGGCTTACGACCGATCTTGGACCTGCGAGTTTTCAATCGGACCTTGTCCAAACTCCCGTTCAAAATGATCACCCAGAAACAAATTCTATCTGGCGTCCGGCATCTAGATTGGTTCACAGCGGTAGACCTGAAGGACGCGTACTTCCACGTCTCAATTCGCCCTCGACATCGACCCTTCCTAAGGTTCGCGTTCGACGGCCAGGCGTATCAGTACAAAGTCCTCCCCTTCGGCATGTCTCTGTCCCCTCGCGTCTTCACGAAAGTCGCAGAGGCAGCTCTTGCCCCGCTCCGAGAAGCCGGCATACGCATACTCAATTACCTCGACGACTGGCTCATACTGGCCCACTCCCGAGAGTTACTGTGCGCACACAGAGACCAGGTGCTCAGCCACCTCAGCCGTTTGGGGCTTCAGGTCAACTGGGAAAAGAGCAAGCTCTCCCCGGTCCAGAGCATCTCTTTTCTCGGTCTGGAGTTAGACTCAGTCACAATGACAGCACGTCTCTCCAACGAGCGTGCTCAGTCAGTGCTGAAATGACTCGCTTCCTTCAAGCCAGGCGCCGTGGTCCCGCTAAAATGTTTCCAACAGCTCCTGGGGCATATGGCATCCTCCGCGGCGGCGGCGCCGCTGGGGTTGATGCATATGAGACCACTTCAGCACTGGCTCCGGACTCGAGTCCCGAGACGAGCATGGTGCCGCGGCACGCACAACGTAAAAGTTACCTCTGCCTGCCGCCAAACCTTCAAACCCTGGACAGACCTTTGCTTTCTAAGGGCAGGAGTACCCTTGCAGCAGGTGTCCCGACGCGTTCTGGTCACAACCGACGCCTCCAAACTGGGTTGGGGTGCCGTGTGCAACGGGCGCGCAGCCGCAGGCCGGTGGAACCGAGGCCCGCTGCGCTGGCACATCAACTGCCTAGAGCTGCTGGCTGTTTTTCTGGCCCTGCAGAAGTTTCTTCCGTTAATTCAGAACAAACACGTCCTAGTCAGGACAGACGGCACCACGGTCGTAGCCTACGTATTTATCTGGACCGCACACAGCGCACCAGACGCTCTGAACAGCTCTTCGTCTGCTTTGGGGGACAGCAGAGAGGGAACACTGTCTCCAAGCAGAGACTCGCCCACTGGGTTATCGACGCCATTTCCCATGGCTTATCACACCCAGGCTGTGCCCCCCCCTTGCGGGTCCGAGCTCACTCCACCAGGAGTGTTGCGTCCTCATGGGCACTGGCTAGGGGCACTGCCCTAGCAGACATTTGTAGAGCAGCGGGCTGGGCAACACCTAACACTTTTGCGAGATTCTACAATCTCCGAGTTGAGTCAGTATCATCCCGTGTTTTCTCAGGTACCGAGCCCGTAGAACTCGGTAGCACGCCCACGATCTGACCGGGTGAATCGCTTGCACCTAGGGCCCTTCCCCTAACCAGGGGAAACAGTGCGCCTTCATTCCCAGGAGATCTCAGGTTTGGGATACTGGTTGATTCCTCCCTAGCCCTCGTGGGTCGCAGTTCAGCGGAGGAACTTGCCGACCCGAGCCACTGCGGGTACCGCAAGCTACCCTGTACTGGTATAGGTGCTCCTCAGGTAAGGCCTCCTTCGGACTCCCCCTGTGTGTAACACCACGGTTCTGTCCCCTCTGGCAAGCTGACTCCCGTGTTTCACTTAGGCAGTCATGGCTGCCTCGGTTGCCGTGCTGTATGTTCCCCCTCTATGAGGCTGGATCCACCACCGCACCAACTTTTCCACATAGGCCCTAATTCAGGCCTCTGATGGTTTTGCCACTTAAACTTGCCTCCCCTCTCGGGTAGGCGTGACCTCCACAGGGTCTTCTCCACCCTGAATAAGGGCTAAGACCCCCTTCCCTCAATGCGTGTAAGGGCCCCGGCCTTAGCTGCTCTATGCGAGAAACATAGAGAGAAAAGAGTCCCGGCCAGGCTTGGCCCGTTCCCAGGTTGTTGGCCAGCACCTTGTTCCCCCCTCCAGGGTAACGATAAGGAATCCTGATGGCTTAAATGGGGCATTGGGGAAGGGTACGTGCAGCCTGATACAGTTGGTCGTCCTGCACGTAAGAATACCTGCTCGCTCCTGTATCAGCAGTTCACGTACACGGCTCAGTGCATGGCACTTTTATAAGTGGACCCCTAGTGTCGCTTCTCTGACACAACATGGAGAGAGCGACAGAAGGGGAACGTCTAGGTTACGTAAGTAACCTCCGTTCCCCGATGGAGGGAACGAGACGTTGTGTCTCCCCTGCCACGCCGCTGAGCCGAGCCACTGTTGTGGCTGGACCATTTCCGGCTCCTCAGAAAAATCCTGAATGAACTCCCGTATTTGCGCCGCTTAAATACCCGTATGTCCGGGGGCGGGACATGCAAATACTGGTTGACAACTCTCATTGGCCTTTTTTCATAGTCCAGAGGTGAATATCGGCGCTCGAGAGACCCCTAGTGTCGATTCTCTGACACAACGTCTCGTTCCCTCCATCAGGGAACGGAGGTTACATACGTAACCTAGACGTTAGTCTTATAAAACTCAAAATGTGACATTTGAAAAAAATTACATGAGTTCAAATGAGTAATTAAAATTCTACTGTGCTGAAATTTTTATATAAGGGCAAGATTAGCTTGAATTGTCAAACCTGAAACTGTCAATGCCGGAAAAAAATAGTCATTACCGAACAAGCTATGGTTGTTTTGGTATTGATATTTTTGTTTTGGTAGTGATATTAAGTTGTTCTTTCAGATTTATTTTTTTAAAATATTCATAATTTATACATATAAAACTCACGAGCACTTTATTAGGTACACCTGATCTCAGTGTTTTCGACCATGGGATGATTGTTGGTGGTATTGATTTTCACACACAACAGTCTCCAGAGTTTACTCAGAATGGTGCCAAAAACAAAATTAAAAAAAAAAAAAACACTAAAAAAACAACATCCAGTGAGTGGCAGTTATGTGGACAGAAATTCCTTATTGATGAGAGGTCAGTGGAGAAAGACCAGACTGGTTCGTGCTGACAGAATAACTGTACAATAGTAGTGAGCAGAATAGTATCTCAGAATGCACAACATTTCGAACCTTGAGGTGAATGAGGTAATAAAGTAGAAGAACTAGTCGGACACATAATTTAGAACATGATGTTCCTGTAGGGCCTTGCCCAATCAAAATGGCAGCGGAGACCGCATGGCCCTTTGTTCTATGATTAAAGGTGAGACATTGAACTCAGTTTCCCAGGGTCCTTCACAGTTTCACTGCTGGATGTGAAGTCCCGCCCATGGACCCAGTCTCCAACGCCATTGGTCTAAAAGCGGCCTTTGACCGATGACATTATGTGAGTTCTAGAGAGTTCTAAAGGTGATCTAGCCTCTGCGCACAGCTTCCAGACAGTGGTTGAAAGAGATGCATATCTACACATACAAAGGAGTTTTCCCTCCTTCTGGACAAAGGACAAAGAGAGACCACGTTTTTCTAACCTCACCATTTGGCCACGGTAGAGTAAGATTAACTTAGCTATGTTCCAGTCTAGTTGTATACTTATTACAACCGGTTCATTCATTTTCACTGCAAGACAACAGTGAATTTATTTAGAAAACTGAAAGGCGGCCAGCTTCCCTTATCCCTCGTTTTCCATCTCCTATCTCCTGCATTTCTCTCCATCACCAGACCAGAGAAAAAAGCAGAGACGCGTCTTTTCGCTGATGAGCGTAAGACAAAGGATCAATTCCAGATAATTTTCTCCTGACCGCTCAAAGCAACAACCCTGCTTAAATCACACATGATTTCCCATGTAAGGCTTGATATCTGGGCAGATTTAGTTTAGAAACTGTGACTTAAATCGTCTTAGAACTAAATCGTATATTTGATGCTAAATGTTTGATGTTTTGAGTATAATCTTGAATGTTTAACTCTGATCGCTGTTTGCTGTTTTGATTTGTGAGATCGTCAATTTTGGGTGAAATGCGGTTTATTGAGTGATCTGAACCAATGTTTCAGTCCCGCTGTTACCAGTTGTTATCATCAGTTAGATTGCTTGCACCCCTATTTGTTCGCTCTCTCTCACTCTCTCTCCCTGAAATTCACGGAGTGAGCGGCACCGTGGTTTATGTCTGACTCATGTCATGTCTTATGTCTGGCTGGCTTTTCAAATTCTCCCACCTGTGTCGTCAGTTCCTTTGTGTGCCTGCTCATATCCATCCACACTTGGTATTAGCTTAATTAACTTTCTTTCCCTCCACATTCAAATAAAAGTTGGCTCCACCTTTTTGATCTAGTCCTCCATTTTGAACTTAGTTCTCCATGTGGACCTGACCCTCCATTTTGAAACTATTTCTCCATGTGGACTTTAATCATCTATTTTGTTTTCTTTTTTACCATATCTAGACATACCCCCACATACACACATACATATACTAGCTCCACTATTTAGTTAGGACTTCCCTGTTATTTTTTGTGTTATATTCATATAGTATTGTCAGTGTTCATTGCTGTTTGATTATAATAAATATTTTTATATTATAATAAGAAGCACTCCTAATTGTTTGTTTTGAATATTGTATTGAATCCAGCCTCTGCCACGTCAAGAACTCCCATATTACTTTAGTGTATTGTTATTTTGTTGTTGTTAGAAGCCAACTGTAACCAGATTACTGTTGGATTCGTATGACAATAATTTTACTTATTAATAATAATAATTAATAATAATTATAATTATATAATAATAACTAATGAGACTCGATCATTAACTTACTATTATTTTTCTCTTGTCAAAGAGTGGTGCCCTGATGATAGAATTGAATGAGTTAAATTCAATTATTTAATTTAATTATTAATTAATAAATATAAATGATTCATTATTTCTGATACTAAAATGTATCTAAACAACCAGTACCACCCTACATTACTAATTAATTGGTCAGTGAGTGTAAATCTATGTGTATTTTTACTTGTAGACTGATACAGGCAGATATAAACAAGGGAAACAAATGTTCCCAAGAGTACAGTTGAGTGCCTATGTGAAAACTGGCAGAGGATCAGGGAGGACCCTATAAGATATCCACAAATAACTAAAAATGTTATTCTCTTTCTTTTTGTAAGACAAAAGCAAGAGGGAACATTTAAAAATGTATAAGACTTAGACAGACAGGGAGAAGAGATACACACGTACAAGATGGAGCGCAAGTCAACAGCATAGGGCATGGAAGAAAGCACAGAAATAACTAGAGACCTTCTTCAGGCAAACAACTCCACCTTGTTCGTCAATTGAAGGTGAACATACACCAGACCACAACATACCTGAAACCTGAATATACTTGAAAATACTTGCTAAAAGTGTCATTAAGTGACTTAATGTTTAAAACAAATAAGTAAAATGTGTTCCATGAATATAAGGTCAGTAAAAGTTCACAATCAAAATATTTCTTTTTTTACAAAACAATTAATGTTATACCATGATTTCTTTCTTTCTTTCTTTTTTATGGTGACCAGGAGGGGACATGTGTTCTATGAATATCAACATGGTATCTTCAATATTTTACATTTAGCAAAGAAAAAAGTTATTTTTACAGTTGCATAAATTAAAGAATAATAGGGAACAGAAAATAGTTTAGAAATTACTTAAAAGTTAATATAGGCACCAACAAATGTACTAAAATTAAGTTGTTTCCTATTTATTACCGTTTTTTTTTTTTTAATTAATTCATTAAAAGATTTCAGTGTACCCATAGAGAATTTATAAATTTCAGATGCAATGCAATACAAATTTAAAATAAATTTGGGAAGAAATTATAAAAAAAAAAAAAAATTTAAAGTCCAACCCTGAATTTACACCACTTCTGTGAAAAGAGGTGCAATTTGTGTGGCATTCTACAAAAGTAGAATGCCAAACAAGGAGAAGGTGCATTTTCAAATAAATATTTGATGCTGTGAACTCAAGGACAAATTAAAATTCCCACTTTTTATTACTCTATTTAACATTTTGTTATTTTCATTAGTCAGACACTGCTGCCAATGAAGCCCTCAAATTTTGAATTACAGAGTGTCAAATCCCAGGTCAGGTCTCAAACTACAATAAACACATATACCTAAAAAAAAATAACAAAATAAAAGTGTGTCCATAACAAACTAAATGAAGTCAACCCTGTAATAAATGAAAGATGCTGCTGATGATGATTATAAATAATTAATAATATATAGCTTCTTTCTACAAACTCAAGGTCAGTTTACAAATAATATGGGGAGAGATTGATATTAACATAGGAGATAAAAAGGGCATTTAACAAGCAAAGAAACATGCAAGGAGCATACACTAAAAAAAATTAAAAAAAAAAATAAAAAAAAATAAAAAAAAAATATATATATATATATATATATATATATATATATATATATATATATATATATATATAATTCCGGAGTCAGCGCCCACACTTCGTTCATGGGGCTCTCGCATGGATCTGGCTGAGGAGCGAGAGACGGGTTCGTCCCTTTCGCTCGCTCTCTCCCCAGACCCAATTGGTCCTTCCCGCGATCTCGAAGCGCGCCTCAGCGCCTCTTCAGTTCATGGGGGGGACCTTGAATCTCTTGAGTCGGCAGATTTCGAGTTACCCACCTGAGAGCATTCCGGCCGTGATAGTAAATCAGCGGAGGAATTACTCAACGTGGTTACTCGTGCGGTGGCCAGGTTTCAGATAGAAACCTGGCCACGCCAACAAGAGACCCCCAAACGCTCCAAATTGGAAGATAGATTTCTGTCTCTTACATAAACCATCAAGAACATCCACGTTCACCTCAGCTAAATTTCTGGCACGTCGGATTCTCCTTGGGGCCCAGGGCAAGCCCCTGTCACTCAAGGCAGTTTATATCCCTGGATGCCCGTATGTGGGAGCAGATTTACTGTCCAGACAGAAAATACAGACGGGGGAGTGGAAACTCCACCCCTAGGTAGTGGAACAAATCTGGGTGAGATTTTATAGGGCAGAAGAGGACCTCTTCGCCTCTATGAACAGCGCAATGTCTCCTCTACTTCTCCCTGAGTCACCCAGCCCCCCTGGTCTGGAAGCGATGGCGCATACATGGCCCTGAATGCGTCTGTATGCATTTTCCCCCGATTTCTCTGCTCCCGGGAGTCTTGGCCAGAGTTCGCCAGCAAGGGTCTTGCCTCTTATTGATAGCACCGCACTGGCCGAACAGGGTATGGTTCTCTGGGTTAATATCTCTCCTCGACGGCTCGCCTCGGGCGATTCCGAACAGGAAGGACCTTCATTCTCAGGCACAGGGGACAATATTTCATTCCCGGCCCGAATTGTGGAACCTTTCATGCTTGGCTCCTGAAGGGTACCAACTGAGGTACACAGGGCTTTATCTTGAGGTTATCGAGACCATAGGGCTCCCTCCACTTGGAACAAATATGGTTGAGATTTTACAGGGCAGAAGAGGACCTCTTCACCTCTATGAATAGCGCAATGTCTCCTCTACTTCTCCCTGAGTCAACCAGCCCCCCCCGGGGCTGGACACGGTGCGCATACATGGCCCAGAATGCGCCTGTATGCGTTTCCCTCTACTAAAAGTTCATAATGCAGATCCAGTTAACTGCCAGATTGCTTCAGTTCTGGACTTTCTGCAGGAATAACTGTCAGCAGGCACATGCCCCGCCACTCTCAGGGTCTATGTGGCCGCCATTTCGGCTTGCCACACCTTGATGGACCGGTTGCCCTTTGAGAGGCATCCCCTGCTAGGACCATGACCTCTTCATAGGACTTAGCAATAGTCCTTGAGGGTCTGGTTGAGAACCACTTTGAACCTCTAGAGTCAGCGTCTGACAGACTTCTGACTTTCAAGATGGTTTTTCTTATGGCGATTACCTCTCTAAAGAGAATTGGGGACCTACAGGCTCTGTCTGTTTTGCCATCCTGTTTAGAGTTTGCTCCAGGAATGACAAAAGCAATTTTGCACCCTCATCCTGACTACCTGCCTAAGGTGCCTTTCGCAACCCTACATGAGGTCACTCTCTAAGCCTTCTGCTCTCCGCCGTTTGCAACACCGGAGCAGCAAATACTTTACAGAATGTGTCCAGTCTGTGCCCTTTAGACTTATGTCCACTGCACTAGCCAGTCTCATAAGTCAGGGCAACTATTCGTTTGCCATGGGAGCCGCAACCGGGGGGCGGCCACCTCCAAGCAGACTATGTCGCATGGGGTGAGGGACGCTACTGCCCTGATCTACGAGGCACGCGGTCAAGCTTCGCCAGTAAGTATCAGGGCTCACTCTACCAGAGGGCTCGCCTCCTCTAAAGCCTTGGCTAGAGGTGTTCCTCTGCAGCAAGTTTGTGATGCGGCAGGTTGGTCCTTTCTGCACACATTCATTAGATTCTATAGTTTAGATGTTCATGCCACTCCTATGCCCTCGACTCGACATCTCAAGCTCATGTCTGAGACCTCTCGCATTCTTGTGAGCACACTTCACAACCGTAGGGGTTCGGACAGCCTCAGTGCGGTGGCGTGGGTATTCTCGTTCCCAAAGTGCTTTTCTCGTGGTGTAACCCTTGTTCCCTGAAAAAAGCGGAATGAGATGCTGCGCTTCTTTGCAGCACTGGGATGTCCCAGGACTGCTCTTCAGAAAAATAATATCTGACGACACGCTGGTGACGCATCCATTTATAGCCTGGCCAAAGGTGCATCTAATGATCTCACCAGCCGAGGCTATACATTCCAGTCAATGTTCATTGACGTGTTACACACATATTCACAGCTGGTCACAACGTAGGATTGTTCCCAAAGCGCTTTTCTCAGCGCAGCATCTCGATTTCAACATCTTCGCTTTTTTCAGGGAACAAGGGTTACACCACGTAACCAGAGACGTTTTTTCACGATCTTGAGCACAAGGCTTGTAATGTCCAATTAAACTAACTGTCAATCCTGTTACCTATAAACCCTGATTTATTTCTGAATGTATAACTACATTCCAACATACTCTATATATATGGTAGGTCTGATCACTGATCACTGACAGTGATGAAACCAACAGAGAGGAGGTGCACACTCTGACATGCTTGTGTTAGGAGCACAATTTCTTCCTCAATGTCAGCAAGACCAAGGAGCTTGTGGTGGACTTCAGGAGAAAAGAAAAGAGAAAACAGCCCCATCAACAATAATGGAGCACCGGTGGAGCTTCAAGTTCCTTGGTGTCCACATCACTGAGGAACTCACGTGGTCCATCCACATTGAGGATCAGAAGAAGGCTCACAAGCGCCTCTTCTTTCTGAGATGGCTGAGGAAGTTTGGAATGAACAACCACATCCTCACACGGTTCTACCCTAGCACTGTAGAGAGCATCTTGACTGGCTACATCAATGCCTGGAACAGCAACAGCTCCACCCTCAACTGCAAAGCCCTTCAAATGGTGGTGTGAACTGCCAGACACTTCATCGGAGGTGAGCTTCCCTCCCTCCAGGACAATCTAAACCAGGCGGTGTGTGAAAAAGCTTGGAGGATCATCAGAGACTCCAGCCATCCGAGCCATGTGCTGCTCTCACTGCTACCATCAGGCAGGCGGTATCGCAGCATCAGGACCTGCACCAGCCAATTTCATGATAGCTTCTTCCCCCAAGCAATCAGACTTTGAACACATGATCAGTATACATCAGCACTGCACTTTATTAATCTTACTCTGAACTCACATTTATACTTGTCTTAATAACACACTGGCAACTGACTATCAACTGACAGCTGAATGTCAACACAACACTTCATAGTTATTTCCACTGATTACTTGGGGGGTCGTCATCTTATTTTGTGTATACTGTATATTGTATATTATTATTGTTATATTTGTATACAATATATTTTTTTGTATACTGTATATTGTATATTATTATTATTATATTTGTATACATTCTTATTTTGTGTATAATGTATTTTGCATATCATTAGGTGTATATTATGTTGTGTAACAGATGTGCAAACTGCGTTATGTGTATATTAGATGTTTATGGTAATTGTCATGACTATTATATTGTTTGGTACTGCACTCAAGACTTCACCCACTGTTGCACTTGTGTATATGGTTGAGTGACAATAAAGGGAATTGATTTGATATATACATTTATTAAATTAGCTTCAGATGGCACAATGCAAGTTATATTTTATTAACATTCATTCCAGTGTTTCTCAAGAAAAACAAATCTATTTTTCAAACCGGAAAATGCATCAGTTTTATAGTTTTTCCAACAAGTTAGAATTAGATATTTTGAAAATGTGTACATTTTTATGCTTTTTCTATCTATATTATAATCCTCTGTCTTCGTTGGCAATGTGTGTGCAGAACAGTCAGGCTAAAATATGATTGACATTTCCTGGCCAGTCATGTCTGTCTTCCCTGTTCACACATGTAGTACAAAGAGCATCTGTGGCTCACTCATGCATTGGAATAAAAAATGACAACCCTGCATTCTAATGCACACCCAGCAGCACAGCACTGACACTGCAGGAATCATTCAGCCACTGGACTGACAGAATGGCATACAAGCTATTTATTGTTTAACTGCAATTTCTGCACAGCATGCATAAGCATTGCTTAGCTTCATTAGTTTTTGTGAGTACACTAGAGCTTGATTTTTGGTGGCACCTGTGCTTTGGTGGCACCTGCCAGAGCTTATGACCTCATATGGAGTTAGGAAGTCTGTGAGTGAGAACCATTTTCCTTATATAACCTCGTAAACCCACATCCAATTTTCTGTGTTTATGACCAGAAGTGACAGACCAATTCTACTTGTTCACATTAAAAAAGCATAGTCTGTCTTGTGAAAAAGAAATCAATAATTTCACCTGCTTTAATTTCATATTGGTTGGGGAGTTAGGTGATATCTCTTCAAATATCAATATGTCAGAGATTTATTAGTTGTTGTTTTTTTTTTTTTTTTTTTTTTGTGAGAGAACAGTGAGTGAAATTATTAGATGGAGGGGCTATTGCCAGTATTTCTGACATCAGCTCAGCACAAATATCAAGATAGAAAAAATATTTAGGAAAATATCTCTTGGAATTGTTAAATATGGAAGTGTTTAAAAAGAAAAGATTCACTCTACCTTGAGTCAGTGTTACCATGAGAATGTGCATTATGGCTTGGCACTGCTATGAATGCTAACTAAAGCCTTGAGTGCTAATTTATGCTGACACACACAGGCTGCCTTTATAGAGAGCCAACAAAATTCTCTTTCAGTCTCCAATGTGGTTCAGCAGGACCAGTGGGAATTTATTCTATATCACTACATTCAAAACTGAAGAGTATGCTAAAAAGCAAGCTCTTACTCTTTAAAGTACAGTTGAATGCACAGCAGCAGCAAAATATTAAATGGCCTGCTGTAAAATAGAAGAGAAGATAAAGCCTTGCATAAATTGTATATAGCCTACTGTGAGTAAGAGAATACCCTAAACTTTAATAGAATCTTAATGGAAACTTTATTCTCCTCATTTTTATGCTGAATGTTTAGTTAGGCTGATTAATTTCTAATTAGTAATTTAGCTGGTGCAATTAAATAAGTAAAAATTACTTACAGTGCACTTACAGAGCACCTAGGACATCTTAAAGTTGAAGTGTGAAATACAGTATACATATACATATATATATATATATATATATATATATATATATATATATATATATATATATATATTCCTGGGTTACCGTCGACAGTGTCAGTTAGAAACAGTTGTGTGCTACGTTCAGGAGCAGGATTGGTTATTTGCAATAATTAATAATTATTAAAATCAATAGAACATTGATAAAATTGAATGTTAGCTTTTGAATCCTTTAAATCAACAATCAAAGATAACCATCAAATTCAATAGAATATGTATTATTATCAAAGATAATCATTAATTATTCAAATCAATGGAACATTGATAAGGATTAATATCATCGGGGCACCACCCTGGAATCAGGAACTAATAACCAGACAGTATAACAGTCTCAATATTAGATTGTTCTCTTAGGAAAATCGACATCCAGAGAGCATCAATATTCAAAAGGAAACAACGAAGGCTTGAATCCGAGCACTGATATCCCATGCCAGCCTTTGACACAGGTGTATGCAAAACAAACCGAAACACTTCTCTTTGAAATATAACAAAGTCTATTGGTGCAGTAATATCAATTAATAATTAATACAATGCAGTCAATAAACTTCCAACTACAAACTAAACAGTGACATGATTAGATATGTAACCAAAATAAGCCTATAACACATAAGAGGAAGGCAGGTGTGTGTGTGTGTGTGTGTGTGAGAGCATGTATATATTATTATTATTATAAACATATCTTTATTACGAGGATTAACCCCTTGAGATGAAGCATCTCGTTTTCGAGGGGGTCCTCCAATACATCAAAGCAAAAAAAGAACCAAAACAGCAGAGCAAATATCACGGTCAAAAACCGCACAACAAAACACAACAACACACACACACACCAGCTCACAATGCTCAACCCCACCCTACCCAACACGATCCCTATAGATAACATGATAGAGAAACAACCACATGACTAGCATTGCACAAGGTCAAGGACTAAGAGTAATACAAAAAGAAAAAAATAAATAAATTGAGGATAAAAATAACAATAATAATAAATAAATGAATAAAAATGAAGACATAAAAATTAGAATTAATAAACACATGACCAATGAAGCCCATGGTCAAACAAACAAAACTAGAAACAAAGACAAATATTCTGAAGATATTCCCCGAGAGCCCTTCGAAACGCTGTAAGTGAAGTTAAAGAACGGATAAAAAGAGGAAGATTGTTCCAATCATATGGAGCCTTAAAACAAAATGCATATTTCCCTACTTGTTTTTTAACTCTATTTATCACTTTGTGGGGACCAAATGTCCCCATAAGGATAATAAACCCCAACATGTTTGACCTTGTGGGGAAATTTTGTCGGTCCCCATGAGGAAAATAGCTTATAAATCATACTAAATTATGTTTTTTGAAAATGTAAAAATTTTCTGTGAGGGTTAGGTTTAGGGGTAGGGTTAGGGGATAGAATATATAGTTCCCCGTCTGTCGCTCACTTCGACGTTGTGTTGAAGAAGTGACACTAGGGGTCTCTCGAGCGCCTCTGATCTATGAAAAAAGGCCAATAAGAAGTTGGCAGACAGTATTTGCATACCCCGCCCCCGGACATATGAGTAGAAAGGTGAGGAAATACGTCTAGTTCATTCAGAAATTTTCTTCGGAGCCGATGGTAGTGCATGCAGTCTGCTGCGAGTCACACTTGTTCCTGATGCTCTGCATGCTGTTGGATCGACGGCGCATTACAGCGGCTATTCTCCTTCCTTGCACGGCAGTGCAGTTTGCCCCTGGGCACTTCGACAGTGTTGTTCCTGGATGCGGTAGAGTGCTCACCGCTTCTGACGGCCAGGGGCATTGCTACGTTTGTGGATGGCTCATGCTCTCACTGCGAGGGCACGACCATGACGACGTTACGGTCGCGGCTTGCTGTCAACAGAAAGCACGCCACTGCAGCCACCTCCCGCATTGCTCCTTCCCACGGGATTGAGGAGGATGCGGCTGGCGATGGAGGCGATATGGGGACGGCAGCGGGTGCAGCTCTTCCTGGTACGCTCCCTCGGACCACCTGCCCCCCAGCACGCTCGTTGACTCCCGTACATGCTCGAGGTAACAGCAGCTCGCCTCACAGCCAGCCTGCCTATCCTCTGGCACCGTCGAGGACTTCGCCCAGCAGTTCTCCACGGTGAAGAAGCAGACGTCAAAAATACGGAAATCACTACTCTTTTACTCTAAGACGCGATAGAGCCTGTCCCTCCAACCGAAATGAAGAAGGGTTTCTACAGCCCTTACTTCATTTTACCCAAGAAAGGCGGCAGCTTATGACCGATCTTGGACTTGCGAGCTTTCAACCAGGCTTTGCTCAAACTCCCATTCAAAATGCTCATGCAAAAACACATCTTAACTTGCATCCGGCATCTAGATTGGTTCGCAGCGGTAGACCTGAAGGACGCGTACTTCCACATCTCAATTCTGCACCCTTTCTACGGTTCGCATTCGACGGCCAGGCATATCAGTACAAAGTCCTGCCTTTCGGCATGTCTCTGTCCCCTCGCGTCTTCACGAAAGTCGCAGAGGCAGCTCTTGCCCTGCTCCAGGAAGCCAGCATTCGCATGCTCAATTACCTTGATGACTGGCTCATTCTGGCCCACTCACGAGAGTTACTATGCGCTCACAGAGACCAGGTGCTCAGGCACCTCAGCTGCCTGGGACTTCAGGTCAACTGGGGAAAGGGCAAGCTCGCCCCGGTTCAGAACATCTCTTTTCTCGGGATGGAGTTAGTCTCAATGTCAGCACGCCTCACCAACGATCATGTGCAGTCGGTGCTGAGATGCCTTGCCAGATTCAAGCCAGGCACAACGTCCCTTTAAAACTCTTCCAGAGGCTCCTGGGGCCGCTGGGGTTGATGCATATGAGACTGCTTCAGCACTGGCTTCAGACTCGAGTCCCGAGACGGGCATGGCGCCGCGGCACGCACCGTGTGACGATCACCCCCGCCTGCCGCCAGACATTCAAACCCTGGACAGACCTCTGCTTTCTGCAGGCAGGAGTACCCTTGCAGCAGGTGTCCCGACGCGTCTTGGTCACAACCGACAGCTCCAGATTGGGTTGGGGCACCGTGTGCAATGGGCACGCAGCTGCGGGCCATTGGAGAGGGGCCCCGCTGCGCTGGTAAATCAATTGCCTAGAGTTGCTGACTGTTTTCTTTGCCCTGCGGAAGTTCCTCCTGTTAGTTCGGGACAAACATGTTCTAGTCAGGTCAGACAGCACCACCGTGATAGCATAAATAAATCGCCAAGGTGGCGTACGCTCCCGCCACATGTCACGACTCGCCCGTCGTCTCCTCCTCAGGACTCAGGTCTCTGCTTTTCTCTCACATCCCCAGCCACCTCAATGTGGTGGCGGACGAACTGTCATGACAACGCTTGCCCAGCGGAGAGTGGAGGCTTCACCCCCAGTTGATCCAGCTGATTTGGGAACGGTTCAGCAAGGCCCAGGTAGACCTGTTTGCCTCCCGAGAAACCTCCCACTGCCCGCTCTGGTATGCCTGAACAGAGGCTCCCCTCAGGACAGACACACTGGCACACAGCTGGCCTGCGGGGCTGCGCAAGTACGCATTTCCCCCAGTGAGCCTTTTTGCACAGGTGCTGTGCAAGGTCAGGGAGGATGAGGAACAAGTCACCCAAGTGGCTCCCATTTTGTCCCACCCAGGCCTGGTTCTCGGACCTCTTACTCCTCATGACAGCCCCTCCCTGGCAAATTCCCCTGAGAAAAGACCTTTGGAACCTCCAAGTCTGGCCCCTGGACGGGACGCGGAAGATGTAGCTGGTGTACCACCTACCATCGTAGACACAATTAACCAAGCCAGAGCCCCTTCTACCAGGCATCTTTACGCCCTGAAGTGGTGCTTGTTCACAAATTGGTGTTCTTCACAGGCCGAAGACCCACAGAGGTGCGCAGTTAGGTCAGTGCTCTTATTTCTACAAGAGAGGCTGGAGGGGAGGCTGTCCCCTTCCACACTAAAGGTGTATGTCGCTGCTATCTCAGCCCACCACGACGCAGTAGACGGCAAGTCTTTGGGTAAGCACGACTTAATCATCAGGTTCCTAAAAGGCGCCCGGAGGTTAAATCCCTCCCGGCCAAGCCTGTTCCCCTCCTGGGATCTCTCAGTGGTCCTCACGGGCCTCCAGAGACCTCCCTTCGAGCCGCTAGAATCAGTTGGACTCAGGGCCCTCTCTTTTAAGACTGCCCTGCTGATCGCGCTCACCTCCATCAAGAGGGTCGGGGACCTGCAATCGTTCTCTGTTAGTGACACTTGCCTGGAGTTCGGTCCAGCAGACACATATGTGATGTTAAGACCGCGACCGGGCTACGTGCCCAAGGTGCCTACCACGCCGGAGGCAGACCCAGCCCCTTTGTTGCTGCGTCCGGTGTGTGCTTTGCATACCTATTTGGACCGCATGCAGAGCTTTAGATGTTCTGAGCAGCTCTTTGTCTGCTTTGGCGGAGAGTGGAAAGGGAACACTGTCTCCTCACAGAGGCTTTCCCACTGGGTCGTGGACGCCATTTCATTGGCCCATCACACCCAGGCCGTGCCCCCCCCTTTTGCGGGTCCGAGCATACTCAACAAGGAGCGTTGCGTCCTCTTGGTCACTGGCCAGGGGCACCTCCCTAGCAGACATATGTAGGGCACCGGGTTGGGCAACACCTAATACATTTGCGAGATTCTACAATCTCCGGGTTGAGTCAGTTTCGTCCCGTGTTTTCTCAGGTCCTAGCCGGTAGAACTCGGTAACACGGTGACGGACTGACCAGGTGGATCGCTTTCGCCTAGCACCCTTTCCCTCTTCTGAGGTCAAATTGTGCGCCTTTTCTCCCAGGAGATCCCACTCCTCGGATCCCTGGATGATTCCTGCCTAGACCTTGTGGGTCCGCAGTTCAGTGGAGGAAATCGCCGACCCAATCCACTGCAGGTACTTAATCTACCCTGTACTGGAATAGGTGCTCCACAAGGCAGGACTCCTATGTGGACTCCCCCTGTGTGTATTGCCCATGGTACAGTCCCCTTACGAGTGGACCCGCATCTCCCTTAGGCAGTCCCAGCTGCCCTCCGGTTGCTGTGTTGTAGCAACTCTCCCCTCCTAGTGAGGCTGGATCTACCACTGCGCCATTTCCACATGCTGCCTAAAAAACCCATGTGATGTATTCGCCACTCTTACCTCCCCTTCAGGGGAGGTGTGGTCTACGTAGGGTCTTTTCCCACCGAAAGAATAGGAAACTGGGTAAGACCCCCTTCCCTTGATGCGTGTAAGAGAAACATAGAGAGAAAAGAGACCCAGCCAGGCTTGGCCCGTTCCCAGTTTGGCAAGCGTCGCCTTGGTCCCCTGTTTAGGGTAACCAGAAGGATTCCAACGACTGTTTTGGGGCATTGGGGAAGGGTACGTGCAGTCTGACACAGCTGGTCGCCTGTACACGTCAAGTACCTGCCCGCTCCTGTGTCAGCATTACACGTACACGTGATTTAAATTGGACCTCTAGTTTCGCTTCTTCGACACAATGTCGAAGTGAGCGACAGACGGGGAACGTCTAGGTTACCTATGTAACCTTCGTTCCCTGATGGAGGGAATGAGATGTTGTGTCCTCCCTCGCTGAGCCGAGCCACTGTAGTGGCCAGACCATTTCCAGCTCCTCAGAGAAATCCTGAATGAACTCAACGTATTTCCTCGCCTTATACCCGTATGTCCGGGGCGGTGTATGCAAATACTGTCTGCCAACTTCTCATTGGCCTTTTTTCATAGATCAGAGGCATATTCGGCGCTCAGAGACAACTAGTGTCGCTTCTTCGACACAACGTCTCGTTCCCTCCATCAGGGAATGGAGGTTACATACGTAACCTAAACGTCTGTACAGTATAAAAACCATTATGTCTAGGTAAAGTCCCCACAAAACATGGAAACACAATATGTGTGTGTGTGTGTGTGTGTGTGTGTGTGTGAGTG
Organism: Xyrauchen texanus; assembly: GCF_025860055.1. Lineage (NCBI taxonomy): Eukaryota > Metazoa > Chordata > Actinopteri > Cypriniformes > Catostomidae > Xyrauchen > Xyrauchen texanus. Next base: position 28,337,375 of record NC_068298.1, on the reverse strand, counting down.
TGTGTGTGTGTGAGAGAAAGTAGTGACATGCACAAAATGGCGGACATGACTCTCGTGGAGTGTATGTCATGCGAGATTTCTGATATATATATATATATATATATATATATATCATCAAAGATTTTTAATACACATTATTAAACACTGTGCCTAAAACACATTATAAGAGTGTGAAATGTTGTGGAAATGTTATAGATGTAAATTGTTGCCTTAGTCAATGGAAACAATTATGTCACAGTGGCAAACTTCATGACCAAATTGTTTTAAATTCAGGATAGTAATATTTATCATATCACACAAATAAAAAAAGATTGTCATATATTGAGCCAAGCATGTTTATGTCAATTAAATCATACATAACACAGATTTTTAATAAACATATTAACTTACCTTTACTCGAACACAAAATTCATGTGTCTCTTCTTGCAAATAAATATCTCCATCACTTTGTTGTAAAAGTCACTAGATTGTTTAAGTTTCAATAGCCTTTCTTTCTCAATTTTTTATTGAAATTAACTTTACCAAATCCACGTAGGTCGTCGATGCTTACACTGCAGTTATTCATTGAAGGAAGGAGCTTCTGATTGGTCAACTCATTTAGGTATCCATGCTTACCTTGGCCATTTGTAGTAGTGGGCGTGATTCAGTTTGAATGAATGTATAATGTTGAATAAAAGGGTGGTAAACAATGCTTTGAATCTAAGTCAGAGAAAGAATAACAAAGTGCATATACCTGAGGGTGGCGCAAAAGCAAATAAATGAATAACTGTCTGTGCTACTCAACTGAGATGAAAGATGACGAATTTGAATTAAAACAGTAGTTTAAACATTTCATAGTGTAATTTTTCATTTCAATCTTCTGTTAGGTAAGCAATGCTTATCCTGCTTATATGGATGGCATGTCCCTGATATATATAATTTTCCCCTGAAAAGTGTGAACACTGCAGCTTTAGCAATATCAAAACAATTATCTGCAAGCAGTATGCAGGGAATACGCAAGATGAAGATTAGAAACCACGAAGTATGGGTTTATCATGAAGATTGGTTACCAACGTAGTCATTTCTATCAGCATTTGCAGCTACAGAGTCAACAGAGATAGTAGATATGTTTAGCTCTGAAGCACTTATTTAACTGTTTGAGAAAGCACTCATCTTTAAATGAGATGTAATCTATAAGAAACCTGAATGTAACTAAATTAATGTATCATAAATAGCTTTTTCTGCACTTACTGTATATAGGGCCTTTTTTGACCTTAGAGGTTACCAAAGCGCTTTACTCTGTGTCCCATTCACACACACACACTCACAAAGCTGCATTTACATCCAATTCCTTTTTCTCTCTACGATCTAATTTTTAAATTCACTTAAGGGAGATTTTGTATGTTTTGTGATAGCCTCGAGGCTGTTTTTGTGCACATAAATGTTGGGATAGCCTCGAAGCAGGTCTTTGCACACAAGTTTTCAAAAGCCGCAAAGCTGGTTTTGGGGAAGTACTCCCAAGTACAGTCTGGATGATGGGGCATGGCAACACATTGGAGTGGGCGACATTTGAAGTCAAGACTTAGAAAACATTTCAGTACATGCTTTCTGTGAGCATTGCACTGTGCACCTTTTTTTCATAATGGAATTTTGTATTTAATAAAGATGGATAATTTTTGATAGACTTGACAAGTCTGGATAATTTTTCAGTGTGCAGAAAGCAATCTCTAAAATTTGGGAAAAACACCCCAACATTGTCCCCCCTCACCATTCTAAACACCACTGTGGCAGCAGTGGAGTCATTCAGGTTCCTGGGAACTGCCATCTCACAGGACTTGAAGTGGGAGACACACATTGACTCCATTGTGAAGTTCAATTGTCGCCAGCTGAGGAAGTTCAACTTGCCACAGGTGCTGCTGAAACAGTTCTACACAGCAGTCATTGAGTCGGTCCTCTGCACTTCAATAACTGTCTGGTTTGGTGCAGCTACGAAATCAGACATCAGAAGACTACAGAGGATAGTTCGGACTGCAGACAGGATTATTGGTTGCCCCCCTTCAAGAACTATACACTTTCAGAGTGAGTAAAAAGGCTGTTAAAATAACTCTGGACCCCACTCACCCAGCCCACTACATTTTTGAACTGTTGCCTTCTGGCCAACGCTTCAGAGCGCTGAGCACCAGAACCATCAGGCACAGGAATAGTTTTTTCCCTCAGGCTATCCATCTCATGAACAGTTAAATTGCCCCATTGAGCAATAATTATGTGCAATACACAGTTAAGTTTATTTATATTATCCAACATGTCCACTTCTTCCATTACATACATGGCACAGTACATAATATACCATATTTTTGTTCTTTATATAATGGATTTGTAATAGAGTTGCACAACGTGCGCGTATGTATGTGGGTATATGTATAATTATTTATTTTTCTTGCTGCTGTTTTTGTATTGTTGTAAACTGGAAGCTCCTGTCACAAAGACAAATTCCTTGTATGTGTAAGCATACTTGGCAATAAAGCTGATTCAGAACTCTGTACACAGCTTTAAATTTTTAAAAAAAGAACATACTGGCCCACATCCATATATGAGGGACACATGGGATGAGTTTGCCATAACTTTTTATTAGCACTTATTCTGCAACGCAAGTGAACTTTATAATTTTATTTGGCTTGCAATGTTGTGGACATCTACTAATATACCTCTTGCTACTTATGAAGAGAGAAAAAAAAAGTATTGGTCTCTCTACTTCTGCCCCTGTGAAAGAGTTTTATCAATTTAATATAGCTGCCAATGTTTTGAAAACCATCTTACAATATGCCTCCTCCTGCGTTCTGTCTCTGATAAGACAGGATGGTGCTTCATATTTGCTGTGAATGATACAGAGCTATGCTTATGCTACTATCAAGTCGCATTTGATTCTTGAACATGGAGTAATTAAAAATAATATATATATATATTAATTAGCTTTACACTGACCAGTTTCTCTCACCTCAAGCAATGACAATGTCCTTATGTTCACCCTCCTCAATTGTTCCACTGTTTTAAGTTTGAACTGTGTAGAAGCTATTCAGTATTTAGGGATGGGGTGACACATGTCGCTCAGCCCCAATGTGTCGTAATGGTGGTAGCCCCTGTACTAAATTTAAAATTTCAAAATGCGGGTGCCAGGCAGGTTTAGGCCTGTCAAAATGAATACCTTGTCCGAGCTCTAAAAGCCACCAATTACATGCAATAAAATAATCACAAAATAAGAGTATCAAATTTCAAAGCATAAGTGTATTATTCAAATATCAAAGAAGACAGTAAACAAAGGCAAAGTGTCAAAACTCACAAACAAAATACCAGCAATAATCAAATACATAAATCCCAACAGAACAAAACATCCAACAATAATTATTAAAGTGTGTGTGTGTGTGTGTGTGTGTGTGTGTGTGTGTGTGTGTGTGTGTGTGTGTGTGTGGATAGTGCATGCTGGTTCACGGAGAGTTTTCATGTACCTGTTTGGTGACTGTGGGTAATGCTGCATGACACAGAGCGAGAGTTCAACACAAGGGAATAAAGGTAGGTCAGAAGAATCAAGGAATCACCTGGCGCTTCCACTATAGACCTTTATTTTACAGTCACACCTTGATCATGGAGCTCTTCGGCAGTTGCAGATCCTGAACCCATGCCACTCCACTTTCACTGAAGAAGCGCAATCAACGGCTATGAAAAATACAGGCCTCACTCTCTGGTGATAAGCACTGTCAGATTTGTCCCCTTGTGGTTTCTTCCTCTCTTCTCAGATCGTGTTCCTAATCCACATCACTGTACACAAAAACAAACTTTCTCCTCACTCAGCTTGGCAAACCTCAACTTCACATCTAACCAGTCTCACATCTCTCTTCTTTTTCTTTTAGACATGAACAACCATCTTCCTGGTTACCTTTATAGTTGCCTTTATTGTTGACACCTGGTAATATGACGAGCAGCCATTTTAGTTTGTGTTGGTGGACCCTTAAAGGGGCAGTGTACAGTTCTGCTCTGCCACAGTGTCGCCCTGCCCCATCGTCCAGTCTGCAATCTGGGGCTACTCGTTTTGTGCTCGAAAGATTAGGGATAGCCTCAAAGGAGGTTTCCTTTACAAAAAGCTTCACTATGATGCTGCTCTTTTGCTAAGCGCTTTTGGGAACAATCCTGCATTGAGACCAGCTGTGAATATGTGTGTAACACGTCAATGAACATTGACCGGTATTTATGAACTGGTGATGATCATTAGATGCACCTGTGGCCAGGCTATAAAATAGAGGTGTCACCAGCGTGTCGTCAGATATTTTTCATTCAGAGCATTCTGTGCTGTGTGTGTCTCACAAACCTGCTAAAAACTTTCTTCCCTTTGTTAGGAGTTAGAGATTGTTAGGCAGTGTGCAGAACTTTCTTTCCTTTCTCTCTCTGCTCTGAAAAAGATATATATATATATATAAGAGAGAGAATGGCGGAGAAACAGATCAAACGATGCATGTTTCCATGTCAGTGTTACATGACTGACAAGGACACGCATGAGTTTTGTTTTGTTTGTTTGGGGGAAGAGCACGCTGCTCTCTCGTTGGGGCAGGGGGGGTGCACGTATTGTGACCTTCTTTCGGTCAGAATGCTTCACGCTCGCCTGCCTTACTTCCGAGAGCCGGCACCCACACTTCATTCGTGGGGCTCTCGTATGGAGCTGGCTGAGGAGCGAGAGACGGGCCGTCCCTTTCGCTCGCTCTCTCCCCAGATCTGGCTGGTCCTTTGCGTGATCTTGATGCGTGCTCCGGCGCCTCTTCAGTTCACGAGAGTGACCTCGATTCTCTTGGATCTGCAGATTTCGAGTTACCCCACATCTGAGCACTCAAAGCATGACTCAAAATCCTCTGAAGAGTTACTCGATGTGGTTACTCGAGCAGTGACCAGACTTCAATTAGACTGGACACGTGACCAAGAAACCCCCAAACGCTCCAAGTTAGAGGACAGGTTTATGTCTGGTGGCCAAGGGAAGGGAACGCTTCATCAGTCCCTTCCCTTCTTTGATGACCTCCACGATGAGCTTGCTCGTTTGTGTAGGAAACCTTATACCTCGCACGTTCACGTGCCCTCGACGTCGTTATATTCGACTATCGTGGGTGCTGAGGCGCGAGGGTATTCAATGATGCCGCCGGTCGAAGAGACACTCGAGGCTTATCTCTTGCCGGGTTCAGCATCATCTTTGAAAAAACCTGCTCTCCCCTCTAAGCCATGCAGAACTATCTCCATGCTAGTGGGGAGGGCTTATCAAGCGGCAGGTCACACATGGCTGTGTTACAGGCGTACCAGGCTGACCTGCTAAAAGACCTGAGTGCGGGTGAAACTCTCGACGAAGAAGCTTTTTCAGAACTTCGTCGATCTACAGATTTGTCTCTCCGTGCGACCAAGCAGTCAGCCCGTGCCATTGGCCGGTCTCTGTCCGCTTTGGTCAGTACGGAGAGGCATTTATGGCTTAACCTTTCAGGCATCCGGGTTAAAGACAGAGTTTTCTTACTCGATGCCCCGGTTTTGCCTTCTGGTCTCTTCGGAGACGCCATGAATACGGTTATCTCCAGATTCCAGGAGGAAGCCACGAGGAAGCCTTTGGGCAGTTTCTTCCTCGCCGAACTCAGGAGGCGGGGCCGTCGTTCACCCAGTCTCGCCCCGATTCTGCTAGGAGGGAGGCTCAATAACCGAGCATGGCGATTCGTGCTCCCCCTCGTAGGGACTGGGGACAGGCTCGTCGCCCTCAGCAGCCACCCAAGCAAGACCTCATGGCTGTGATTTCTAAAAGAAAGAAACCCTGACGGTCTTGTACCCAACCTTGTGAGGGTAGTTCCCTTCGGGACGGGGCGTGTGTATCATCCACTTCGGCCCTCCCAATACCCTTACGAAACCTCTTCACTCCTGCCGCCTTTGGTGTTTCGGGTGATAGAGTCTTCCAACAAAGAGTTGGGTGTACCGTTGCTTCCTGCCTTAATCCAGGACACGGAACACTGAACACCCCCTCAACAGGAAGTGTTGAAATTAGTACCCATCTCAGAGAACCTGGCCACGTGGAAAATTCAGCCAGGTATTTCTATGTGGGTTCTAAAAACAGTAGAAAGAGGCTACAGAATTAAATTCGCTTGAAGCCCTCCGCGTTTCAATGGCGTGGTTCCCACTACTGTAAGACCAGAGCAGGCATGTCTACTGTGGAAAGAACTGCAAAATCTCTTGGTAAAAGGGGCCATAGAACATGTTCCCCTTCCAGAGAAAGAGTCAGGCTATTACAGCAGATACTTCCTGGTTCCCAAGAAGGGTGGGGGGTTGCGTCCAATTCTAGATCTTAGATCTTCGAGGATTGAATCGCTCGGTCAGGGTGTTCAAGTTGAAGATGCTAACTGCCAAGTCGGTCGTGTCTCAGATCGAACATCATGATTGGCTGGTCACGATTAATCTCATGGACGCATATTTCCATATTGGAATTCTGCCACAGCACAGGAAGTTCCTGAGGTTCGTTTTCGGGAACGAAGCCTTCCAATATCGTGTTCTTCCATGCGGCCTAGACCTATCACCCCGCACATTCACGAAATGCATGGATGCAGCACTGGCTCCTTTGCGACTCCAGGGCATCCGCATTCTGAATTATCTAGACGAATGGCTGATAATAGCACAGTCTCAAGAACTGGCAGTTCAGCACAGAGATATCGTCTTGGCTCATCTAGGTTCTCTGGGTCTGAGACTCAACGTCAAAAAGAGCGTTCTTTCTCCGACCCAGGAAATTACTTATCTAGGGATTATATGGAACTCGATCACGATGCGGGCACAGTTGTCTCCCGCTCATGTCAGGTCCATCCAGAACTCCCTGAGCAATCTCAGGCTAGGTCAAGATTGCACTGTTCGTCAGTATCAACGAATGCTAGGTCTCATGGCGTCTGCATCCACGGTGATTCCTTTGGGCATTCTCCATATGAGACCATTTCAGCTGTGGCTAAAAGCCAGGGGATTTCATCCAAGGGCATGTCCCCTAAGGCAAATAAGGGTTACTCGCCGAGCGCTTCGTTCCCTTTCTATGTGGTTCAGACCCCAGTTTCTTACCTTGGGTCCCACTCTCAGTGTGTCATGTCGTCGCAGGATGCTAACGACAGACGCCTCTCTGACGGGTTGGGGTGCAGTCTTAAGTGGTCATCCAGCCCAAGGGGAATGGGAGGGTCATCAGCTCAATTGGCGCTGATGGCGGTATTTCTGGCCCTGAAATTCTTCCTCCAACATCTGAGAGGATGCCATGTCCTTGTGCGGGTGGACAACACAGCAGCAGTCTCCTAAATAAACCATCAAGGAGGTCTACGTTCTCACCACCTGAATTTGCTGGCACGTCGGATTCTCCTTTGGGCCCAGGGCAAGCTCCTGTCACTCAGGGCAGTTTATATCCCTGGATGCCTAAATGTGGGAGCAGATGTTCTGTCCAAAACATACCGAGGGACGAGTGGAAACTCCACCCCGAGGTAGTACTACAAATTTGGGAGAGATTTTACAGAGCAGAAGTGGAGCTCTTCGCCTCTCAAGAGACCGCGCAATGTCCCCTCTACTTCTCTCTGAGTCTGCCAGCCCCCCTGGGTCTGGACGCGATGGCGCATACATGGCCCAGAATGTGTCTGTATGCGTTTCCCCCGGTTTCTCTGCTCCCAGGAGCCTTGGCCAGAGTTTGCCAGCAAGGGTCTTGCCTCTTACTGATAGCGCCTCGCTGGCCGAATAGGATTTGGTTCTCAGAGATTATATCCTCCTCGATGGCTCGCCTTGGGCGATTCCAGACAGGAGGGACCTTCTGTCTCAGGCACAGTGGACAATATTTCATCCCCGGCCCGAATTGTGGAAACTTCATGTTTGGCCCCTGAAGGGTACCAACTGAGGGACACAGGGCTGTCACCTGAGGTTATCGAGACCATTCTTAGTGCTAGGGCTCCATCCACCAGAAGAATCTACACCAATAAATGGGGTGTCTTTGAAAAGTGGTGCAGTTTACATGTTGCAGATCCAGTTAACAACCAAATTGTTTCAGTTCTGGACTTTCTGCAGGAAAAACTGTCAGCAGGCATATGCCCCGCTACTCTCAGGGTTTATGCGGCCACCATTTCGGCTTGCCACGCCTTGATGGACGGGGTGCCTTTGGAGAGGCATCCTCTACTCACTTGCTTCATTCGTGGAGCCAGGCGACTGAGGCCTCCTGTTAGGACCAGAACTCCCTCATGGGACTTAGCAATAGTCCTGGTGGGTCTGGTTGAGACCCCCTTTGAACCTCTAGAGTCAGCGTCTGACAGACTTCTGACTCTCAAGATTTTTTTTCTTATGGTGATTACCTCTCTTAAGAGGATTGGGAATCTACAGGCTCTGTCTGTTTTGCTGACCTGTTTAGAATTTGCCCCAGGTATGACCAAAGCTATTCTGCATCCTCATCCTGACTACCTTCCTAAGGTGCCCTTTTCGACACTACATCTTGTCACTCTGGAATTCTTCCAGAGTTTTTAACGCTGGAGCAGGAAAGACTTCACGGACTCTGCCCAGTCCGTGCCTTTCAGACTTATGTCCACCGCACTAGCCAGTGGTGTAAGTCAGGGCAATTATTTGTCTGCTATGGGGGCCGCAACAGGGGGGCGGCCGCTACCAAGCAGACTATGTCACATTGGGTGAGGGATGCTATTGCCCTGGCCTATGAGGTGCACGGTCAAGCTTCGCCAGTAGGTGTCAGGGCTCACTCGCCTTGGCTAGAGGGGTCCCTCTGCAGCAGGTTTGTGATGCGGCAGGTTGGTCCTCTCCGCACACATTCATTAGATTTTATAGTTTGGATGTTCATGCTACTCCGGGCTCTTACATCCTTGATTCGACATCTCAAGCTCATGCCTGAACAAGTTTGTGATGCGGCAGGCTGGTCCTCTCCGCACATGTTCATCAAACTTTATGGGTTAGATGTTTCTGCTACTCCGGACTCTTAAGTCCTTGAGTCGACATCTTAAGCTCATGTCTGAACAAGTTTGTGATGTGGCAGGCTGCTCCTCTCCGCACACGTTCATCAAACTTTATGGGTTAGATGTTTCTGCTACTCCGGGCTCTTACATCCTTGAGTCGACATCTCAAGCTCATGTCTGAGAACTCTCGCATTTTTGTGAGCACACTTCACAACCATAGGGGTCCGGACAGCCCCAGTGCGGCGGCGTGGGTATTGCGTTCCCAAAAGCGCTTAGCAAAAGCTTATTTGCCGCACTGGGACGTCCCAGGACTGCTCTTCAGAAAAAGATATCTGACGACACGCTGGTGACACCTCTATTTTATTTGCCTATTAAACAAAGAATACCTAGCTAATGTAGCTACAAGACAAAAATGGCATGTTACAAGGAGAAACCTGCAAGTGGACTATATAGTAATTGTGAAGGATGATGACTTACCAAGAAATGAATGGAGACTTGGCAGAGTGGTGGCGACTACTGGTAGCAAGGATGGTCTTGAAGGAGAGCAAAACTGGTCCTTGGTGATTCAAGGCTTAATGCAAAGGGTGAGTGTTTTAATAAGCCCTCAGTGATTGAACGTCCAGTTCAAAAGTTAATCTTGTTAATGGAGACCAGCTAGTATGTCTTTTTTTCTCTTTCGTTTTCATTACAAAATCAAAGGGTGTGATTTAAGAGTTCCAATGTGTTTATGTCATTATATATTATTCAAAGATTCTTTTTCATGATCAAATCAAGGTCATTTTTGATAAGGAAATAATTTGTGCTGAAGTCTTTCTTTTGAAATGCACTCATGATTTGGTGGGAGTGTAAATGAGAATTAATTGGTTTTAATGGAATGTACATATATATTGTTTATATTTGACTTTTTATAGTCTATATTTTCGGTATTTGAGTAATTGGAATTATTTCATTTGTCTATTGAGATTTCAGTTTTAGGACTTTTATTTTGAAAGGCATGATACATCATGTGTCAGTCTTTACCGCGCATGTTAAGTTAGTGCATGATACGGGATTGAAGGAGAAAGACGCTAAAAATGCACTCTGTGAATGTTTTGAAAGGTTTCACTTATTAAACATGGATTTTTCTTAAGTTTATTTAGTTTTTAGTCCTGGTTTGCAGTGGAGAACAAGGTGTGTGTTATATTGAGTGAATTTATCTTTTTGTAAATTATAAAAGTTTGTACATGCATTGTGCTGACTCATTGCATTTACATGGTAAGGTCTCTGTCGCTGCCTTGTGGTGATGTGTAGAAATACTTCGTTATAAAATGGTGAAACTGTGTTTAATGTAAATGGTTTATTAATTGGTATACATTGTATGTTTTATTTCATTCTTTATTGTATGTTTCTGTTTTCATACAGCTCTTACGGTGATTCACAATGATTCATAACTACTCACGGTGATTCATGGTTACTGAAAGTGATTGAAGATTGCTTAAGTAATCTGTGAAAATAAAAAAGGAATATGTGAACCATCAGTAAAAGAGTCAACCTTACGTAAGCCAGAGAGCTATACTAATGACAACTAATGTAATGCGACTGCAGTCTGAACATAAAAACGTGTGAACAAAGCCAATCCAAAAGCCTTCTAGTTTTAAATTTGACACATGTCACTTCAATCACTTCAAAAGCAAATCCTGGGCCAGCGCAAATTGTCTGTCATCACTGCAATTTATTCTCTGACATATTATGCTTTTGGATCCCTTTATAAAATAATACTACAATTTTGCATCACTCAACCTGTTGGTCCCACAAATTGCCTTTAGTTGAAAGCTATATTAATGCGGCTGAGGGAACAGGTTAAATGTCAGAGACTAGGATCTTCTTTCAAAAGTGATATAAGATAACTACAGAAAATGTCACATTAGCTTATTGCTTTCATAACTTAAGAGTTAAAATACATTCAGTGTATTTTCAGGGAGAAAACAGGATCTGTTTGAAGACAGCATTACCATAAGGGACAAGATGATTCATGTACAATACAGCAATAACAAGATTTTTCCTTTGATAAAATGCTTTGGATTCATATGCTTCCTCTGTGAAAGACATTTTCAATGCATAATAATGAGAGGATCTGTATAAGTTGCTTTGGCATTCTTGTGCTACACATCACTTTCAAATTAGAAAAGAAGAGAAATCAGGAAAGAAAATGGCAGTAAAATGCAAATCCCACAGAATAGATTCAGTCTGTTTGTGCACAGAGATGAAGGGTGAAAGTCTTGGCATCAGAACCTTGCTGTTTTAAAACGTGTCTCTATTAAATCCAGTGGACAGACAGAGTACAATTACATTTATTTATTATTATTTTTTTAAAATGGTTTTAAAATGGTTTACAATCATTGTATGGTACAGAAGTCACATTAAAGCTAAAAAAAAATGTCTGTGCCACTAGCATCACCAAAGGGAATTGGAAAATGTGGTTTTCCAAAAACTTCCTGGTTACTTTCGTAACCTCCGTTCCCTGATGGATGGAACGATATGTTGTGTCGATGTAGTGACACTAAGGGTCACACTTGGGAGCCCCAAACACCTCTGATCTTTGAAAGAAGGCCAATGGGAATTGGCAAATATAATTTTTATGCCACTCCCCCAGACATATGGGTATAAAGGGAGCTGGCTCGCAACCACTCATTCAGGTTTTGTGCTGGGGAGCCGAGACAAGGTCCCGACCATTTCAGTGGGTAGTTCTATGTTGTGGCAGGAGGGACACAACGTCTCTTTCCCTCCATCAGGGAACGGAGGTTACAAAAGTAACCAGGACATTCCCTATCTGTCACTCACTCAATGTTGTGTTTGATGTAGTGTCACTAGGGGTCCCTATACGAAACGTCACAACTAGCTGAACTGTGTTAAGTGGACTGGTGGTGTGAGACAGTCAAACTGTTGCGTGCTTCGTAGCCAGCGCACCCTGACGTCATGTAACATCCCCGCACCTTAGGGACAAGTCGACTGCCCAAAAATGGGGACAGGCTGCCCCAGCCGTGGCCTCATCTCTTTTTTCTTCCAAAAAAAGAAGGGAAATTGTTCAGCTGGGGGCCATAAGTGTTCGCTCCCATAGGGAAGACACCGCGAAGACCAAACCCTGCCTGAAGGGGAGGTAATTGTGTGTAAATACGTCACATGGACTTACCGAGTTTTGTTAGCAGTGTTGCATGTGTAGAAGTCCCCATGGTAGGTCCTACCCAGAGGGGAGGAGCTCTATAAACACGGCGACCGGTGGCAGAGGGGACTCTGCCCAAGGAAGATGCGGGTTTCCCAACGGAGAAAACTTTTCGTGGAAGATACATCAAACGGGGTTACATACAGGCAACCAGCGCATGTGGAGCACCTACCCCAGTAAAGGGCCTATTTAGCACACGTACTGGGCCGGATTCATGTTTTTTTTTTTTGCCACAGGGTGAGCAATACTGCCATCAACTCGAGGCAGTTGATATGCCAACTCGTTCTTGGCCCTGTCCAGGAGCTGGCGACTGCACGCCCATTGCACATGGCTCCTCAGCCATGCTCGGAGGTGTCTGCCATAACCACGACGCCACTGGACACCTGCACTTAGAGGACCTCTGCCCACAGAAATGCAAGGCCTGTCCAAGGGCTGAACAAGCGGCAGCAGATCGGTGTGATGACCATGCAATGGAAAGTATCAAATTAAAAGAGTACTCAAGTAGTGAGTAACTCATTACTTTCCCAAATGGCATAATAGACGTTAACTCCCCTATATTCCATTACATAATACACATTTAACATATATTACAGAATTATTATTATTAATGGAAATTCTGTCTTCATTCACTATCATGTTGTTCCAAACCCATATGACTTTCTTTCTTCCATGCAACACAATGAGCTATAATGTTCACTATTTATATGAGTCACTATTTACTTTCAGTGAATTTTTTTTTCTCCATATCTTGAAAGTGAATGGTGACTGAGACTGTCAGTCCCTAACATTCTGTCTAACAAAATTTGTGTTCCACATATCACAAAGGGTCACATGGGTAAATGGGAGCTTTAAATGGATAGTAAATTATGGCTGAACTTTAAAGGGATAGTTCACCCAAAAATCATTTACTCACCCTCATGCCATCCCAGATGTGTTTGACTTTCTTTCTTCTGCAGAACACAAATGAAGATTTTAAGAAGACAGCACATTTCTCGTGCTTGTGCCTCACACTCCTCGCTGTGCGCGTGCAGAAATGCTGTCTGATTGTGCTCCAGTTGACAATCAAGTGAACAGCACAACAAAAGGCATTTACACTTAATTTGGATATTTACATGGATTTATACAGTTAATCTGCCCAAAAACTGATGTCATAAGAGTCCAGTTACAGAATCGCACTGAAAATGACCATCACATGACCATCCAATACACAGAATAGCCCGTGTTAGTATTAGAGCCAAAACTTACCTCGACATGCTGCCTTAAATTGAAGCTGTGATTTTTAATCTTGAAATATCAGCATGTCTTGGTTTCAAATGAAGGCATTGCATGGTGAATCTATTAATTGTTTTACAGAGCGAAGAACATGTTTCACTTAGAAGAGTTTAGTAAAAAAAAAAAAATTTGAAAAAAGTACCCACTTTCAAACTAATGTAAAAGTTTTTTTTTTTTTTTTTTTGTTACTAAAGTAAATGTAACATGTTACTACCCACCTCTGGTCCCTACTTGATGTTTCCCTCCTTTATCCATGTGGATGGTGATGATTTGCATTGGATTAGCATCTGTTAGTTAATCTTTGTAGGCAGTGCATTTCCAGTTGAGCACTCTTCAAGTGAGTCATTTATCAGAGCCACACTTGATGCGACTGGATGTGAGGTTATTTTTTTTTTAACTCTTTATACTGCAGTACATATCTAGAAGGGTTCTAGAATGTGTGTGTGTGTGTGTATACACTTTGAATGCACTTTAATTCACTTTGAATCAATGCATAAATGTTAATGTTAGAAGAGAAATTACTTACTTTCAACATTGGAATGCAGCATGGAATGAAGAAGACTAGGGAACATAGGATTAGTGCTTTAATTCTCTGTAGCTCTTAAGCAAGAGCTCTTAATCCACCCCAGCATCATTACTCAGAGTTTTTGCAGTAAGCAGAGTTGTCCCTTTTCGAGCCTTCAGTGGGGCTAATCAACACATTTGTGATCATGACTAAAAAAGCAATTTGGAACAATTCATCTGACAGTTTCGTTGGATACAAGTTAAGATTCTATTGTTTCTTCCGTTTTTGTTCCTCTTTAAATTAATTAAACCATATTCTCAAATCAGTAAAAACTCCCCAAACTTTGCTAGTGTAATTAATCTATTGTTTGCTAGAGTGCTACAAATGCTGAGGATTACATTGTAGTCTTAAACATGAGGAAAACCATTATCCACCCTCAGTTGGGGCTCTAGGGAGGGGCATGCTGGGGCTATAGCCCCATCAGAAATGTGCATAGCTGTAATGGTTACCCTGTCTTGTTTCACTGTTCCCTCTTGTTTGCCATTCTTTGTCATTTGTTGCATTCTTTAGTTTTCACTTTTGTCCCTAATGTAACGCCATAGTCTCTTTCTTAGTGTCCGTGTTTTCCGTCATTGCTTTCACCTGTCCCTCGTTTACTTGCCACTTGCCTCTGTTAATCACCTTGTTACCTTTTTGAGTTCTGTCTGTTCATTGGTCCCCTGTTCCCGTGTTCATTTATTTATATCCTGGTTTTTGGTTCAGTCCTGGTTTTTCGTTGATTGTATGTGACGTTGTTGTTCCTGTTGATGTTCGCTCCCGTGTTTCCAGTTCCCGTGTTTCGGTTTCATTTTGCCCATCGTGGTAGTTTTGTTTGTTCATACCTGTTCGTTTCCATTCATGTCAATAAACCCCGCATTTGGATCCTCAACCCTTGTCTGACTCCGTCCTCATTCATTACAATAGCAGAGCACAGTGCCCCCAAGGATTTCTTAAAGATATATATGTGTGTGTGTGTGTGTGTGTGTGTGTGTGTGTGTGTGTGTGTGTGTGTGTGTGTGTGTGAAATAGACTCTGTCTCGGTTATATTTGTCAGGGGGGAGTAGTTAATTAGGCTATGTACTCAGGTAAAGGCACACATTAGCAATCATTTGATATTAATCATCAACACTGGTCTTTTGCTTCATATTAGATCGTTTTCCATTCTAATCACAGACTTCAGACACCCCTCAAAATAGTTTAGAGGAGAACATTAACACAATTCGACAGCCTCTGTTTGAGCCCGATGCAAATCGCAAGCTACAGTAACTTGCATGTTTTATTTTTATGGAAATTGGCTGAGCCCTGCTAAGCCAATTTGGCTCTTATGAGTATATGATCAGTTAATTGTTATAATTATTTTAGGCATTCTGCAGATTGTAAATCTTCCTTTCAAGGAGCTACCTTTCCCTTTTCCTACCAAAAAAAAATAAAGCACTGTGAAATCAATCCTTAAATCTGTACTACAATTTTTTTGTTTGTTTTTTGGTTAATAATGACTAAATACCATTATTTAGCATACTTCACTGAATTGAACATTTACACATTTGTTTACCGATTGTGATTTTTATTTATCGTAACATGTTTACTAATATTATTGACTTCTAATTATTTTCTAACATTGCTTAAGTTTCAAGGTTCTGTGTGTGCGTGATCGTGTGCATGTGTGTGTGTGTCGCAGTTTTAGTTTTTATTTTTTAATCAGTTGAGCAGATCCATTTTAGCTGATCAATTGCAAAAAATGTGTTCTGGCAAACTTTATGGCAAACTTGCCACACATAATTTTTTCAAATGCAAATAAGCTATGTGGCAAACTACACAGCGGTGCTATTGTGTGCAGTGCATAGACATATAGTCCTATTGAAGTATTATGGTTCACTTGAATCAAGTGAGTTTATAAAAAATTATATATAAAACAATAAAGTCTTCCACTGAACTCTTATCAGCTCACTAGTTGCACCTCTTAAACTGATAAATGTAGTACAATACAAACAGCAGATAAAACACGTAATCATACTACACTATCATAGTCAAGTTAAAATATACTGGTTACTGGTGGGGATTGAGGAGAGTCTTTTAAAGACTCTTTGAGTGTAGTGTCAGAAAAGTGCCTTTTAAGAGGATATTGTATTTTATTTTCTGTATATGCTATGCATAATTTAATTCAGAAAACTTTGGGCTGTCAATAAAGAGTTAAACATTTAATGCACACAGTCATGTGACACACCATTGTTGTGTAGATCACAGTGGAGTTTGTCTTGGGCAGAAATGCCAACAAAACTACATCTGATAAGAGACCTAATTTAGTTTTTACATTGAAAAGAGTTAAATGATGTCTCTAGTTTTCATACAAAAATTCAGTTTCAGGCTGCAGATGATGTTTGGTCCACTGAATATGTTTGGGAGACATGGGATAATGGTAATAAGTAAATAGATTCAGAAATTATAATGTATAATTTTACTTTTTCTTGTTACTACTGCCCCATTTTCTGAGCTCAGGCCTGCACTGGACAAAGTTAGTAATGGATGTAGTTCCCCACCTCTTTGTATGACAGTCATAATTGTGGTCTGTTTCTTGTAAGTTTGTTGCCCAGATGTCAGAATTGATTAAATTAATAAAGAAAAACTGTTATAAAATGTAAACATTTACATTTACGCTTTTACTGTTTGTACTGTAATTTGTTGACAGACCATGTCATTGCGATACTGAAAGGAAAAGACAGCACTGCATAGCACAAAGAAAAAAAAACAAAAAACTAAAGTAGAAATGTGAACATAGGACAATCTCCTTAGGGAAAACTGTACATGCAGTGCTGTAGGAATTACAGTGCTTAAAAAGTGCACCTCCTGATGTTCCTGTCTGTTGGGCCACAAATTCTCATCCACATCACAATGAATATCTTCTCTTGCGATGCATCCATGGCAGCCAGAAGGTCCATCTGTGTATGTGGCTGGCGATCATATACTTTCCATCTCCATGCTGAGAATAGGGTGAGAGGAACTCCATCAGCATCCTGTTTTGGGCCGCAAACCATTGCCTGATGATGTTGGAGCTATGTAAACTGACATTGTCCCCAAACTATCACGTACTTTGGCAGGTCATCTCCAATCTGACACCTCTCTTGTTCAGGGATGAGATCCCTGTAGAGAGTGTTTAAAAAGGTGACAAGATGCCCACTTCAGGGCGTAAAGTTGCCTGGTAAAGGGAGCTCTGGCTTGGTTCATCGTGTCTACGACAGCATGTGGTAGATCAGCTAGATCTTCCGCATCACGTCCAGGGACCAGATGTGGAGGTTCCAGAGGTCTGGGTGCGGATGCCAGAGCGTGAAAGAAGGTCCTTCCTCAGGGGAATTTGCCAGGGAGGGGCTGTCGCGAGAAGTACGAGATCCAAGAACGCGGAGGATGCCATATGTCCCAGGAGCCTCTGGAAAAGTTTTAAAGGGACCGCTGTGCCCGGCCTGAACACGGCGAGGCATTTCAGCACTGACTGTGCGCGCTCATTGGTGAGGCGTGCTGACATTGAGACTGATTCTAACTCTATGCTGAGAAAAGAGATGCTCTGAACCAGGGTGAACTTGCTCTTTTCCCAGTTGACCTGAAGCCCTAAACAGCTGAGGTGCCTGAGCACCTGGTCCCTGTGGGCGCATAGTAACTCTCAGGAGTGGGCCAGGATGAGCCAGTCATCGAGGTAGTTGAGTATGCGGACGACTGCTTCCAGGAGTGGGGTAAGGGCTGCCTCTGCGACCTTCGTAAAAACGCGATGGGACAGGGACATGCCGAAGGGGAGGATCTTGTACTGATACGCCTGGACGTCGAACGCGAACCGTTGAAAGGATCGATGTCGAGGCAATATTGAGACGTGGATATACGCGCCCATTCAGAAAATTTCTGAATGAAACATACGCATTTCCCTCCCTTTATACCCGTATGTCCGGGGGCGGGACATGCAAATTCTGTCTGCCAATTTCTCATTGGCCTTTTCTCATAGATCAGAGATGGGAAAGGCTCTCAAGTGAGAACCCTAGTGTCGCTTTTTAGACACAATGTCGAAGTGAGCAACAGACGGGGAACTAACATTGTAAAGTCGAATCAAGTCAAATAATTTTATTTAGTCATCTAATACACATTGTTCCATAGCAGCTTTACAGAAAATCAGCTGTAATGTATGTAACATCTAAACATGATTAACCAATGCTCCTGGAAATCTAATTTAAAACAAATTAAATAAAAGAAATGTGTTAAAAAGATTTGACTTTCCTTAGCTTAGCTTGGTATTATTTAAAACTTCACAACTTAGTCCAGCTGTGAATATTGAGTAAGCAGTGTATAATGCTTGCAAATATGTGTCCAAACACCTTCCACATCAGCCTCATTTTCTCGAGACATGGATTAAGACATTTATGCAAAATTTCACATGAAATCTTCATTGAATGCATCTACCTTCTGTCAAAGTGGATGTCATTCAAACTTTTCACTGCACAAGTGTTTAAGATTGACTCTCAATATCATGTACTTAGCCCTTGTGCTTTAACAGACTGGTTTTGACATTTACAGAGTGGAAAAATGACTTCAAAGGTGCATTCATGCACCCTTTGGTCTTGGCTCCTTGCCAAGTTATTCACTGGAAAATATTTGACTTGTATGCATATTTGTTTATATTTAGCATTTCTTTTGTAAAACTGTAATGCTGAACATTCCTGAAAATTATGTGTTTTTAAAAAATGTAAAACACAATTCTGGTAGGTGTGAAAAGAAGGTGATAAACATTTTTATCATCATTTGTTTCTTGAGGTAGAAAACCAATCTTTAGTTTGTTTAATTGTTATATGGCAGATGCTGTTTTTTACAAAACAACCTAATGTACACTTGCTACAGTGGAAATCCTGTATAACACTTGCACAAAACACTGTTAAATAAATCCTGTTCAATTAATGGTAAAAAGCTTGCAGCTGTTGTTGTCAAATATTAACTGTAAAAATGGCAGAAGCTATTTTCACCCTAGTGCAAATATTGGTATATGCTATTGTGGAGAGGAGGGCGGCGGGGCCGGTCGGAATATCGCGCGCCCGGTCCCCAATCGGCCTGATGAGGCGCGCAAGGGATAAAGGCGGCCGGTGACATGGTTCGAGAGAGAGAGAATTACGGGCATGTCCGTCATGTGTGTGTTTGTGTATGCTTTTGGTTTAAGTTCTCATTAAATTATTATTTATGTTGACAAGCCGGTTCTTGCCTCCTCCTTGCCCATCCTTTAACTGTTTTACATTGGTGCTGAAACCCGGGAAGGAGGAGGGATGCCCGTCGCAGAGTCCTCGACACTGCCGTCCACCCAGGGGAGCGCCGCTGCCATCTGCTGGGTGACGGAGTAGCCCGACCGCCCGGATGCAGGGTACGGCCGTCGTCCGCGGGGCAAGTGGGGACTGGATACCCCGACCGCCTGGAGCGAGGGAGCCGCTGCCGGGGGCGGAGGAGTGCCCTGCCGTCCCCTGAGACACGGAGGGGTCGAGGGAAGACCGCCGTCTACGAGGGGAGGAGGGAAGAAACTCTCCGACCGCCCGGAGCGGTAGAGCCGCTGTCAGGGGCGGAGGAGTGTCCCCATTTGCCGCCAGAAAAGCGGAGGCGCGTTCTACCCGCTGGGGGTCGACGGTTTCACTCCGGTTCGCCCGGGGGTGGAGCTGCTGTCGTCCGCCTGAGTGTGGAGGAGTGTTCGAGGACCACGCGACGGTACATCAGAGAACCGGTGAGTGAGCTTTTTCTCTCTCTCCTCTCTCTCTCCCTGTCGCACCGTGTTGGCCTTTTCCCTCGCCTATTTTGATTTGTTGTTGTTGTCTTCCCCTCCTGTCTCCTCCCAAGGCGAGGAAGGAGGGAATGACCACGCGGGACGCAAGATACACCCCGCCCCAGGGATAGGGGGGGTGTACGTCATGCCGGTGGCACCCCGGCCTGAGATAACGCCGGGAGGAGTGTGGAGCGGAGGGGGGCGGGCCGCTCGGAATATCGTGCGCCCGGTCCCCAATCAGCCTGATGAGGCGCGCGAGGGATAAAGGCGGCCGGTGACATGGTTCGAGAGAGAGAGAATTACGGGCATGTCCGTCATGTGTGTGTTTGTGTATGCTTTTGGTTTAAGTTCTCATTAAATTATTATTTATGTTGACAAGCCGGTTCTCGCCTCCTCCTTGCCCATCCTTTAACTGTTTTACAGCTATTTAAACCCCAGTGCAAATAGTGACAGATATTACTTTCACCACAACCCTGGGTGGTTCAGGGGTTTCCTGTGGCAGAGTCCCCTAGTGCCTTGACCTCACCACAGGCCCCTAGTACCTTGACCTTACCACATGCCCCTAGTACCTTGACCTTACCACATGCCCCTAGTACCTTGACCTTACCAGAGTCCAATATTGCCTGGACCTATCCCTCTTACATATACTTTGGTGCTCTACCCAAATTCCCTTGTTTGCCAGATCCACCAACATCTCCTTGATCTCCAGATCCATGGCTTCGGCCCTGGTCCCCCGCTCACCCACCTGATACACCCGTGGCCCCCTGGACATTTTATGTTTTGCTCTTATATTATAACGTTTTTATTTTTTCGAATAAACACTCTACACTTGGGTTCGCAACTTCAACTCACCTGAGAACCTTCACTGAGGAAGCAGGCTGCTTCTGACCCTCACAAAGCAGCCATTAACATACAGAAGTGCGAGGACAATTCAAAATCCGTTATTTATATAATTGTTTTTTTAATTATCAGCTATCGTCTATTTTCACATACAATATGTCAGCAATTGGCAGATGGCCATATATATACATTGAGTGCGAAAACTAATTATTCGCGACCACAAGGAGGTTACCCCATGTGACTCTACCATCCCTAGCAACCGGGCCAATTTTATTGCTTAGGAGGCCTGGCTGGAGTCACTCAGCACACCCGGTAATCGAGCTCGCGACTGCAGTGGTGGTAGTCAGCATTATTACTTGCAGAGCTACCCAGGCCCTGATCAGCCACAACATTAAACCATGTGCCTAATATTGTGTAGGTGGTTTTAATGTTGTGGCTGATATATAGTTGAAGACAGAAGTTTACATACACCTTAGCCACTAAACATTTAAACTCAGTTTTTTCACAATTCCTGATATTTAATCATAGAAAACATTCCGTCTTAGGTCAGTTAGGATCACTGCTTTATTTTAAGAATGTGAAAAGCCAGAATGATTTCAACTTTTATTTCTTTCATCATATTCCCTGTGAATATGAAGTTTACATACTCTTGCTAAACATCTTGCCAAAATTATAGTTTGCTAATATGAAATCTGTGGAGTGGTTAAAAAAGATTTTTAATGACTTCAACTTAAGTTTATGTAAACTTTTGACCTCAACTATACAGTATATATATATATATATATATATATATATATATATATATATATATATATATATATATATATATATATATATATATATATATTTGTGTGTTTATCTTTTTAAGTTCTTCATTAAACTATTATTTATATCATCAAGCTGGTTCTTGCCTCCTCCTTTCCATTAATTACTTTACAATATATATATATAATATATATATATATATATATATATATATATATATATATATATATATATATATATATATATATATATATATATATATATTCATATATTAGTACTGTGCAAAAGTCTAAGGCACATAAGATGTTTCACGTAAGCATTTGTCTTAAGATGGTTAATTATATCTTAAGCTTTAGTGTGTCAAGAGGAAATATAAATGTTAGACTCCCAAACCTTAATTTTGCAAATAGAAAAACAGGGAGCCCTGCAACAGATGTCATGGCCACCACAAAGCTCCCGACTGAACATTGTGTCTGTCTGAGATTTCATAAAGAGACAGAAGCAATTGAGACTGCCTAAATAGAATTCTCCAAGAAGCTTGGAACATCCTATCTGCCAACAACCAATAAAATCTGTGTTGAGGTGTACATAGGAGAATTGATGCTGTTTTAAAGGTGAAGATGGTCACGTTGAATATTGAATTGGCTTTTTTTATGTTTAATTGACTTTGTATGACATTAAGTGATAAATGAAAACTATTTCTGTCATTATTTTTGAAGACATCCTCACTATGCCACATTTTTCACAAGTGCCTAAAAATTTTGCACAGTACTGTGTATGTATATATATATATATATAGATAGATATATAATCCATCCTCTCATCTGCCCTCTTCCCATCAGCTTTAATTAGCCAAAATCTTCTCTCGTTTTAAAAAGACAAATATGAAACAAAACCAATAGGACGTTGCTTGTGATGATGCTTGTTTATTTGAAATCCCCAAAAATGTCAAACCAGAATGTCGAAATATAATCAAAGGCTTAACAGGAAATGTTTTTGTTTGTCTGCCGAATGAGGGTTGCCAGATCTCCTACAGAGTTTGATGATCTAGATCAAAGTGTGACCTGACACACTATGTGCCCATCCACAATGAGGGAGAGAGAGAGACCCATTGCTTTTCATGGTTTTAGACATTGGTGCTCAAGATATTCATTTAAATTTAACAAGTCTGTAACATTAGTTGCTAAATATAAATACAGTATAATACATGGCCTTCCCATAAGCAAAAAAATATTGTGTAGAATATTACTGTCATAATAATGTGTATATTTTGTTTGTATTCTTGAAAAATGCTCTTACATAAACCTGCTACCTTTGAGAAACTTATTATAGATAACACTTTGCATTATTTTGGATGATAACCAGATCAAACTTTAACACAAATACAATTCATGTTCACTCTTTTCCTTTGCAAAAATTCCATTATGACTCTTTACACACACACACACACACACACACACACACACACACACACACACACACACACACACACACACTAAAACATTTGTGCAAACAATATTTGATTGTTTGAATTCATCATTTTGCTAAATGAAAAATAAATATGTTTTCAGTTATATTAAACATAACACAGAACAGACAAGAAACAGAAGTACAAAAAAATAAACAGAAAACAAGATGCTGTCAAGGGCAAAGCCAGTGGGACAGACCAGGGTGAAACCAGCAGGACAGTCCAAAGTGGCACAAGCCGTGACAGAGAAATGACCTCTGTGGTCTTGACCACAGGCAGAGACGGGGGAATGCCTCCATGGCCAAGGGTGCTGGCAAAGGCAGGAGAACAGCCTCTGTGGCCATAGGGCACTGGCAATGCCTGAAGATTATAGGCCCCTTCTCCTTCTCCTCCTCTTCCTGAACATGTGATGAAACCAGCTCAACCCGGAGATTGTAAAATCTCACGAAGGTAGTGGTTGTTGCCCAGCCCGCTGCTCTGCAGATGTCTGCTAGATAGGTGCCATTGGCCAGTGCCCACGAGGAAGCCACACTCCTTATAGCGTGTGCTCGAACCCGCAAGGGGGCGGGCACGGTCTGGGTCTGGTAGGCCAATGCAATGGCATCCACGATCCAGTGGGCAAGCCTCTGTTTGGAGACGGCATTCCCTTTCCGCTGTCCACCAAATCAGACAAAGAGCTGCTCAGAGCGTCTAAAGCTCTGCGTGCGATCCAAGTAGGATCACAAAGCCTGCACCGGACACATAAACGACTGGGCTGGGTCTGCCTCCTCCCGGGCAGCACTTGCAGGTTCACCACCTGATCCCTGAAGGGGGTCGTGGGAACCTTGGGCACATAGCCCGGTCAGGGTCTCAGGAACACGTGCGAATCTGCCGGACCGAACTCCAGGCAAGTGTTGATGACAGAGAATATTTGCAGGTCCCCCACCCTCATGATGGAGGTGAGCACAATCAGGGCCATCTTGAAGGAGAGGGCTTTCAGCTTGACTGACTCTATCAGCTCAAATGGGGCTCTCCGAATGCCCACGAGGACCACAGAGAGATCTCATGAGGGGAAGAGGCATTGCCTGTGAGGATTCAGCCTCCAGGTGCTTCTGAGGAATCTGATGATCAAGTTGTGTTTCCCTAGGGACTTACCATCCACTGCATCATCGTGTCCAAGGTCCAGACGTGGAGATTCCAGAGGTCTGGGCACAGGTGCCAGATTGTGCCCCATCCCTGAGAAAGAAGGTCCTTCCTCAGAGGAATCAGCCAGGGAGGTGCTGTCGTGAGAAGCGTGAGGTCCAAAGTCTGGGTGGGCCAGTTGGGGCCACGAGAGTGACTTGTTCCTTGTCCTCCTTGACATTGCACAGGGTCTGTGCAAGAAGGCTCACTGGGGGAATGCATATTTGCACCGGGCCAGTTGTGTGCCACCGCGTCTTTCCCGAGGAGGGCTCCCATCAGGGAATACCAGAGCGGGCAGTGGGAGGATTCCTTGGAAGCAACCAGGTCTACCTGTGCTTTGCCGAATCAACTCCAAATCAGCTGGACCACCTGGGGGTGGAGTCTCCACTCTCCGCTGAACTTTGCCTGCTGCGACAGCACGTCTGCTGTGGCATTGAGGCAGCCACTGCTGACTCCAGAGGAGATGGCGGGCGAGTTGCGACATGCGACGAGAGCGTACGCCGCCTTGGTGATTTATATATGCTACTGTCGCTGTGTTGTTGGACTGGACCAACACATGCTTGCCCTGGATCAATGGCAATAGCCTCCGCAGGGTGAGTAGTACAGCCAGCAACTCTAGGCAGTTGATGTGCCAACCCAGTCGCGGTCCTGACCAGGTACCGGTTGCTGCATGCCTGTTGCATATTACGCCACAGCCCAGTATGGAGGCAACTGTGGTGACCACGACACATCTAGACACTTGCTGTAGGGGAACTTCTGCCCATAGAAATGCAAGGTCTGTCCAAGGGCTGAATATGCATCAACCTGAGCGGCGTGATTGCCGCATGGTCCTGGCCAGCCTTCGTGACGGGTTGAAAAGCGTTAGCCATGCATCCAATCTCTGGGCAAGTTTCACCTCAAGGCAGGGGGAGCAGGCAACACAGTGTCGAGGAGCGTTGCTTCGACCCGAGGTGGCTATGCCGAGGCGGAGCTCAAAGCACTTACCTCCCTCTGCGAAACCTGCATCTTGGGCCATTCTCGAGGCTCTTTACAACCAGCTGGCCATAGTTGTGGCGCGGCCGGGCACTCAAAGGCGGGGAACCATGTTTGTGGGGCCCTTTCTGCGGGTGCTCGGTGTCTGCCGGTCGTGACCATGCCGGCTGTGGACACCGATTATGTGACGCAAGGAGTGAGGAAAATGCTCTTTTTTTTCAATTTGGGTACTGCAGCCTGTTCGGGGTGAGGGCAGGTTCCTACTGGGGGATCTTGGGCCAAGAACTGTGCTCGGGCTTGGGGATGCCCTCGGCAGGCAGACAGGATGCAGAATCTTGAGCCGTGCCATGGCAAGATGTGCTGGATAGCCTCCGTATGCTTTGTCACTAGCGAGAACTGCTGGGCGAAGACCTCAACGCTGTCACCGAAAAGTCCAGTCTGGGAGAAGAGAGCATTGAGAAAGCATGCTTTGTCGGCATCCATCATCTTGACCAGATTCAGAAACAAGTGGTGGCTGGACTACCAAGGTGGACATCGCCTGCCCAAGTACACGTGTCACCCAGAGGGCGAGGTCGGTCACCGAGGTCAGCTCCTGTAGCACATCGGGATCAGGACTACCCACATGCAGTTCTTTTAGTGCCTTGGCCTGGTGTACCTGCAGGAGGGCCATGGCATGCAGGGCGGATGCGGTCTGTCCAGCAGTACTGTAGGCTTTGGTTGCCAGAGATGACGTAGTGTTACAGGCCCTGGAGGGGAGCGCCTGACGATCCCGCCAGGTGGCGGCCATCTGCGGGCACAGGTGCATCGCAACTGCGTTATCTACCTGAGGGACCTCCGTGTTCCTGTGGGCCACCCTGCTGTTGAGGGTAATGAGAGCAGACGAACCCAGAAGTCTGTTTCGGACAGCAAAAGTTGCCCTCCATGAGTTCATCATGCACCTCTGGGAAGAAAGGAACCGGGGGGGGGGGGCGTGCCCGTGAGCGGCAGGAACCCAAGAACCAATCATCGAGCCGCAAGCACTCAGGGGAGGCTGGAGGGCTCCATTCCAACCCAATACTGCAGGCGGCACAGGCAAGCATGGCGGTTAGCTCTGCATTGGCCTCAGACTGGGTGGGCAGACCCGTTACGTTTTCTCCCTGTCTAGGGGTCAGGAAGAAAAATAACAAGTGACAAAGAACAAAATGTGTATGTGCCAGCCAATAACAACCACAACAGTTTACAATAATAGTTACAAGTAGCCCACCTCTCTACTGCTTCCATAAACGTTAATAGGTGGAAATAAGCACATACCCAACAAAGGATTTTATACTTACAATTTTTAAAGGAAAGTTAACTGTTTAGCAAAGAATGCAACTTGAAGTTCTTATTAACAACAGCAGCACTAAACACCAAAGCTACACATGCTGGAGCAGGAGGAAAGAGTCTCACCTAGCTGACTTTCCACCTCAGCTTTATCCACATATTCCTCATGTAGTCCAGCAATCAATGCTGCTCAGCTCTTGACCTTAATCATTGGCAGCTGATGTAAATTCATCTGGTTAGGAAAATGACAGAGAGAGAACCCTATGAAAAACAAGGAAGGCAACAGAAACATACAAACTCATATATAATTCATATACAATCAACTGCTACATCCTACATCCACAGATGTAACTCTCCAACGCATTAATCAAAGACGCATCCAGCTTGCGGGCCCCGAAAGAGTCAAGCTGGCCGTGAGGCAGGCTGGTCTCATTTTGGATCAGGACGAGGGCAAACATGTGTGCTGGGGAACGGGAGTACCGGGGGGAATTACCCAGTGAAACTGTGCCCATTGAACTCCCCAAATCGCCTCCAGCGTCAGCCGGGCCTGCCACATACGCATGGGTAGAAGGCGCAGCGTGGGGGCTGGCTGGAGTGGCTTTTCCCCGTTTGAAGTAGGAAAGCTACAACCGAAACGTTGCCATGGTCATATACTCGCAATGAGAACATGAGCCATCAACAAACTCTGGCTCAGTGTGATCACTGCCCAGACACATGAGGCAATTTTCATTGGCCTTCTTTTAAAGATGAGGTGATTGGGCTCTCAAGATCGACCCCTAGTGTCACTATATCAACACAATGCCGAGGGAGTGACAGAAGGGGAACTACCTTTCCAGTTATTTGGGTGGCAGCATGCTTTTTAAGCCTAAACTTGAGGTTGCATAATCAAGCGCTTACAAGATCATTTATAGAAACAATGTTGTATTTTGTTTTTTCCATCATTCAGTGTTATTTCCAATAAATTACCCTCATTGGACTATCACACTTAAGTAGTTCCAAACCCTTGTGACTAACTTTTTTCCATGGAACACAAAAAGAGATTCCACCATAAACAGAACAATCAAGGAGGTTTACAAATACTCACCACCGTATTAAGGCCTACTACTTAGGAGATACTGTATTGTGTCAAAAAAGAAGAAGAAAATAAGATGGCAAATAAAATAAAGTGTATGGAGTTTTTTCGCCTTTTACATTCACAGACACATTGCTAATTGGATTTTGCACTTGAAACACTTTTAAGAATGCATCTCACCCCGCTGGCAGTTTCAAATGAACACTGAAAGTACTAACTTATTCGGTAATTAAAATTTAAACAAGATGAGAGAAGTACTTTAATTAAACCTTCTTGTGTACCGTAATCAAAGCTCCCCCAATTTCAACCTTGCAATATATTCACTTCATTCCTTTCATTAGCAAAGCAAAAGGAACAGTGGCTATGTACCTATTATTCACTTCTTGTGTGGGCAACTCATGCATGAATGCGTTCTGTCTCTGCCATCTGAGATTAGACAACAGCGTACCTTAAATCCCTAATCTTTCTGCCTGATTCTGTCAACCATACAGGCAATCTTTATGTTTCATTAAAAATTCAAGGCTAGCTAGTCCCTATCCTATTAGGTCCAATAGGGCCTTGGCGCAGTAACGCCTGTTTGTGGTGCCATGTAGCCAGGAGGAAGTGGAAACCAGGAAGCCCTGGGGATGCTCAAAGCCCTGCAGCACTGGTGCGTACGTCTACATATCTGGCATGTCAGTCATCTTACTCTTGCTCCATTTCTGTCTCAGGGACGGAAGGCTAGAATGCCAAAGGATATCCGTTGTCTCCTTCATCTGACCAGCTATCTGAAATTCCCTCTCTGCGAGGCTCTTGGAGCGGCAGTTTTAATGAATCACTCACAAATAGACAAGTCCTTGTGTCTGTGATGGGATCTTAATCGAAAGTGACACATGATACAGGAGAACTAGGGGGTAGATAACCCCTGGGGTGAGCAAGGAAAGGATGAAACAGTCCGTGGGGATTTGAAGGAAAAGGATGGTGGAAGTACTCTCTCAGACTAATCATGTCGTTCACATAGCCAATAAATTAAATTATTTAAAACGTGCCATACAATGAATAATGCATGGCCTCAAGTGTGCTAAACATTATATTACTGTATATAACATTTAAAGGTATATAGGCCTACTGTAAATAAGGTTTTATAATTCAATTCAGTTGATTTGTGTAGCACATTTCACAATGCATGTTGTTCTTAAGCAGCTTTAAAAAGAATAGTAAAGCTGCAACAAACCACCCAGTGATTTTTCATAGGAGAGGAATCCATGTGAAATGGGGCGGTTGTGGCTCAGAGTGAAGGGCAGGTCAGCCACTAATCGCAGGGTTGGTGGATAGATTCCCGGCCCACATGACTCCACATGTAGAAGTGTCCTTGGGCAAGACACTGAACACCAAGTTGCTCCCAATGGCTGTCTAGTGCCTTGCAAGTCAGCTCTGCCATCATTAGTGTGTGTGTGAATGGGACACAGTGTAAAGCATTTTGGTAAAAAACAGCCGCTATATAAGTGCAGGCCATTTATTCATTCAAATTGGGACAGGGACATTTCTGAGTGCATGGGGACCCAACAAAATCCTACTTGGATATTTTAATACACAATATACAAGGGCTGGGTATCGCTAGCCACCCTTTGGATAAAATACGTATTGTGATACATATGTCAATATTTGATATATCATGATGCATCACAATATATATTTCACAATTCAATATATCACGATACAGATTCAATTCTGACTGACATGCTTTAAAAGCCAATTCATTTGGGCATATTTCAGTGATAATGTCCATTTTGCTAACATACAGTATTAAATAAATCATATTTCAGCTAATGCTGTTATTAATACATGGGACCTTCTAACTTATTAAAATTATTGTAATATATATACCATAATTTCCGGACTATAAGCCGCAACTTTTTTCCCACGCTTTGAACCTCGCGGCTTATACAATGACGCGGCTAATATATGGATTTTTCCCGCTTTCAAATTTTATAAAAAAAAATAATAAAAAAAAAAACATTCTGTGACGTGCTCAGTTTTTTGGCGGCGTGAAGCTTTCATTAGGTCAAAACAACTTTTTTTGTTTACTGTTTAGATTAAATCGAGCGCGCTCAAACTTCCCATCATTCTGATTACGGTAGTAATTTTGTCACCCTCACCATGGCAAAGACATGGAGAAACGCATATGATGCTGCTTTCAAGTTGAAGGCTAGTGATCTGGCTGTTGGAAAAGGAAATAGAGCTGCTGCATGGGAGCTTGGTCTTAATGAGTCGATGATAAGATGTTGGAAACAGCAGCGTGAGGAATTAACTCAGTGCAAAATGACAACTAAATCTGAGGTTATTCAACTCCGACACCGAAGGAGATGACTTCAGTGGTTTCAGTGCACAGGACGAGGAAGATAGTGACCAATGACTTTCTTGGTAGGCTACTGTTTACTGCAAATGTTTTATTACAAGCCGTGTGTGGCAGCGGGGGCGTGGTCAAGCGCCCATCCGGGAGAGAAAAGCTGTAAGGGCGCTTACACCTACGCTTAAATTATGTCTAACACCGGTGTCTAATTTCAAGTGCCCTGCTTCACGTGTCCTTCTTGGGAAAACTGTCACACGGGCACCAGTGTGACAGTTTTCAGCAGGGCACTTGACGTTCCAGGTAAGGCTTTTAATGGCCACAGCAATGTTTACAATCAATTTTATAAAGTTTCTCAATTCTTCTATGCGCCAACACTAGACTGACGTGTGTCACTCTCTCAGCTCTGTGGCTGCTGCCTTTTATACCGCTCTCCCCATGCTTACTGAAATTAGACACCGGTGTTAGACATAATTTAGCTCAGGTGTAAGCGCCCTTACCGCTTTTCTCTCCCGGACGGCGCTTGACCACGCCCCCGCTGCCACACCGTGTTTCGTTAAAGCCTATTTATTTTTGTTACAAGCCTGAGTAAAGTTCATTTGTTTCAATGTACCGGTAGGCACCTGCGGCTTATAGAGAGGTGCGGCTTATTTATGTTCAAAATAATATTTTATTTAAAAATCAGTGGGTGCGGCTTTTATTCAGGTGCGCTCAATAGTCCGGAAATTACGGTATTTATTTTTTTATTAGTTTTTGGTCACATTTTAGCTTTTTAAAAATCAATGTAATCCATCAATAAATATGAAATTGGATATATTATATTGCATATATACTTTTTTGTTACATGCTTGTTGTTGATATGCATAATTTGCACTTTTAAAAAGTATTAACAAAGATATATTGAACAAGGGCTAAAACACTACTGTCTCTTTAAGACCAGCTGCAAGGACTTTGACAGAAGTTTTGTGGACGAATGGCTTCTTCACAGTGTCCGTGCTATTTGTGATTAAAATAAAAATGTTGTTTTGCTGTTTTTGATCAATAACTGACTGTAATCTACAGAAAGGATTTTAAAAAGAGACTGTGGAGGGGAGGGCATGGTCGAGTGCCCATCTGGGGAGAGAAAAAGCAGTAAGGAGGTTCACCTGAGATAAATTTGCTGGTAATTTCTGTTTCTGTGTTTGCAGTGAGAGACGTGGAGATAAAATGGCCCGGTGCACAGAGAAAGAATGAGAGGGGCACACGAGAGACTGCATGTCTATTAATGAGTGTATGTGTATGCTGAAAAGCGGATCTTTATTTGTATATGCTGTGAAGCCAACCCTTTGTGTGTAAGCTGAAAAGCATACTCTGTTTATTGATAAATTAAAGACTGACTCACGTGGATCGTGGAAACTGGCTCCCGCTTCCTCCTTTTTGATCCAAATACGAACATCTGTTACAAAGATATTATTCAATGATAAATGGATTGTGTGGATCTCATCTTTGGACTCCCATCACAGGGAAAGAGTAAAACAAAACATTTACTCTCCACATGCAGTGAATGTTCTCTGTGCTGAACTTTGCCACTACACTACTCAAACACTGGTGAGTGAAATCTGAAACAATTCAATCAAGTGGCTAATCATCACTGACATTTTTATCCACATACAGGTGCTGGTCATATAATTAGAATATCATCAAAAAGTTGATTTATTTCAGTAATTCCATTCAAAAAGTGAAACTTGGATAACTGATATATTTCAAGTGTTCATTCTTTTTAATTTTGATGATTATAACTGACAACTAATGAAAAACCCCAAAATCAGTATCTCAGAAAATTAGAATATTGTGAAAAGGTTCAATATTGAAGACACCGGGTGCCACACTCAGCTAATTAACTCAAAACACCTGCAAAGGCCTTTAAATGGTCTCTCAGTCTAGTTCTAATAGGCTACACAATCATGGGGAAGACTGCTGACTTGACAGCTGTCCAAAAGATGACCATTGACACCTTGCACAAGGAGGGCAAGACACAAAAGTTCATTGCTAAAGAGGCTGGCTGTTCACAGAGCTCTGTGTCCAAGCACATTAATAGAGAGGCGAAGGGAAGGAAAATATGTGGTAGAAAAAGTGTACAAGCAATAGGGATAACCGCACCCTGGAGAGGATTGTGAAACAAAACCCATTCAAAAATGTGGGGGAGATTCACAAAGAGTGGACTGCAGCTGGAGTCAGTGCTTCAAGAACCACCACGCACAGACGTATGCAAGACATGGGTTTCAGCTGTCGCATTCCTTGTGTCAAGCCACTCTTGAACAAGACACAGCGTCAGAAGCGTCTCACCTGGGCTAAAGACAAAAAGGACTGGAGTGTCCCAAAGATATGTTCTCTGATGAAAGTACAGTTTGCATTTCCTTTGGAAATCAAGGTCCCAGAGTCTGTAGGAAGAGAGGAGAGGCACAGAATCCATGTTGCTTGAAGTCCATTGTAAAGTTTCCACAGTCAGTGATGGTTTGGGGTGCCATGTCATCTGCTGGTGTTAGTCCACTGTGTTTTCTGAGATCCAAGGTCAACGCAGCCGTCTACCAGGAAGTTTTAGAACACTTCATGCTTCCTGCTGCTGATCAACTTTATGGAGATGCAGATTTCATTTTCCAACAGGACTTGGCACCTACACACAGTGCCAAAGCTACCAGTACCTGGTTTAAGGACCATGATATCCCTGTTCTTAATTGGCCAGCAAACTCGCCTGACCTTAACCCTATAGAAAATCTATGGGGTATTGTGAAGAGGAAGATGCGATACGCCAGACCCAACAATGAAGAAGAGCTGAAGGCCACTATCAGAGCAACCTGGGCTCTCATAAAACTCGAGCAGTGCCACAGACTGATCGACTCCATGCCACGCCGCATTGCTGCAGTAATTCAGGCAAAAGGAGCCCCAACTAAGTATTGAGTGCTTTACATGCTCATACTTTTCATGTTCATATTTTTCAGTTGGCCAACATTTCTAAAAATCCTTTTTTTGTATTGGTCTTAAGTAATATTCAAATTTTCGGAGATACTGAATTTGGGATTTTCATTAGTTGTCAGTTTTAATCATCACAATTAAATAAAATAAACATTTGAAATATATCAGTCTGTGTGTAATGAATGCATATAATATCCAAGTTTCACTTTTTGAATGGAATTACTGAAATAAATCAACTTTTTGATGATATTCTAATTATATGACCAGCACCTGTATATATATTGTAGAGGATTGTGTGTAGAATAAAAGAGCAACCTTGGTTTTTAAGAATCAACATCAGGATTGTTCAAATGAAGAAAGCAGAAAATATATATTTTTGCCCGGCTGTAATGCCAAACGTGTGAGAGTCCCAGCATGTATGTGAGAGAAACAGTGAATCCTGCAGGCTCAGTTTCAGTCTCTCTAGCCCCTCATTGAAGCTACTCTTTGACGTCTTTGAGCGTCTTTGAATGCTTACAGCTAGAAACGGCCCTGAGAAGGGATTCAAACAGTGAATGACAGACTTTGGTTATGGCTGGCAATAGACAACCATACATGCTATGTCATATGCCACAACGTTGTTTCAACTAGACCAAGTTGAATTAACATGGTCTTGGTAACATGTTTAGACATAGAGGGAAATATATTTGATTTTCCCTGGATCCAGAGGCAATTTTGTTTCTCTGTCTCCCCACAATGATGTTAGTTATGGATTTTATGGTGAAGATTAAAGCTGAGGTGCTGTTGGACTGAAAAACAAGCAAAGAATTAATGTCTTGTTCATTACATTGTTATAGAGGTCCTTGCATAATCTAAAAAAAATAAAAAAAATAAAAAGAACAAATAATCAAAAGAAAAAGATTTAAAGCTACACTATGTACTACAATGTTTGTCCCTCTAGCGGTTGAAGCATAAAACTGCACGTTACTTGTGGAGGAACACTTATTTGTCAGTTGTGATTCGGCACTCCTCTTGTGGCAGATGTATAATTTGTTTCAAATTATAAGCTTCACATTTCTTCTTTTAAATCCTGCTAAAAAATTGGCCACATTCACTTCCATTGTGCCTCTCTGTAACACAGAAGAAGGGACAAGTCAAAACATTTTTTTGAGGCAATCAATATTTTGCAACAAATGCCACTGATTTATCTTAACTTGTCTTGAACCCAGAATATTCCTTTAATCTTCAAAGTAAACATATCTTGAGTAATCAAGCCTGACTCAATACGCTGACTCAATGAACTCTAACCTCATGTTGGAAAAGACTGTTCCCAAGGGCAGCGCAGTCAGCAATTTAACCACACTTTAAGCAGCAGGTATGATAAAACTTATATAAAAAAATATGGAAGGTAAAATGTGAAATTGTTCAATAGTTTTTGTCCATGTTTAATAGAGTATCATGAATATGATCACAGGTTATTTGAATGTCTTACACAATTTTAAGTACTCTGCAGTCTCATAAACTAAGTTAGATTTCATGTTACACTTGATACTGTATGTTCAGACGTCAAATGTTGCTTACACTTAATATTTTGACATTAAATAAGCTTTAAGGTGGTCATTTTCAAGGATACATTTTAATGACTGTTTTAATAATTGTTGCTCTATGCAGACTGTGTAATCTGAAGGAAAACAAAAAGGGGAGCATTAGCCTTGATTAAACTTGAGAAAGTAAAGATTATGCACAGTAAAACTAAGCCTGATTTAACAGAGTGGTCTTTATCTATACATATCTCTCACACAATGCTATAGCAGTGTCTGAAGAGGTATGCATACTGTGAATTTATTACATTTATAGGTCTAATTAATGTTCCTTTCATGAGGCTACCAATGATCACAATGAGTCACAATAGACTTTGTCAGTTCAAACCAGTCTGGACATCCTGTAACCCGCACAAGAAGAGACAGTCACAATGTAAGTCAAAAACTGCTTTTATTAAATAAAGAGCAGGCGAAGGTACAGTAGGGATATTCCAGAGGGAGAAAGGTCGAGGTAAGCGTAGGGTCGAGAGCCGGGGAATCAAAGTGGAGTAAAGGGGCAAATCCGGGAGAGAGTGGTCAACGAGAGTGGGGAGGTCGAATCCGGGAAACAGGATCAGAGTAACTAGACGGGACTAGGGGGGAGCAAAAGACAGGTGAACAAGGGGAGCTGGCAAGCTAAGAGGAGGACAAGAGGAGTTCAAAACTAGACGAGACTAGCGGGGGGGCAAAGACACGGGAAACTAAATATAATAACCAACAAGCGGGAGACGAAAGTGCTGTGATATTTATAGAGACGAGTGCAGGTGTAAACAATGACAGGTGATAGGGACGAGTGCAGGTGTATACAATGAACAGGAGTGCAGATGACGCGAGTGCAGGTGTACATAATGTTCTGGCGATAGAAGTGGGCATGTGAACCCGAGGGGGGGAGATAGTGTACGAGCATGTGAGCTCGTAGGGGTAAAACGAGCATGCAAGCTCGAGCGAGCAAAACGAGCGTAGAAGCTCGAGGGGGCGGAGCGAGGGAGCGGGAAGCGAGCGAGTACGCTCGCGGAGTGCGTGTATGTGCTCGGTGAAGCCGAGCGTGCGCGTGAGCTGGACGAAGGGGAGCGCGTGTGCGTGCTCGAGGAAGCGGGGATGGGGCAGAGGAGCGGGGTTCGTGACAGTACTCCCCCCTCTATAACAGACGGCTCCTGACGGCCACGCTCGGTTGCGAGGAAGTGGTGCTGGACGATCCCAAACAAACAAAAAACCCTGAACAGACAACCCACAAAACACACAAACAAAATTGAGGGCAGTCCAAGGGGCACAGAGGGAAATGAGACAGTCCATGGGGTCAATGGGCAGTTTCAAGGCAAGGTCAGGGGGAACACAGCGGACAGGCGGGTGGTCGGGAGATCTAGGGGGCATCCAAAGGGCAGAGACTGGGTCAGGGGGTCTGGAAGGCGACTGGAGGACAGGGACTGGGTCCGGGGGTCTGGAAGGTGACCACCGGACAGAAATAGGGTCCAGAGGCCAGGGAAGAGGCCACAGGACAGGGAGGGGGTCAGGAAGTCCGGGCTGAGCCGTGAAAGGCGGTGCCGTCAGAGGCGGCTCTGGAGGTAGGGCTGAAAGAGGTGCCGTCAGAGGCGGCACTGTAGGCGGCTCTGGAGGTGGAGCCGAAGGAGGCTTTAGGGGTGAAGGCCTGGAAGGCTCTGGAGGTGGAGCCAAGGGAGGTGGCGTCGTGGGAGGTCCCCGAGTCGACGACCTGGCAGGCTCTGTAGTCTCGGGGGGTAGAGGCGTAGGAGGCCCGAGAGGCGGAGCCGTAGGAGGCTCGAGAGGTGGAGCCATAGAAAGCTCTGGAGTCTTTGGGAGCAGAGCCGTGAGAGGCTCGGGAGGTGGAGCCGTGGGAGGCTCTGGAGGGGGAGCCGTAGGAGGCCCGAGAGGCGGAGCCGTAGGAGGCTCTAGTGGCAGAGTCCTGGAAGGCTCGAGAGGCTTGGGGGGTGGAGCCCTGAGAGGCTCGAGAGGAGGAGGAGCCCTGAGAGACTCGAGAGACGAAGCCGTGAGAGGCTTGACGGGTGGAGCCATGAAAGACTCGAGGGGCGGAGCCCTGAGAGGCTTGAGGGGAGGAGGAGCCCTGAGAGGCTCGAGGGGAGGAGGAGCCCTGAGAGACTCGAGAGGCGAAGCCGTGAGAGGCTTGAAGGGTGGAGCCATGAAAGACTCGAGGGGCAGAGCCCTGAGAGGCTCGAGGGGAGGAGGAGCCCTGAGAGGCTCGAGGGGAGGAGGAGCCCTGAAAGACTCGAGAGGGGAAGCCCTGAGAGGCTTGAGAGGGGGAGGAGCCCTGAGAGACTCGAGAGGCAAAGCCGTGAGAGGCTT
Organism: Xyrauchen texanus; assembly: GCF_025860055.1. Lineage (NCBI taxonomy): Eukaryota > Metazoa > Chordata > Actinopteri > Cypriniformes > Catostomidae > Xyrauchen > Xyrauchen texanus. Next base: position 28,300,903 of record NC_068298.1, on the reverse strand, counting down.
GAGGGGTGGAGCCCTGAAAGACTCGAGAGGAGAAGCCCTGAGAGGCTTGGAAGGAGGGGGAGCCCTGAAAGACTCGAGAGGAGAAGCCCTGGGAGGCTTGAGAGGTGGAGCTCTGGGAGGCTCGAGGGGTAGAGCTCTGGGAGGCTCGAGAGACTTGAAAGGCAGAACCCTGGGGAGCTTGGGAGGTAGAGCTCTGGGAGGCCTGGGAGGAGGAGCCTTGAAAGACTCGGGAGGAGAAGCCCTGAGAGGCTTGGAAGGAGGGGGAGCCCTGAAAGACTCGAGAGGAGAAGCCCTGGGAGGCTTGAGAGGCGGAGCTCTGGGATGCTCGAGGGGTAGAGCTCAGGGAGGCTCGAGAGTCTTGAAAGGCAGAACCCTGGGGGGCTTGGGAGGTAGAGCTCTGGGAGGCTCGAGAAACGGAGCCCTAGGAGGCTCGAGAGGAGGAGCCCTGGGAGGCTTGGGAGGAGGAGCCTTGGGAGGCTTGTGAGGCGGAGGCCGCGAGGGCTCTGAGGGGCGAGCAGAGGCTGGCAGAGCCGTGGAAGACTCTGAGGGCGGAGTAGAGCCTGGCAGAGTCGTGGAAGACTCTGGGGGCGGAGCAGAGCCCGGCAGAGTCGTGGAAGACTCTGAGGGAACCTCTGCGGTCTTGAGCACAAGACGAGACTGGGGAGAAGGGGCCCTCTTCCTTCTCTGACGTCTTTGGCCAACAGGGGATGAGGCCATGGGGACGGTCGAGGCTACAGGCGCTGGCTCTGGGGCGGTCGAGGCTACAGGCGCTGGCTCGCTGACCGTGGCAGACATGGGCGCTGGCTCGTTGGCCGTGGCGGGCATGGGCGCTGGCTCGTTGGCCGTGGCGGGCATGGGCGCTGGCTCGTTGGCCGTGGCGGGCATGGGCGCTGGCTCGTTGGCCGTGGCAGGCATGGGCGTTGACTCGCTGGCCGTGCCAGGCTTCGAGGCTGGGGCCGTGACAGGCCTCGGGAATGGGGCCGTGTCGGGCTTCGGGACTGGGGCCGTGACGGGCTTCGGGACTGGGGCCGTGTCAGGCTTCGGGACTGGGGCCGTGTAAGGCTTCGGGACTGGGGCCGTGACAGGCTTCGGGACTGGGGCCGTGACAGGCTTCGGGACTGGGGCCGTGACAGGCTTCGGGACTGGGGCCGTGTAAGGCTTTGGGACTAGGGCCGTGTAAGGCTTCGGGACTAGGGCCGTGTAAGGCTTTGGGGCTAGGGCCGTGTCAGGCTTCGTGGCTAGGGCCGTGTAAGGCTTCGTGGCTAGGGCCGTGTCAGGCTTCGGGACTAGGGCCGTGTAAGGTTCGGGACTGGGGCCGTGTAAGGTTTCGAGACGGGGGCCGTGGTAGGCTTCGAGACGGGGGCCGTGGTATGGAACGCTGGTTCAGTTTCTGCCTCCCCCACAGTAAACGAGGAACCAGCGTACAGTAAGGCGAGGTCAATAAACTGAGCCAGGTTGAGAGAGCAGCGACCACCAGGCATGAATGATGAGGCTGGCTCATTCAGTCCAAATTGAAAAATGTCTTTCAGAGCCACCTCCTCAAAATTCACCTGGTTGGCCAGGGCACAAAAATCCATAATATAAGCCTCCAAGGGTTGTCTCCCCTGGCGCAAAACCAAGAGTCGGGCCGCTGGCTCCATAATGTCAAGGACGGGGTTATGCGTTACACTACCGCTGCCTTGCACGAAAAACTCTTGGAAAGTGCCCGAAGAGCCGTCAAACCTCTCAGGGGGTTGAAGGCTCACGGCGCTCAGAAATGCACTGGAGGCATAAACGGGCTCAGGGGCAGACACAGGTGAAACAGGGTGACATAAATCAGACAAAGAACATACCTGCTGCCCCTGGGCCGCGAGCGCTTGGTCCTGCCTCCAAACTGTAGCTCCTCGCGCCGAATGTGACGTGCATCTCCGCTCTAGTGAGCTGCGCGAATCCTCCGCGTGACTCATTGTGACTGTCTACGGTGAGGTTGGTTATTTTGTAACCCGCACACACACACACAAGATGAGACAGTCACAATGTCGGAGGAAACTGCTTTTATTTAATAGCAGTGCAGGCAAAAGTACAAACAAGGGCAAATCCAGTGAAGAGTAGTCAAGGGGAGCAAGCTCGAGGAAGCGGGGATGGGGCAGAGGAGCGGGGTTCGTGACACATCCTCTGTTGACCTCTCTCATCAACAAGGCATTTCCATCCACAGAACTGCCCCTCACTGGATGTTTTTTGTTTTTGGAACCTTTCTGAGTAAATCTAGAATGTTGTGTATGAAAATCCCAGGATATCAGCAGTTACAGAAATACTCAAACCAGCCCATCTGGTGTAACAGGTGTAAATATGTTCTGTGTTTTATATATGTTTCATGTATAGAATTACACAAAATATTAATTTGTATGCCTGATGTGTCTGGTTGTATGTGTGTGCATCATCCCCTTTAATTTTCTGTCTGCAATGTACCAGTCATTTTAATTTCCTTTTTTCTGGCTCCTCCTCTTCCCTTTTGGCTTGTGCCTGCATGGGAGAGGTAGGTGTATTTTGAGCTCCTCTAAATCTAATTTCATCTTTGTTGTAAAAATATTTTTTATACAAATGTTTATCTTTTATTTTATGTATTTAATGTTATTTTACTAATATGGTTGATTATTTTTATTTGGGGGGTTTTTCTGTTTGCCATTGGGGCTGAGCAAATGGTAATTGCATTGCCTATTTATTTGACAGATTGTGGAGGGTGAGCACATGTTTCACGACTATTTTGTATTTATTTCTCTCATCAGAAAGTAAATGTTGAGCTGATTCTCCCATCGCTGCCTGGTGTCCAATTATTTCCACGGAAAAAAATAACACAACGCAGATTACACCGGTCACACTGGCACCAACAAACATACATGTGAATAACTAATCACCCAATTATGTGGCAGCAAGGCATAAAATCATTCAGATACAGGTCAGGAGCTTCAGTTAATGTTCACATCAACCATCAGAATTGGGAAAACATTTGATCTCAGTGATTTGGAGCGTGGCATGATTGTTTGTGCTAGATGGGCTGGTTTAAGTATTTCTGTAACTGCTGATCTCCTGGAATTTTCACACACAACATTCTCTAGAATTTACTCAGAATGGTGCCAAAAACAAAACACATCCAGTGAGTGGCAGTTCTGTGGACGGAAATGCCTTGTTAATGAAAGAGGGCAACAGAAAATGGCTAGACTGGTTCAAACTGTCTACGGTAACTCAGATAACCACTCTGTACAATTGTGGTGAGAAGAATAGCATCTCAGAATGCTATTCTGAGATGTGGGTTGGCGCTGTTTTGGCGGCATGAGGGGGACCTACACAGTATTAGGCAGGTGATATTAATGTTGTGGCTGATCGGTTTGTGTGTAAATATATATTACATTTAGAAGGGAAATAAATTTACAGTGCAAATTATGGTTACTCCAGGGAAGTTTGTGCATTAGCATTAGATGAAAATGTCCCGCCCCTTACTGCAATGGAACATATGATTGGTTAGAAAATATCCATTCGTGTCTGAAATGAACATTCTGATTGTTGGATCAGTCTGACTGTCTGTATTGCCTGTGCCATCAGTTGAGCTCCCACCTCCCACAGCTCCATGCGTGTTTAGAGGCAATCTCTGTACACGTTATAAAATAATAATAAAAGAAAAAAACACAACTCAATCTGTTGTGCTGCGGCATCATGTTTTTAGATTGAAAAAGTGTCAAAAGCATACTTGTTGTACTGGCGGCTGTATGTATCACTTATTTTAGGTGGGCATATCCAAAATCCTAAGAAAGATAGGTGGGCATAAGCTGTATGCCCAAGACTACACTGCTCCTCTCACATCTACTTACTGTAAAATGCACTTTGATTAAATCAATGCTGTGTGTACTGAGAACGTTATAAGAGAAATAAACAGTCTGACAAAAGTCAGGTTCGTCTGCCCATCCTGGATGATTGGATGTACGGCAAAACGAAAGCTGTGTAGTATGACATTTTTAATAGTTTAGTTTAATCTCTGGTGCTTGGGGAAATCCACAAAGGTAAAAGCATTGCAAAAAATAACATGTACAATGAGTCTTATTTACTTTTCTGTTGCGAAATCTTGAGCACTCAATCTTTAGCAGGCGCCATGCATGCACTTTCAGGGAGAAGGTCGCAGTCGCGCCTGTGCTTAAGATCCGCAAACCACAATCTTATGTACTGCACACACACACACACACAAATAGAGAATGCCAGAAACTGAGAATCTATCACTTAAAACACAATATATTATTATTTTGTTCCCCATTAGTTTTTTAGTAATGCGCTTTTGACTCAGAAACTCTGGATTCAGCATTTTTCAGAGATTCAGAACTACACAGTGGGATGCATTCCTCTAATAAACTAATAGTTGTCGGCAGATTAGGGATGTATTGTGGTCTGTTTATGAACCATTACAGTGAATATGTATACATTTATCACAAATCAAAGAATTAGGGGAGAATTCACTAAGAATAAATTGCGGCCAGTAAAAGCGGCGGTTATTTGCATGCATTGTCTAAAGGGTTTAGCGTCCAATTCACTAAAGGAATTATGCAGATCAGACAACGCCGCAAATACTCCCATAAATTCGCTGTTGAACGCAAATTGCACATGCTATTCTGATCTTGCTGGTCAGTTCTGAGTGCTATATAGTGGATGATGCTGCAGACCACTGTTATCTGACACACTTTGGCAGGTCTGAACAGCATTGCTGACTACTGTGATCCAGACACCTTGATCATCTATTAAAGATGATGAGAGTACGCTTGACAGCACTGTGCATCTGGATAAATGGCAGGTTATAACACTCTTCTACATTATTTGCTCATTATTTGATTAATTACTGCTGATATGATTGATTATAATTGTACGTATCTCTTTTAAATGAAAATAATTTAACCATCTGCTTTCATCTAGCGGTTATAGCATGATGTAAATTGTGCCAGGCAATTTTTTCTGAATGAAGCGCAATCTATAGTCTATAGTCTATATAAGTCTATTTTACAAAGAAAGAAGGCATGTTTTAGCAGAGAGGAATAGCAATGACTTAATTTAAACAGTCAAGATGTAGCTACAATTCTGAGCGAACTGCTCCTCCTTAAACCAGATTGCAGGTGCTTCATGAAAAGGATGCCAGGTTTTGTGCTGAAATTAAATTAGTGCATTCACCCCTTCGTGTTTTGTAATTACAAATCAGGAAATTAGAAAATAGGCCAACATTTTATGTGTTGTATTGAAGTTTTAGAAATTCAATTTATATTAAATTTAAAGTAATAAAATATTCAATGTTTGGCTGTTGTAATTATTGTCCCACATGATTTTACAAAATGTTCTGTATATCAGAGTAAAAGCGGAGAACGCAGCAGACCAACGTGATATGACACTTTTGATGGGACTGTACAGCATCACTTGCACAACTGTGATCCAGACACCTGAATCATTGCTTTAACATGTGAAAGGGCGCTTGATTGCTTGACATCTGGATATATGACAGGTAATAACACTCTTCTCCATCATTCAATCATTATTTGATGTATTACTGTTTATGTGATTGAAAGAAAATGTACAAAAACATCTCTTTTAAATAAAATTAGCTTTATCGCCTGTTTTAATTTGGCAGTAACAGCGCAACGTAAATTTTTGTGAATCAAGCACTGCTTACAATGAGCCTAATTTACAAGAAGGAGGCATGTTTACACCAAAAAAGAATGACAATTACTGAATTTATTCAAGATGCAGCACAATTTAAGCACTGATTGAGCCTGCTAAAATAGATTGCAGTTGGTTAGCGAATAAGAAGCAGGTGTACAGTATGCACTGAAATACCATGTGCAAAGTGGTGCAACTGTTTAGTGAATCTTCCAATATTACCATATCCCCAACAACATTGCCCATCCTAAAGATCAAAATGTCCACCTAAACATTGCATCCTGGTAGCACCACTGGTTATGTGTCTTATTTTATTTTGCCTTGCATTGTTTTCTGCAAGTTTGATTGGACTCTTGGCCCTTGAACGTCAACAAAAAAAGGATGTGCATTTACCCAATTTATTTTGCTAACTTATGCAGTATTATACAGTATTGTTAGTTGCATTTTATTATTTGCTTGAGTATTGTTTTTTTCCCCCCTGCTGTCTACAAATCATCAGAATAGACATGTTGGTCACCAACCAGTCGAGAACCACTGATATACCTACAAGGATCAAAATCACTCATGTCTATGTTGTGTTTATCACATACAGACTGTGCTTCCTTTCATCATTTATATTTAAATCTTTTATAGGCACACTTCTTTATTCATGCTTTAAAAGGGATAGTTCAACCAAAATAAAAAAATAAATAATTACTGTCTTATAATTTAATAATTTAATCACCCTCATGTTGTTTCAATGCATGTGATTTTCTTTCTTCTGTGGAATACAAAAGAAGATTTTAGGCAGAATGTTACCATTAGCCACAATTGACTTCTATTGCATTTTTTTTTTTTTTTTAATGTACAGAAGGCTTGATCATTCAGGTGCCGTTGTCTCGAATCATTGCTTGTTTGCTTCTTATTCATTATCTGAACTCTTTTTTCACTTTCTAACTGTAATTATGTCAATAGGGGGAAAAAAAAAAGATTTCCCAATTAACATGCACAGCATGACTTATTAAAGTACATTGATCCTTTATATTTAATGTCAAAATGATCCAGAGTGGCATAGGATGTAATGTACACAATGGAGTAATTAATGGTCTATAATATTTTATCCACATCATGTGTTACTATGGGAATATTATTGCGTAAAATAACTTGTGTTTTACCAAGAAATAAAACTTGTTCAAAAATACATCCATTCTAATGCATTACTACTAACAGTTTTGTTCTTATTCCTACCACAGCCATAAAAATGCCATAACAATAACAAATGGTTGCAATCTAAGCACATTTCCAAAGCTTTATATTTGGCGTGTGTTGAGACAGTGGAAGAGTATTTCTCTCTCTCTCTCTCTCTCTCTCTCTCTCTCTCTCTCTCTCTCTCTCTCTCTCTCTCTCTCTCTCTCTCTATATATATATATATATATATATATATATATATATATATATATCTATCTATCTATCTATCTATCTATCTATCTATCTATCTCTCTTCACTTGATAAATACAAATACATGTGTTTTAAAAATGACAAGCAGTTTTTAAAGGAACATATTTTTATTCAGCATCATTATTCAGTTCTTTCAGCATCTTTTATAAAGAAAAAGATGCAAAAATGCTTGTTCTTAAAAAAAAAATATAATAAATAAATAAACTGGTTCTATAAGTTCTGAAACTTTCAAAGCCTATTGTTATAAATACATTTTTGTTTGCATATTATCACATTTATTGAGTTGAATAAATAATAGATGACAATTGAAAACTTATACATGCCCAGTTGTAATTCAGTAGATGTTAGCTATAAATTATTACTTGAAAGATTTATAGTTACAATAAAAATAATAATTAAAGCCTTGATTAAAAATGAAATTCAGGGTAAGATTAATATAAGGGAGCTATGCTTACAAACCCTATTATAGCTACTATAATAAATAATCCAGATACTGAGACAACTGAAATAATTGTAAGTTTCTTATTGATGTTCTAAATCAATTAATGCTCACTTACTCTTACCTAACCTTGTACATACAGTATAATAAGGGGTTTGAAGCTAATAAAAAATAGGTAATTTATAAACATTATTCATAGAGATGTTGCCTTACTCATAAAATTCTCAAGTACACAGACTTTCAAACTAGAGCTGTTTGAAAGTACAGTAAAAAGATTATGACAGGGAGTAGCTTGAATATACTGCTTTATCTGTTTTTCAGTAAATATCTGTTTATCGTCTCAGGAACAGATCAGTTAGCATTGTATCACTTAAAGCCTCTGTATATGCATGTGCTGTGGTAATTGTGAGGAAATCTCAGAGTCAGACAATACAGTCAAAATACGTTTGAATAAAAATCCATTCCACAACTGGAAAATGGCAATGGATGTCAGGGTTAACTGTGCTAACAAGTGCTGGTTTTTCACTTGTGGATGAAAAAAACCGAAACATTAGGTAACACTATAGAATACTGTTTCACTCTTAGGTAACTATGCAGGAATTAATGCAGGACAAAAGAGCAGTGGTACATTAACACTCCAGTCACTACTGTTAACTAATGTAGAAACACAATGAACTAATCAGTACGTAATAGCGATCTGATTACTTTGGTAGTGCTCTGTTTGCTAATCAACATTTACTGCATTTTTATTTGCCTCATGGAGAACTATTAACTAACTATGGGTAAATTAGAATGACTGCTAATTAATTACTCATCACAACATTAACTCAAAATCCACTGTCTAAAATGTGAATAATTATATTTGTATTGTCAACATGAAAATGCATAATTAGATGCATATACATCATGTGTTCTTTAACTGGAAATCAGTTTATGAACATAACACTACTCTAACTCACCTGGTGCCTGGTAGATTATCATAACTAGTCAGTTTACCTTAAATAAATGGATGTTGAACTGTATGGATGTTGAACGGCACCTCAAGATGGCGCCGAGTATGGCTGCTGCGTTGCGAGCTCCGTTACAACACTGCGGTTTATTGTTTGTTTTGTTTACAGTTCTTTGTTTTTTTGTCTCGGATGTTGTCTGCCTTATTGTTTACGACAGCCAAACACTTTTGGACATTGGTTCTACAATTTCACATCGAAGACTTCAAATTCCTTAATGCCGACCCGCTGTTTACAAACACGCCGGCGGAGCCCTTTGTCTGGGCTGCCCGGCCGCGGAAACGCAGAAGGAAAAGAGAAAAACAAGCCGGCGTTCTCATCAGAGTAAGACGTCGTGCAAATCGACCCCCGCTACCCAGTATACTACTGGCAAATGTTCAGTCTCTGGACAACAAGCTCTGCGAGCTGAGAGCGCGGATCTCTTTCCAACGAGAGACGAGAGATTGCTGTGTTATCTGCCTTACAGAAACCTGGCTGGCTGCGGAGATTCCAGACTCGGCCATCGAAATCACGGGCTTCTCCGTGCACCGAGCGGACAGAGCGAAAGACCTCTCCGGTAAAAGCAGAGGTGGTGGTGTATGTTTTATGATCAACAAATCATGGTGTGATCAGAGGAACGTACATTTCATCAAGTCTTTCTGCTCTCCTGATCTGGAATATATCATGCTTTTGTGTCGACCATTCTGGCTACCGAGGGAATTCACAGCGGTCATCATCACAGCTGTGTACATCCCCCCACAAGCCGACACAGACCGGGCACTCAGGGAACTGTATGGGAGTATAAGAGTATAAGTTCATTGTTACCGGGGACTTTAACAAAGCCAACTTCAAAACAATCGCTCCAAAATACCACCAACACATAAAGTTCAACACACGAGGGGACCGGGTTTTAGATCATTGTTACTCTCCTTTCCGGGATGGCTACAAATCCCTCCCCTGCCCCCCATTTGGCAAATCGGACCATTCTTCCGTTCTGCTTTTGCCTGCTTACAAGCAGAAGCTGAAACGGGAAGCACCCACCCTCAGAACGATCCAGTGCTGGTCGGACCAATCAGACGCTACAAGACTGTTTTGATCACGCGGACTGGGAGATGTTCCGGTCCGCCTCTGATGACGACATCGAGGTTTACGCTGACAGCGTAACGTGTTTCATCAGGAAGTGTGTAGAGGATGTTGTTCCGACCAAAACAATACGGATATACCCCAACCAGAAACCATGGGTTAACGGCGAGGTTCGCGCGGCACTCAATGCGCGGTCCTCCGCTTTTAATTCTTCTAACACGGAAGAGCGTAAACAAGCCAGTTATGCCCTCCGTAACACCATCAGTGAAGCCAAACGCCAGTACAGGCACAAACTTGAAGGTCAGTTCAACACCACTGACTCTAGAAGCATGTGGCAGGGAATTAATACCATCACGGACTACAAACGGAATAAAGACTCCGCTGTGAACACCGCTGCATCTCTCCCGGACGAACTTAATACATTTTATGCCCGTTTTGAGGACAATAACACCACCCTCGCGGAGAGAGCACTCGCTGCTGACGCTACAGAGGTTAATTCACTCTCTGTCTCTGTTGTGGATGTAACCCGATCCTTCCGACGGGTGAACATCCGTAAAGCCGCGGGTCCAGACGGCATTCCGGGCCGCGTCATCAGAGCGTGCGCGAATCAACTGGCTGGTGTTTTTACGGACATTTTCAATCTGTCCCTCTCCCTGTCTGTAGTCCCCACATGCTTCAAAACATCAACCATTTTGCCTGTACCGAAGCAAGCCAGAATCACTTGCTTAAATGACTGGCGTCCTGTTGCTCTGACCCCCATCATCAGCAAATGCTTTGAAAGGTTAATCAGAGATTACATCTTCTCTGTTCTGCCCCCCTCTTTGGACCCATTGCAGTTTGCCTACCGCAACAACCGCTCCACTGATGATGCCATTGCATCTACACTACACACTGCTCTCTCCCATCTGGAAAAAAGGAACACATATGTGAGAATGCTGTTTGTAGACTACAGCTCAGCATTCAACACCATAGTGCCCTCCAAGCCTGATATGAAACTCCGGGCTCTGGGCTTAAACAGCTCGCTGTGCAGCTGGATCCTGGATTTCCTCTCAGGCAGACGTCAGGTGGTTAGAATGGGCAGCAACATCTCCTCATCACTGACCTTCAACACTGGAGCCCTGCAGGGCTGTGTTCTCAGCCCACTCCTGTATTCCCTATACACGCATGACTGTGTGGCAACACATAGCTCCAATGCCATCATTAAGTTTGCCGATGATATGACGGTGGTAGGTCTGATCACTGACAATGATGAAAGAGCCTATAGAGAGGAGGTGCACACTCTGACACGTTGGTGTCAGGAGCACAACCTCTCCCTCAACGTCAGTAAAACCAAGGAGCTTGTGGTGGATTTCAGGAGGAAAGACGGAGAACACAGCCCCATCACCATCAATGGAGCACCGGTGGAGAGAGTCAGCAGTTTCAAGTTCCTCGGTGTCCACATCACTGAAGAACTCACATGGCCCGTCCACACTGAGGCCGTTGTGAAGAAGGCTCACCAGCGCCTCTTCTTCCTGAGACGGCTGAGGAAGTTTGGAATGAACCACCACATCCTCACACGGTTCTACACCAGTACTGTAGAGAGCATCCTGACTGGCTGCATCACTGCCTGGTATGGCAATAGCACCGCTAACAACTGCAAAGCCCTGCAAAGGGTGGTGCGAACTGCCAGAAACATCATCGGAGGTGAGCTTCCCTCCCGCCAGGACATATACACTAGGCGGTGTGTGAAAAAAGCTCGGAGGATCATCAGAGACTCCAGCCACCCGAGTCATGGGCTGTTCTCACTGCTACCATCAGGCAGACGGTATCGCAGCATCAGGACCCGCACCAGCCGACTACATGACAGCTTCTTTCCCCAAGCAGTCAGACTGCTGAACACTTGATCTATCACGATCAATAATTAGCACTGCACTTTATTCATCTATAATCTCACACTGGACTGTCAACATATTCTCCTCAATATACTACTTCATATATATATATATATATATATATATATATATATATATTTCATATACTCTTTACTTATTGTGTTGTATATTGTGTATTGTATATTGTGTGTATTGTTTACTGTACATTGTATATAATTATTGTGTTGTGTAAGTATGTGTACATTTGATTTGTAAATTGTGTTGTGTAAGTATGTTGTTTACTGTAATTGGTATATGTCTCGTCACTGTCACGACTGCTATGTTGCTCGGAACTGCACACAAGAATTTCACCTACTGTTGCACTTGTGTACATGGTAGTGTGACAATAAAGTGATTTGATTTGATTTGATTTGATGTGTCCAGCCTCTGTATTATTTGAGGTATCTTTTCATATCATTACAAATGAATAAATTGTGGATGTTACATATATTAAATAATTAGTTTTTTTCAGTAATTACTTAGAAAAGAAAAGTGAAAATCTTGGTTAACCTTTAGTAATGAGTCAAGTGTTACCACATACATATGAAGGAATTACTAATGATCTGGAACAGTATTCTAAAGTGATGTCCATGGTAATGCATTACTAATGAATTATACCTTATTGTGTCCTTGTGAGTTAGTGGTTATCTTGAACAGTATTATAAAATGACTTTAGTAACTGAGTAGCAAAGGTAGGAATTGAGGTGTTACTTGTCAAATAATAGTGAAAGTTTACTCACTAGACAAACAGTAAACTGGCATTGGCAGTTGTTTGGTTATATGCTGTAAAGACAATTTGTGTTAAACATGTATTACATTGGAAGTTTGATGCAGGTCCAATGAATCCTGTCACGTCTAGTGAACAGCTGCCAAATCCAAATCACTCCAGTAGAGTGTGAATTTATGTCCTTTTCAGTTTTTCCAAATACCCGGCAAACTTTCATATTATTTCTTCTCATTCATATTAGCATACTAAAGGAAGCAACTGGAGCACCACAGGTACTGTATATAGTGCTTTGAAAGGTACCTACGCCTTTGTCTGAAGGATGTCTGAAGGAATATTGTTATTTTGCAGAACAACAATATCGTCAAACACAAAACCAGGTGAAGGGCAAGTCTGGCACATTGTATGAAGGTGGCTATAAGTTTTAATGCTTTAGATATTTCAGAAAATTGCACATCTTCATAGGTATTGTGTATTCCTTAATAGTTTTGATAATCTGTATGTTCTCAGCCAATCTTTCATTTGTTCTCAGTGTAGTAAAGAGAAACTTCAATTTGATGATGATCATTTAGTTGAGGAAAGAAACTAACTGGTGTTACATGTGATGTGCAATCTGAAGTATAATTTATTAATAATAGATGTCTGTTGGAATTTACAATGTTCTAAAGCCATTTTTTGTGTAGGTTTACTACATTTATGCACAGAAGCCCATTATTATAACTCTGCATGCAGACAAATATTAATAAAATCCACTATTGTTGTGTCATGTTCCAAATTATGTTTTTGTAATTGAAACTGAGGCTAACTATTTGATATGGTTTTGCCTATGTCTCAAGCTGTTGAATGATTTTATAAGCAAATAATTAATTAATTTGTTTAAGAATCTTGGTTCGACCACCAAAATAATGTAGGGATGTATATGTAAGATAAATGACAAATGAGTAGGATAGAAACCTGACTAAAATTCTTCACAATTAAATATTTTAATACGACAGGCTCGTTGTATCTTCTCACAATTTATATGCAAGAAATTTAGCTCAAAAGAGGAATTAACAGTTTATTTGGGGAATATTCAAATAATCAATGTTTACATCTGATCAAAGTCTTCGGCCAGCGATGAGTTGATCGGAACGTAAGATTAATTCTTACAGTAATACTCCTTTCATGGCCATTGAAAATAATATCACAAATAGATCAAAATACTTTTTATGAGCGTGTAGCATTTAGGATCGACAGATTTCATGGGACCGATAGGATTTAATCAAATACACACTCAACTACTCTTGGAATACAAACAAGACTTTATTAACTAAACTAAAACATACAACTAAACTAACAAACATAACATAACATAAGTTCGGGTTGGTTAGTGAGTTTTGACAGAAGATAAATTGAAAATTATTTGTAACAGAAAAATTAACTTTAAGGAGTCTATAGACCTTGATTTAAATCACCAATACTTCATGTAGTATGGTGTGATTTGAGATCGGGTTCCTCAAATTATATTAAAGAGACACCAGCACTTTCAGCAAAAGTTTTGAGCTCTGCACTTGAGTTAATTTGTATAGCGTTGAAGTCCTTGATGTCCTTTGGCTTGACTTGTGTCTTTGTCTGTTGCGTCGATGGATGGGTGATGGAATGACCCTCGAAAGCAAGGACTCCCGCATGGGAGAACTCCCCGAAACCAGGGATAATAATTCAGTTATAATGCATGGTAAAACTTCCTACTATTTAGTTTGTTCATTTTAAGCATGGATAATACATTTCTCGTTATGAGAAACATACTTGTCAGGGCTATCATCTGCATAAGATGCATTTGTCATTTTTTGGTAAAATCCTACACATGGCTGTATATTTGGATTGTGGTGAAATAAGGAAAGTCCAAAGTCCATGTCAAATGTTCATGAATTAAGCTTCATGTGAGAGTGCAAGCCAAAAACATGCCTCATAATTAGTATAATAATTTTAAGTGTAGAGAGTTGGTTATATTGAAGAACAACGGAATGTCTTTGGTCTGAAATTTCCATGGCAACCATGGGGAAGTTTCATAAGCAAATGGAGAGGAGAGGGTTTTTGCTGTCACACCCCATTTTAACTGAAAAGTGTTGTGGATCTATCTGAATGGCAGGTGAAATACTCATATTCAAATAAAAGTACATCAAAACCAATATATATATATATATATATATATATATATATATATATATATATATATATATATATATAACACCCAAAAAAATGAAGCCTTTTCCACCCATGCCACAGTCATTTTCATCTTCACTTATCATGGTCACTCACTCAACACAGGTATATGTTTATCCAAAGCAAAACAAACTGAATAAACAAATGCCATGTTCTTAATCATGCATGCAAACAAACCCTTCTCCAGTTGTGATCTTTTCTTGTCCTCTATCTCAAACCATTTAATTTATTATTATGCTTTTAATAACAATTTGTTGTCAGTTTTGGTCAATGTAAATGAAACTTTCCTTAGGCAGCTTAAAAAAATTAGGAACGTGTGACACTATAGAAAATTCATGTCATGTACATACTGTATAATGTAACATTTCCCTCAAATTATTTTTTACATTTGCATCAATGTATTCCCTCCTCTGTAAATGAGATTGATATTCTTGTTTCTGTGTGTCCACACAAACAGCACTCATGCATTGCAGGAGATACATAACTGAGCATGGGTTCAATCAGAAAGAAAGTCCCAGAAATGTGTTGATGCAAAATGCAATCTTGCAATACAATTTCCCTCAGTCGCATCCAACACGAATGGAGGGACTCATGAAAATTGAACCAAGGATTGCATTTATGCCAGCTCATATGACAAAATAAAATAAAAAATAAACTCCTAATTGTATATTTTTTATGTGTGGCAAACAACATACATATAATGTGTTTCAATACTCACAAGCTTTTGGTTAAGAGGGAGTTTTAGGGCACGCAATGTGAAGTTCTGCACGTTGTAAATTTGGCCCACCCCTTTTGTTAGATTGTGTCCACAGTATGATCCTGCCCTCATCAAAGAATCCCCTGGAGGCTAATATCCATTTTTATTACATGTTGTCTTTCTTCTCCAAGACACTACAGAGAATTCTTTGGCAAATACTGCAAGAGAGTGACAATAAAGATACTTATGAGTAACCTAGGGGATTGAAAATCATAACAGTGAGCTGATCATCTCATATTGTCGTTTTCATTTTCCCTATGTTAACATATTTTTTTCTCTTTTTGATATGCGGAGACAAGTGTAAGTAAACCATTTAGAGGTTGATTCCACCAGAAGTGTAAACATTGTAGCTCTATGGACTATCAAAACATTGCTCTGTTTGCATCCCATTCATCCTGGTAGCAACATTTTCTCAACCAATGATGTGAGGTTTGGGCAGGACTTTTTTTTGTTTGACTATGACAGACTGGGGGAGTGTTTAAGAAAGCTGTTTAAAAACAGTCATTATTTTCTAATGTTTGCTTTGTGATGCATCACCTTCAGGGCTGCTACACACTAGTGCTTACGGTGCATTAGCGAGCCCTTGAAATAAAAAATCCAGAGGGCAAGTGCAAGGGTTTACAAAAGTGGTGCTCTGTCATCAGACTGATCTCACTGTGAAATCAGAAATGATTGGTTGACTTTTCTTTAGCTGAAATCGGTCTGTGTGACTTCCTATGTGATCATTTTGCCGTCATTGTGGCCTAAATTCACACTTCTCACAGTGCCTCACTGACACTGACCCTGCTTTTCCCACACCAAAAAACTGAATCTCATGCATTCCTATGTGTCAAATGCTAAAATAAGTTTTTACCAGTGTGTAGATGCCCTTTAAGACACAAAAAATAGAGTGAATGAGAGACAGAGGATAAAATAGACAAAGAAAGACCTACCAAGGAAATTACTTTTACATTGAGCAAAGTCCCCATATACTTCAGGTTGGGCAGCACCTTGTGGGAAAGATTGTATGCCGGTTTACTCATTTGACATTAGTGTGGCTTTGTTGGGGATAAACCAGTGGGAGGTGATAGAGAAAATGGGATTTAAGCAAGTGGAGGGGATTTGTCCAAGGTCTCTTTCTGTCCAGCTCATGAAAGTAGGGTATATGTTACTCTCGGTCACAATTAAATTGCAGCTGTCAGCAGTCGTGATATAAAACAAGTGAGCACAGCCCTCTTTACTCCGACCTTGGTAAAGGAGAGAATAAGATATGGGGATGGGGTGGGGGGTGGGGGGGCAGTTATGTATTCTAATACATTCGATTTTCTCCCATGCAATTCAAAGTGAATTTGCTCTCTTCAGTCTACAGTACATAACTCAGTCACTTAGGTCTCATTTCACACAACAAGCACACACAGGTACACATAGACACAGCTGATGTACACACAAACTACTTACAAATGTCAACAGCTATGAAGTGGCACACGCTGCAGCATATACAAGGACAATGCCCTAGTGTCAACACACACTGGCACATAAGAACAATATCAACCTCCTTTTTTCACCTTGGCTGCAGACCACTAAATCTTTCAAATAATAAAATGGTGTGTTAGGACAGGGGTCGGCATCCTATGGCACGCGTGCCAGCATTGGCACACAGAGGGGTAATCACTGGCATGACAGCAACAACGAGAGGGGAATAGACTATTTTATTTATATAAATTCTGCACATGCATTCCAATCTACATATTGATGTAATCCTTCCTCATTATCACACAGCTTGTTTTCATGAGCTGAATGGAAGGCTTAACAAAAAGTAAAAATATACCATTGACCAGGAAAATAAAAAATGTCACTTCATGTCAAAAAGGTTGCCGACCCCTGTATTAGGCAATATTATTGCCTTAGTGAAACTGAATCTACTGAAAGTAGATTTTCATTATTTCTTCCATTGGCTTTAGAGTAGGGAATAAGTGTAGTGAGAATTTCATAAAAGTCTACATAAAAGTGTTCTAAGCCATGAAACAAATAACCAAATCAGAGGTAAATCACAACATATATATTTTTTTTAATTCTGAAAAATAGACATAGGTACAAGACTGTGTACTTACTGAGTTTAATAAGGGAATTAACTAAAATCCCATTAAGCATGGACACAACAGAATCTTGTAGAACTATTGATGAACAGAATAATGTATTCTAACCCTAAAAAGGGCAAGCATATAAAGGTACCTCTGAAAATATATTCATTGCTGTTTCCCAACACATTGGGGCCCCTAATAAGACATTTCATGTTTGTTTTTTTGTCAATAGTACTGTTTTTATTTAAAATTGTATAGCTTGTAGAAATCATAAAAAATAAAAAAAACTTTGAAAAGATAGGAGCTTCTACTTTGAGGTCACTTGTCTTCTCAAAAAATGCAGCCTTTTTACTTTTAGATTGTTAGTTGATGCCAGCCTTTTATACAAAGCTGGGACTTATTAATATTTTCAAAAAATTTCGCCCAACTCACTCATTGCTCCTCTACGGAAGAGGATTAGGGCCAAGCAATAATAAAAAAATAAAACCATCTCGAGAATAAAGTCATTATAATGCGAGATTAAATTCGTTAAATTTCGAGAAAAAAGTCGAAATACAATCTTGAGAATAAACTCATTAAATATCGAGATTAAAGTCATTATAATGCGAGATTAAACTCGTTAAATTTCGAGAAAAAAGTCGAAATACAATCTTGAGAATAAACTCATTAAATATTGAGATTAAAGTCATTATAATGCGAGATTAAACTCGTTAAATTTCGAGAAAAAAGTCGAAATACAATCTTGAGAATAAACTCATTAAATATCGAGAATAAAGTCATTATAATGTGAGATTAAACTTAACGAGTTTTTTCTCGAAACACAACGACTTTATTCTCGATATTTAATGAGTTTATTCTCAAGATTGTATTTCGACTTTTTTCTCGAAATTTAACGAGTTTAACCTCGCATTATAATGACTTTAATCTCGATATTTAATGAGTTTATTCTCAAGATTGTATTTCGACTTTTTTCTCGAAATTTAATGAGTTTAATCTCGCATTATAATGACTTTATTCTCGATATTTAATGAGTTTATTCTCAAGATTGTATTTCGACTTTTTTCTCGAAATTTAACGAGTTTAATCTCGCATTATAATGACTTTAATCTCGAGATGGCTTTATTTTTTTTTTATTATTGCTTGGCCCTAATCCTCTTCCGTACTCCTCTCCCCAGCCTCTTAAATATTTGTATGCCCCAGGATACAAAAAAAAAGAAAAACTTTTTAGGGTTAAAGAAAAAAATTCTCTCATCATTTACTCACCCTTATGCCATCCCAGATGTGTATGACTTTCGTTCATCTGCTGAACTCAAATTAAGATTTTTAGAAGAATTTCTCAGCTCTTTTAGGCCTTACAATGCAAGTGAATGGGTGCCAAAAATGTAAACTACAAAATGCACATAAATCAGCATAAAAGTAATCCATAAGACTCCAGTAGTTAAATATATATCTTCAGAAGAGATATGATAGGTGTGGGTGAGCAACAGATCACTTTCACATTCTTCTTCTTGTGTTTTTGGTGATTCACATTATTCATGCATACCGCCCCTTACTGGGCAGGGAAAATAATTTCAAGCAAAAAATGATTTAAATATTGATCTGTTTGTCACCCACACCTATTATATCACTTCTGAAAATATGGATTAAAACACTGGAGTCATATGGATAACTTTTATGATGCCTTCATGTGCTTTTTGGAGTGACAATATTTTGGCACCCAATTATTTGCATTGTATGGACCTACAGAGCTGAGATATTTTTTCTAAAAAGAATAATTTGTGTTCTGCAGAAGAAAAGAAGAAAGAAAGTCATACACATCTGGGATGGCATGTGAGTAAATGATTAGAGAATTTAAATTTTTGGGTGATCAATCCCTTTAAATTTATTGCAAAATGTTCATATATTTAAATATAGGCTATAAGTAGTTTGAGAGATTATGGAGAACGACACTTCTGCATTCCTCGCTTTGGGGGGTGCCCCTCGCAGGGTGAACTTACTTCCAGTATCAACAACGGCCATTTAAATGTGTGCAAGATCTGCTGAAATCAAAGTCTTCCCACAAATTAAAGTGTGTGTAAATGTTTGATCTGACTCTTTGCTTTTTGTCAAATCTAAAGAGCTCTAATAAGGATATTGATTAAGGTAAAGAACAGATTGACAACTTTGAGGAAGGCATAACATGACTGAATCCAGCATATTCAGTTAGCAATTCGAGCTGCTAGGTGCCCTAGACTACACCAGTTATAAATAACTTATGAATTTGCTGTTATTTAATTCTCTGTGTCTGTTTGGGTCAGCTTTACATTATGGCAAGTGAAAACAGCATTTTTGTGTTTGTAGAAAATCATCAGCAGCGTGCTCCCCTCCCTGTACAGCTGATCCCTTGCACAATGGACACTTTCATAAACAGGGACACTTTTGTCATCTCTCTCTCTGTTTCATCTTATTCAAATGCTTCTGACACCATAACAAAACTGAGAGTGATAAAGTTAAAGTTTGAGTTGACAATTGGGGGTAGTATTCATAACTCTGTGCTTTTCACATCATGAAGCCAAACCAACTCAGATATGCAGGTACATCTGTTTTTTATAGCACACGACACAGATTTTCTTTTTTTTTTATCATCCTTACAAATAAAATAATAGATCAATGACTGAAATGTTCTAGAGAAAGATCCATTGTGACTGTTTCTTCATGAGATTTTGTTTTCTTCTTCTTTTTCTAATTTTTTATTTATATTTTCAATTTAGCTAATATTCTTACTCTCTTAAACTGTAAAAGCCCTTATGGCTACTCATCATCATCATAAACCCTGTAAACCTGTGCTGTAATATTCAAGTGCTAACTGCCCACATTATGTAAATGTTGTTGTTATAATTAGTATTAAATACAATGTTTATTGCACAGTTCCTTATTGTTGTCTGTTGATCTTTTACTGGAATGGCAGGGTTAATGAACATTTTACATAATTTATAAAAATAGGTAAATACATTTTAAACGGGACAAGATGACTCAGATTCATTACTAAATTTGATTATTCTTACGAGTTTCATATGAGGTTCAGTTAATAATATGAATTTTATTTGTATTTTTGCATCTGTGCTGGGAGTATATAGAGCTTTTTAAAAATGTATTTCCTCTGATACGGTGATGAGAGTAGGGAAATGGTTGAATGATTATTCCTGTTAAGACAGGAGCTGGCAAAGAAACCAGTTGGGAAAAGATGAAAAATAATTTCTGTGTATTTTATGTTGTGACTTGTTGAAAAACCAACCATACAGAAGAGTTAAGAAACATAATTAAAGGCAAATGTAAACAAAAGCGATAGCTGCAAACTCGTAGCTGAAGTAGATTTAACCTGTTGTGTCATAATTTCAGATTCTTGTGAAAAAGGCTAATTGAAAAAGGCATCAATCACAGCACTTCATGGAATTGGCCTGTCATTGCTGAGCTCGTTTGCAACAGCTGGTATGCTGCGACTCTGATTGGTGGATCTTTGTTTTCAGGATTCACAGGTTGTGCAGTTCATCACCAGGAATTTCACTATTAAACAAGTTTTAAAAAAAAAAATTGAAATAAAATTGACTGATGGCTTTAAGAAAGGGAAAGAGAAAGCATATACTTTCGATTAACAACACAGCAGGTCAATTTTTAAAGCTTTATATGTTAGCATTAAAACTTAATTCCCCTATGGTAAAAAAAAGTATAATAATAATAATGGAATTTTTACTACTGGAACCAGACTGTTGTGTTCTATTATATTTTAGTCTGCTATCAAATTAACAATTTTAAACTGCTATAAACGTATATAATATACGTTTTGTGTTGGTGAAGCTATCATTATGAGGACTCTCCATAGACATAATGATTTTTATACTGTACAAAATATATATTCTATCCCCTAACCCTAACCCTACCCCTAAACCTAACCTTCACAAAAAACTTTCTGCATTTTTACATTTTCAATAAAACATAATTTAGTATATTTTTTAAACAATTTGAATTATGGGGACACTAGAAATGTCCTCATAAACCATATTTATAGCATACTACCCTTGTAATTACCAGTTCCCCTTCTGTCGCTCTCTCCACGTTGTGTCGGAGAAGCGACACTAGGGGTCTCTCTTGAGCGCCGATATCCACCTCTGATCTATGAAAAAAGGCCAATGAGAGTTGGCAGCCGGTATTTGCATGTCCCGCCCCCGGACATACGGGTATTTAAGCGGTGCAAATACGGGAGTTCATTCAGAAAATTTCTTCGGAGCCGATGGTCTTTCTGCAGTTTGCTGCGAGTTACACACCACTTTAAACATTCCTGTTTCCTCTGACGATCTGCATGCTGTTGGATCTTGACGGCGCACAACAGCGGCTTTCTCCTTCACATTGCACGGCGTGCATTGTTGCCCCTGAGCGCTTCGACAGCGCAGACACACACACATACTGTGTATTAAAAGAGTAAATTCCTATTAAAAGAGTAATTTCTCTAAAAGAGCAAAACACAGCGGCGTTGAACATCCTTTTCAGGACGCGTCTTTTTCAAGATGCCCTTCCGCCCCTGTGTTGTTCCTGGATGCGGTAGAGTGCTCTCCGCTTCAGACGGCCACAGGCGCTGTCTCGTGTGTTTGGGCCGCGATCACACCGAGGCGGCGTTTGTGGATGGCTCATGTTCTCACTGCGAGAACATGACCATGACCACGTTGCGGTCGCGGCTTGCTTTCAACAGAAAGCAAGCCACCCCAGCTGCACCCCGCATTGCTCCTTCTTCCCACGGGATTGAGGACAATGCGGTTGGCGCTGGGGGCGATTTGGGGGCGGCAGCGGGTGCAGTTTCGCCGGGTAGCCCCCCGCGAACCTCCCGTTCCCCGACACGCTCGCTGGTCCCCGTCTACGCTCGCGGCGATAGCGGCTCGCCTCATGGCCCGGCTGTCTATCCTCCCGAGCCCGAAGCAGATGAGCTCGCCGCTGCATCGGAGAGTGTGATGTCTGATGCCGAGGACTCCCCTGGACTGCCGCCTTCGGGCCAGCAGGCCCAGGCTGAGGCCGACGCTCAGATGTCTGACATGCTTTCCCGGGCCGCCGTGAGTGTGGGGTTGGATTGGAACCCTCCATCCTCCCCACAGCCTTCACGGTTGGATGACTGGTTCCTGGGGACAGCGCACCGTTCGTGGCCTCGCATCCCCCCGGTTCCGTTTTTCCCAGAGGTGCATGACGAGCTGACGTCTACGTGGAGAGCCCCGCTCTCCGCCCGTCTAGGTGCCACCCGCTCCACTCTCACCACCCTCGATGGTGGAGAGCGCCACGGATACGGGGCGATTCCCCAGGTCGATAGGGCAGTTGCGTACCATCTATGCCCCGGTAGCCCTACCTCCTGGCGTGGCCGCCCCGTACTCCCATCCAAGCCCTGTAGGACAACATCCTCGCTCAACGCGAAGGCCTACAGTGTGGCTGGACGCGCTGCCTCCGCCCTGCATGCGATGGCCCTCCTGCAAGTCCATCAGGCCAAAGCACTCAGAAACATGCACGGGGGGTGGACCTGATCCTGATGTGCTGCAGGAACTGCGCTCAGCGACCGACCTCACCCTGAGAGCGACGAAGGCCACAGCGCAGGCACTCGGACAAGCGATGGCCACCCTAGTGGTCCAGGAACGCCATCTTTGGCTCAATCTGGTCGAGATGCGTGAGGCCGACAAGAACCGCTTCCTGGACGCACCTGTCTCTCAGATTGGCCTTTTTGGCGACACCATCGAGGACTTCGCCCAACAGTTCTCCGCGGTGAAGAAGCAGATGGAGGCCATCTCTCACTTCATGCCCCGCCGCAGACCTTCCACTACGGGCCCTGCCCCGTCTGCCCGCCAAGGGCGTCCCCCTGCGAAGAAACCAGCTCCTGCTCTGCCTCAACCCGGGCCCAGCTCTCAGCCCCAGCATCGAGCGCCCCGCAGGCGGCGCACGCCCCCTGTCTCACGAACCCCCTCTAGGACCCGGAAGGCTCCCAAGCGTTCCTGAGACAGCCGACCCAGAGCCGAAGACGTTAGCTCCGGAGGTGGTAAGACCGCTCCGTCCCCCGGTGGAGGGCCGGGAGGAGAATACTTTGTTTTTTCATTTGCTACACCCCCTGACGGGGGCTGTGGTACCCACATTCTCAATAAAAGAGCTATTTCCTTTGCCTCTGGGTCACCTGGCCCGCAAATGCCGTTCTCACGGCAATCTACTTTCAGATTACGACAGTCCCGGTACACCGGACGCGGCGATCCTGCCTTCCGCCTGCCCACGACTGTCCCCCGGCCGGCCGGTTCAGACGAGTCCAGAGGACGCCAGCATCAGACCTCCTCCTTAGTCAGGAACCCGCCCCCTGCCGGGTGCGCGGAGCAAGGTAAGTGCTTTGAGTCTATTCTCAGCACCTCAGCCTCAGGCCGCAACGAAGCCGCCCCGACGCTGCACTACCTGTTCCGCCCCGCTGCGAGGCCCTGCCGGGTACGTCCAAAATACTCGTCCCTTTGGTGCTCCTAGCGCAGAGCTGGGAAGCGTGGCTTTCGCTTCCCAACGCATCACGCTGGCTGCACCGGACCATTCGACTCGGTTACGCAATTCAGTTTGCCCGGCTCCCGCCCCCCTTCAGGGGCGTACGCTTTTCCGCAGTACACGGCGAGCATGCCAGTTCCCTGTGCACGGAAATCGCGACCCTCTTAGCCAAGGGCGCGGTAGAGCCTGTCCCTCCAACCAAAATGAGGAAGGGTTTCTACAGCCCTTACTTCATTGTACCCAAGAAAGGCGGCGGCTTACGACCAATCCTGGACCTGCGAGTTTCCAATCAGGCCTTGTTAAAACTCCCGTTCAAAATGCTCACGCAGAGAAATATTCTGGCTGGTGTTCAGCATCTAGATTGGTTCGCAGCGGTAGACCTGAAGGACGCGTACTTCCACGTCTCAATTCTGCCATGACACCGACCCTTCTTACGGTTCGTGTTCGACGGCCAGGCGTTTCAGTACAAAGTCCTCCCCTTCGGCCTGTCTCTGTCCCCTCATGTCTTCACGAAGGTCGCAGAGGCGGCCCTTGCCCCGCTACGAGTAGCCGGCATCCGCACAGAGACCAGGTGCTCCGGCACCTCAGCCGCTTGGGGCTTCATGTCAACTGGGAAAAGAGCAAGCTCACTCCGGTTCAGAGCATCTCTTTTCTCAGGTTGGAGTTAGACTCAGTCTCAATGACAGCACGTCTCACGAGCGAGCATGCTCAGTCGGTGCTGGACTGCCTCGCTTCCCTCAAGCCAGGCACAGTGGTCCCTCTAAAACTTTTCCAGAGGCTCCTGGGGCATATGGCATCCTCCTCGGCAGTCGCGCCGCTGGGGTTGATGCATATGAGACCACTCCAGCACTGGCTCCAGACTCAAGTCCTGAGACAAGCATGGCACCACGGCACGCATCGGGTAAGGATCACCCCCGCCTGCCTCAAAACACTCCGACCCTGGACAGACCTCTGCTTTTTATGGGCAGGAGTGCCCCTGCAGCAGGTGTCCCGACGCGTTCTGGTCACAACCGATGCCTCCCGGTCCGGGTGGGGTGCCGTGTGCAGCGGGCACGCAGGAGCGTGCCGTTGGAAAGGGGCCCCGCTGCGTTGACACATCAATTGCCTGGAGTTGCTGACCGTCCTTCTTGCTCTCAGGAAGTTCCTCCCGTTAGTTCGGGACAAACATGTCCTCGTGAGATCGGACAGCACCACGGTGGTGGCATAAATAAATCGCCAAGGCGGCGTACGCTCCCGCCACATGTCACAACTCGCCCGCCGTCTCCTCCTATAGAGCCAGCAGCGACTCAAGTCCTGCCCGCTGCCCGCTCTGGTACGCCCTAACAGAGGCTCCCCTCGGGACAGACGCGCTGGCACACAGCTGGCCCTCGGGGCTGCGCAAGTACGCATTTCCCCCAGTGAGCCTTCTTGCACCGGTGCTGTGCAAGGTCAGGGAGGACGAGGAGCAAGTCACGTTAGTGGCCCCCTACTTTCCCACTTGGACTTGGTTCTCGGAACTCAGACTTCTCGCGACAGCTCCTCCCTGGCGAATTCCCCTGAGAAAGGACCTCCTCTCTCAGGGACGGGGCACGCTCTGGCACCCACGCCCAGACCTCTGGAACCTCCACGTCTTGTCCCTGGACGGGATGCGGAAGAGCTAGCCGGCTTACCGGTGACCGTTGTGAATACAATCATCCAAGCCAGAGCCCCCTCTACCAGGCACCTTTACGCCTTAAAGTGGCGCTTGTCCGCAGATTGGTGTTCTTCCCGAACTGAAGACCCGCAGAGATGCGTGATCAAGTCAGTGCTCCTGTTCCTACAGGAGAGGCTGGACAGGAGGCTGTCCCCGTCCACCCTCAAGGTGTATGTTGCTGCCATTGCCGCCCACCACGATCCTGTAGATGGCAAGTCTTTGGGTAAGCACGACTTGATCCTCAGGTTCCTGAGAGGCGCCCGGAGGTTGAATCCCTCCCGGCCAGGCCTAGTTCCCTCCTGGGATCTCTCGGTAGTCTTGGCAGGACTCCAGAGACCTCCCTTCAAGCCGCTTGAATCAATTGGACTCAGGGCCCTCTCTCTTAAGACGGCCCTGCTGATCGCGCTCGCCTCTATCAAGAGGGTCGGGGACCTGCAAGCGTTCTCTGTCAGCAACACTTGCTTGGAGTTCGGTCCGGCGGATACGTCTGTGATCCTAAGACCGCGACCGGGCTATGTGCCCAAGGTTCCTACCACACCCTTCCGAGATCAGGTAGTGAACCTGCAAGCGCTGCCCCAGGAGGAGGCAGACCCAGCCCTTTCGTTGCTATGTCCAGTGCGCACCCTGCGCATTTACCTGGACCGCACACAGAGCACCAGACGCTCTGAGCAGCTCTTTGTCTGCTTTGGGGGACGGCAGAAAGGGAATGCCGTCTCCAAACAGAGGCTCGCCCACTGGGTTGTCGACGCATCACACTGGCTTATCACACCCAGGCCGTGCCCCTACCCTTGCGGGTCTGAGCTCACTCAACATGGGGTGTTGCGTCCTCGTGGGCACTGGCCAAGGGCACTTCCCTAGCAGACATCTGTAGAGCCGCGGGTTGGGCAACACCCAACACCTTCGCGAGGTTTTACAACCTCCGCGTCGAGTCAGTTGCGTCTCGTGTTTTGTCAGGTCCGAGCCCGTAGAACTCGGTAACACGTAGACCGACCGGCCGGGTGGATCGCTTGCGCCCAGCGCCCTTTTCCTGACGTCAAGGTAAAGTCGTGCGCCTTCTTCCCAGGGCGCCCCACTCCGAGTCGGGACCCTGGTCGATTCCTCCCCAGCCCTCCGGGTCCGCGGTTCAGCGGAGGAACTTGCCGACCCAAGCCACTGAGGGTACCCTGATGGCTACCCTGTACTGGTATAGGTGCTCCACAGGTAAGGCCTCCTGCTCGGACTCCCCCTGTGTGTAATTCCACGGTTCTGTCCCCTTACGAGCGGACCCCCGTGTCTCCCTTGGGCAGTTACAGCTGCCCCGGTCGCCGTGCTGTAGCAACTCCCCCCTTTCGAGGCTGGATCCACCACCGCACCATACTTTCCACACGAGCCCTAAGACGGCCGTGTGACGTGTCTACCACTTTTCCTCCCCAAGAAAAAGGGCAGGTGTGGTCTCCGCAGGGTCTGGGTAAGACCCCCTTCACTATATGAGTGTAAGGGCCCCGGCCGTGATTGCTCTATGCGAGAAACATAGAGAGAAAAGAGGCCCAGCCAGGCTTGTACAGAAGGGGAACGTTTGGTTACGTATGTAACCTCCGTTCCCCGAGGGAGGGAATGACACGTTGTGTCTTTCCTCCGCCATGTCGCTGAACCGAGCCACTGTTGTGGCCGGACCATTTCTGGCTCCTCAGAAAAATCCTGAATGAACTCCCGTATTTGCGCCGCTTAAATACCCGTATGTCCGGGGGCGGGACATGCAAATACCGGCTGCCAACTCTCATTGGCCTTTTTTCATAGATCAGAGGTGGATATCGGCGCTCAAGAGAGACCCCTAGTGTCGCTTCTCCGACACAACGTGTCATTCCCTCCCTCGGGGAACGGAGGTTACATACGTAACCAAACGTTTTTAACCTAATAAATTGTCCTCGTAAACCACATAAACATTCCCACACACACACACACACACACACACACATATTATTATAATCGTCATTTATTTATTTATTTATTTTTTAAGATACCTTGGCTTACTGGACTGAATAAACATTACTATTATTATACATTCCAACCATCAAGGTTGCAGGGAAATGTGTCATTTCTCCCAATTTCCACAAAATTGTGATGCTAAAGTAGTAACTTCAGTGGATAACTTTGTGGAGAAAAGTCCTTGATTATTTTCTTTGAGAGACTGGTTTCCCTTTGCCAATGATCCCTCAGATTTTGTTTTTTTCAATGCTAAGCGTTGTCCATATTAATTAGTCACTGTTACAGCTTACCCCACAGCATCTGGCACACTTACCCCCAACAACTGCTTTGGTTTTGTGCATTTAAAAGGTGGGATTTCTTATCATATTTATTTATTTATTTGAGTGCCAAGTCCTTTTGGAAGAAATTCTGCTTCAATAGCAGCAATGAAATTTCATAACAACAATTTGTCTTTACAATTTCATAATCACTTATGGAACAATTTCCTCTATTTTCAGGAAACAGAGCCGAGCCCCCATTCATTCAAGGAACTGAATGATTTCCTTGAAAGAGTGAGGAAAAAGGCTGTAAAAATCACTCTGGATCCCACTCACCCAGCCCACTAAATTTTTGAACTGTTGCCTTCTGGCTGACGCTTCAGAGGGCTGAGCACCAGAACCATCAGGCACAGGAATAGTTTTTTCCCTCAGGCTATCCATCTCATGAACAGTTAACTTGCCCCATTGAGCAATAATTATGTGCAATACACAGTTTAGTCTTTTTTATATTTATCCAACACATCTACCTGTTCTGCCATTTCTGTCATTTCATTCCTCTGAAAAAAAAAGAAAAAAGAACATTAGCACTGTACATAACAGATTTGTATTTTGCACTGTACATAACAGATAACAGACTATGTGTGTGTGTGTGTGTGTGTGTGTGTGTGTGTGTGTGTGTCTGTGTGTGTGTATGTATGTATAGGTATAATTATTTTTTATTATGCTGTTTTTGTATTGTTTTTTGTATTGCTGTGCACTGGAAGCTCCTGTCACCGAGACAAATTCCTTGTATGTGTAAACATACTTGGCAATAAAGCTGATTCTGATTCTGAATTGACAGAATGATAAACATATTCATCTAAATGAAAGTACCACCTGGATCATGACATATCTGCAGCGAGTGTGCAGTAAACCGCTGGTACAGACGTGTCTTTTTGCAGGGAAGGCTCTCGAGAGCAGCATCTCACAGAATTTGATTCAAAAGGCCCAGTGGCTCTGAAAAACTAAATTTTCCTAATCACTGGTGCAGTTTCTGTCTGACTGCCTGCAATTCCCCTCACATAACAAAGCAGCATACATCTCACTCTACAAAGGCAGCCAACATGCAGGCAGATTCTCAGCACTGGAGAAGCCAGCAGTCACATCTGATTCATATTTAGCAGAAATACCTGTTCATGATAATGTGGTGTTTGATCACACAAAGTAAACTTTGAGAGTTGTAAGAAAGCTGAGGCTTTAATTAGACACTAGCTAGCTGTAGAGCTGAACATAGGCTCACTGGGGCAGTGGTGGCTCAGCGGTTAAGGCTCTGGGTTACTGATCAGAAGGTCGTGGGTTCAAGCCCCAACACCACCAAGACACCACTGTTGGGCCCTTGAGCAAGGCCCTTGAACCTATCTGCTCCAGGGGCGCCGTATCATGGCTGACCCTGCACTCTGACCCCAGCTTAGCTGGGATATGTGAAAAATAAATAATTTCACCATGTATATGCAGAAATGTATGTATAATGTGTGACAATTGGTCAAATTAAATTAAATTAATTAAAACCCAAGGTACTTTTTGTTAAATGCCTTTTTATATTTTCTCTATTTTTATTATTTATATCTTGTTTTGGCACATGAGAAAACAACTTTCCTCTGTAAATATTCCAACAGTTTTCTATAAGTGTGGTTCTTGTGTGATTATTGTAAATCTGCTTTAACTATAATTTTGTTGGTTTTGGACCTCTAATCTGATTCAACATGCAGTGTCCCAAGACTGCTGGTATTTAGTATAACAGGTCTCAGACATTTTTACTGTTTGTAATTCTCTACTTATTTATGTCACTCCAGGCAGGATGATTGGATGTGCAGTGCTTGATCTGGCTTTAGGTTTGGAACTATTTTCGTTTGCAAAGCAAAAAGAGACAAACTAACTGGGCATATTATGTCTAAAATGTAAAGTAATATTTACTCCTTATTTATAGAACTGTTTCACAAAAGTGATAACAAATTGTACAATGTTTGTCTTCTGATGTCAATGGAATCTACAAAAAGCTATCTGTGATTAATCAACTTGCATTCAGCATTCACAGCTAACACATTTCAGGTGTGTCAACCCTGTATAAGTATGTGTAATATATATATTATCCAAACAGTTCATATGAGTGTGAAAGGGGAGAGCTTTTTTGCCTGTGTAGGCTTAATGCATGATTTTTAATGTTGACTGGCAGCAGCAGTAGTGCTGAGATTGTGGCACACCCCTGTCAGCCTGAAAAATTGAAAAATGTCAGCTATGCCCTCAGGTTTGCATTCAGAGTGTGCGAATGAGGCATGGTCTGTGGAGCAAGCTGGACTGACAAGATGGAGAACAACCAAAGACATAGCTACCCCATACAACAACACTCAAACTGACAACAAGCTGCATACAGTTTACTGTATATGTGTACGCAGGGGCATAAAAATGGGGTATGCAGTATATGCAGTGCATGGGCTCCATTGTGCACGCCATTGTGAAAATCTTAGTTCATAAAACGTTATAAATAATAATGAATAAATAATGAAAGAAAACATGTTTATTTAACTTTTGTTTAGCATTTTAAATGAGTTCAAAAATTTATTTTATTATGTCAAGTGATTACATATCAACCACTCACCCTCTGACATTACTCACAGACACAGTCACATGACCAAAATGGATAGCGGAGGGAAGCGTTGTGGGGCGCAGAACAGAAAAAGAAAAAGAAAAACAATGCATTAAAATGAGGACAGTATTGTTCAAGTTGCTAAAATTGTATCACTGTACATTTTGAAGTTAATCAACATTTAACATTGTTGCCTGAGAGGGCAAAGTGATTAACATTAATATCAGTTCATTTCCGAGTATCTCCGTCACTCAAATAATAAAAAAGTCATGGTATGTTTGTGAATGGCCGTTCGATTTACATTCGAGACAAACAGAGGCGATTGTTAAAATTGAGCCTCCCAACACTAAACACAACCTAGTTATTGGGCTTTTCACCTCATCCTCCGTTAATGCAGATGAGCATGTTATGTCTTGCAGTTTGCAGTCAAACACAATATCAGGAACCATTGGATGTGGTGTGAGTAAATTACCTCATCCAGTTGTAATAATAATTCCAGATGCTAAATCACTGACTTGTGATTGAGAGGTTGGAACCAATCATTTGGAACAATTATGCATTTAAAAATAAAAGATAGGTCTTAAAGACCTGATATACCATATCTTTTAGTTTTTCATATTTTAATAGTTTTAAGCACTTTTTAAATATATATTTGGTAGTTTTTAACCACTCTTTCATAGTATATATGCAAGTAGTTTCATACTGGAAGTTAACATTATAGTATGTATAACACTAAGGTAATGGTCCATTTACTGAGCCATGAAGATGGAGAGGACAATGAAGAGATGACAGAAAATGACAAAGCAGGTGAAGAGAACAGGTAGTAAATGGTAGTACTATGAATAAAAAGTATCAAGAAAGATTGAAAGAGTATTGCAGATTTAAGGTATATATTTTGTGGAATTTCTGGTCTGTTTTCTCAGCCACGAAGACGAAGAGCCCAGAGCAGGTGAAGAGAACAGGTGGGAACTGCCACACAGGATATTATGACTGAAAGTGTTCATGACATACTCTTTTTTTGTTATTTGTTTCTGCATTAATTGGTAATTTCATTTCATCACAAGTATAGACAAACACAATATGCTTAAGACAACAATACACAAGCAATTATAATCTTTCATGTCTTTATTGAACACACAATTGCTCTTGATGCATCATATTTCCTTCATGAGCATCAGTGAATGTTTTCACCTAGTTGTGTAGGAGTCCATCAGATGTCCCCAGTGTGAAAATCTGGATCTCAAAATCATACAGTCACTGTTGGAAAGGGGTCAATATGCAGAAGATGCTGGAAAACCAAAGAATGTGCAGGACCTGGAGGATTTTTATGAAGAAAAGTGAGAAGTTTAACTGTTCAGGACAAACAAGGACTCAAGAACAACCATCACAAATCTAAAAGAAAATTGTGGATCATCCAGGTAACAACAACAAGGTAGTCAAATGCAAAGTTCCCTTTTTCAACAGCACTGTGAATGTTTAATAGGATGTGTTTAATAAAGACATGAAAGATTATAATTGTTTGTTTTTAATTGATAGCTGATGCACATTGTGTTTGTATATAGCTGTGACTTTAATGAAGCCCATATGACATTATATGACAAATTAATGCAGTAAACCAACTAATTCCAAAGGGTTCACATACTTTTCCTTGCCACTGGATAGTTTGTACAGAACAGAACATATTATGTCTATGGTATGGTAGTCAATTGCAAAGTTCCCTTTTTCAACAGCACTGTGAATGTTTAATAGGATGTGTTCAATAAAGACATGAAAGATTATAATTGTTTGTTTTTAATTGATAGCTGATGCACATTGTGTTTGTATATAGTTGTGACTTTAATGAAGCCCATATGACATTATATGACAAATTAATGCAGTAAACCAACTAATTCCAAAGGGTTCACATACTTTTCCTTGCCACTGGATAGTTTGTACAGAATAGAACATATTATGTCTATGGTATTGTTTGGTACCAACAATAATGCCACAGTCTACATCACTGAGATCACATTTTTCCCATTCTGATATTTGATGTGAACATTAACTAATGCTCCTGACTCATATATGCTTGATTTCATACATTACACCTCTGCCACACAACTGGCTGATTAGATAATCTCATGAATAAGTAGGTGTACAGGTGTACCTAATAAAGTTGTCAGTGAGTTTATATACTACACAGTATATAGTATGCGTGTGTGTGTGTGTGTGTGTGTGTGTGTGCATACGTGTGTGTGTGTGTGTGTGTGTGTGTGTGTGTTTTATCAACTCCTAAATCCTATTTTTGTAGTTAGATAAAGTTATCCTACCATAAGCAGTTTTCAGGCTTCTTCTCAGCAGAACTCTCTCTCTCTCTCTCTCTCTCTCTCTCTCTCTCTCTCTCTCTCTCTCTCCTGCCAGTTCTAGACAATAAAATAGTTGGCTTGGATTTTTTCAAAATCTTTAAAAATGTCCTTGGAATGAGCAGTATCTAAAAGTTTCAATTGTTGAGCTGACACAGTGTGAGCCAAAAGTGGGGCAGTCAGCGCAGTGATTAACAAAGAAAATAAAAAATGCCAAACTCAAAAAGGTTTCCAACCTCTGACATACAATTTAGAATCTTTTTTTAATTATTTATTTATACATTTATTTATTTGATTTAAACAATTGATTAGAATGTAAAAGTCATATACTGAATCTTTTGACCGAGAAAAGAATTGCAAGGATTTACATTGAATAATTTTCTCCCCAAATGCAGCAGGCTCATTCTCACCTCATCAGTGTGTATATAGGATGTATATATATATATCATTTCAGAGTGATCCGCATTACTGATAAATACTTTCATATAATAACTGCATGATTTCAGTTTCATAATTTGCCGAAATCAGTGAAGTGGCAAGTAATTACACATACTGTAATAGTAAGATAATATCCACTCTTCATTATCAATATCCCTTTGGAGATTAGCACTACCCTCTCTTTATGAAATTTTAATGATCTAAGGTTCATTGCACATCATAACAGTGAAAGTTAAGCTTTAAATTGTGATTAAAGTATCGATTACATAAAGGAGAATGATTTCTGAGTGCCAAGAAGCAGTTTACGAGCTGTGTTAAAAGATCACTTGAGACTGAAGCTCTGCGACCAGGATGTTTGGCAGTTCATGGTCCTCACTCATTAGAAAAAGGAATTAAATGATATCTTCAGTGCCCAGGACAGAGCATCATTCTCTCTTTTTCTCTCTAATGAAAATATTTCATTTCCTACCATCTAATTTTTCATTCTGTTCCAGTATATCTGTCACTATCCCCACTCTTGCTTTCCCTTTCTCTCTCTCTCTCTTTATCTCTCTCTCTCTCTCTCTCTCTCTCTCTCTCTCTGTTTCTGTGCACTCATGTGTAGGTGGACACTGTAGGATGGGTCTTTCTGAGCATTAGTGAATGATGATCCCCAAGCTTTGAACATTAAAGCCACAGTAACAGTGAGCTGTAGCCAGAGTGGGAGGTGGGCAATATCTTCCACACACATCCAAACCACCAAAGTCAGAGCAGACTTTGTTAACATGCAGACATAAGGTTACAGACTCCTGCTGCACACTGCTTGGTCTACGTATTCAAAAATGTGGCAGGTTTAATAACATTGACACTGAGAGTGAATTGATTTTACCCAGTTAGTAAATTGATCTGTTTTCTGGCATAGATTGTTGTTTATTTTTTTTATTTTGTCAGGAGACTAGAAAATTCTTCTGTATGTTGAATCTAATACATTGTTTATTTCCACAAATTTCCACAAATGATTTTGTAGATCAGCAGTGCAGTTATAGATTGTTGAGCAGCATGAATGAAAAATTCAACTGAGCACTAGATTGTTTTTGCACAGTGGAAACAAAACTACATTTGTGTTTCTCATAGTGCTTGGCAAAAATTGAAGGGCAATTCTGCTATTCCGCTTTTGTTTTCTTTCAGGTGTACACATTAGAATGCTTATTACAGTAAATGTGTAACAAATTAAAATTAAGCAAATAGAATAATTACTGGGGGATGTTGATCATAAATGTAAAATTCTGTGACATTGTGCATTTTATAGTAAAACAATTTTCATGACTCACTTCCTTGTTCTTTCAAGCAATGTTTGACAATACTGAAGCCATTTTACTATAGTCACAAGACTGCAGTAATTAGTAAAAGGGAGAGACTGCAGAGTGATATGAGAGACACAAGTAGCATTGGCACAGCATGTTGCAGTGGACGATAGTCAAAGCATACAGTTGAACATTCATTGCACAAAACACTATTTGACAGCTAAATGCAAATTGATTGAGTATTCCAGAGAACTGTGTAATAAACATTTAAATAATTTTGATGTTTTTTAACATATTTGTTTTTATTTATAATAAAATAATCCATTTTGTCTTCTCTCTTCTGCAACACTGTTGTGATTTTGTAACAGTATGGTAAGGAATCACAGAAAGGATGAAAGACATGTAGAAGTACATTTTTATATGACAAACCATGAAACAGAATATAAAATAGATTTAAAAAAAAGACTTCGAATTTAAAATTTATCTTTTTATCCTCCAGAAAATCCTGAAATCAAAGGGCACTCTTTGTGATCTTGGAGCTCTTTTGATTATTGTTTTATGACATGTTTCTCCCAATCTCAAATTTGTGTTGTTTGTCTAAATTTTTTCTTTCTGTATAACAGATCACAGTTAAAGGTCACAATGAATAATCAGTGGAATGTTTTTTCCCAGATTTCAGGGGATTCATGCAATATTAAACCTTCTCACTGCGTCTGTTACTTCAGTAGGGCAAATAATAGCCTCGTATTTTTTCAGCTGTGTAAATCATTCTGAAAAGCCAATCAACTGCCTACATGTCTATTTACGGTTCATTTCAACAAATATCAATTTAGCAAATATCCATCATAGTTTAGGAGCATCCGTCTTCAGATCAATATTTTGTTCATTAGAAATGTAGGTAGGTTTCATCTACCTCATGAGCGGAGTGTGCTGTGGTTTACTGGGTTGAGAGTGATGTGGTATTGGTGTATTGGGCAGAGTGTACTGTGGTTTGCTTTGCTAGGCTGACTGTGGTATGTTTATATGTGCAAAATGTGGTGAAATTTGCTTGGCTGTGTGCATTTAAGGTTGTCGAGCTACACATCGTGCAATTTTCTGGGCTGAGGTTTTTTGTGGTTTGCTGGCCTGAGTGTGCTGTGCCCTGCTGGGCTGAGTACAGTGTATTTTGCCATGTTAAGAGTGATGTGGTGTGTTGCATGGGCTGAATGTGTTTGTGGTTTGCTGGGCTGAGTATGGTGCCATTGCTGGGTTAAGTGCAGTAGAGTTTGTTGTTTTGGGCATGGTTTTCTGGGTTCAGTGCAATTTAGATAGTAGAGCTGAGCATGGTGTGGTTTAGGCTGATGGTGGCGCAGTTTCACTGGGTTGGGTGTGGTGTGGTTGCTGGGGTGAGTGAAGTATAGTTTATTTGATTGGGTGTGGTGTGGTTTGTTGGGCTGATTGTGGTTTGGTTTGCTCATCTGAGTGTAGTCTGATTTGCTGAGCTGAGTGTTGTGTGGTTTGTTGGGCATAGTGTTGTGTATTTGCCCCATCTGTCGGCAGGTCATCGCCGTTTACCTGGATGAGGGAGGGGACAAGGGGAGGGAAAAAGAAATAATAACTTCATGTAACATTGTTGTACCCCCCCTGAAAAAAACACTGTAAAATTTAAAAGAGAGGGTAAAGGGATATAAGGGAAAGGATGAGGCGAAAACCTGCTTGACAATATAAATAATAGTTTAATGACAAAATAAACCAAAAGACACAAACACACATGATGGTCATCTGACCGTAAACAATCTCTCTCTCGTCGCACCACCTTCTGCAGTTGGCCTTTATCCCTCTAGGAGGCTTAATTAGACTGATAAGGGACCGGGAGTGTATAATCACGACCGGCCCTGCCCTCCGTCCTGTCACAAGTGCATTTTAGTTTGCTGAGCTAAGCATGGTTTGCAGGGCTGAGCAAAGTGTGGTTTGATGGGCTGGGTGCAGTTCAGTTTTTATGGGTTGAGTGTGGTGATGTTTGCTGGGCTGTCTGGCTGATGGTTCAGATATTATAGTGCTGTAAGTGCATGATTAGTGTGGATGAGCCACACTGACTCCTCCTTCAGCTTCAGGCTCCCAGAGAAAAGGTGCTGTATAAAAAGTAATCCATCATAAGCAGACTTTATTAACTGTGAAATGATTCACACTGTGTTCCAATGGAGGTAAATTGCTTTTATGTTCATTCATAATAAAGAGGAAAGTGAAGGAAACATTTGAGACTTGAAACATTGAACAGTGTGTTAGAAACTTTTGTGGAAGTTAATGATATTGTATAAGTGATACTCAAGAGCTTTAAACCAGTAGTGTTTTCTGCAAGGAGGCAAGGGAGGCTGTGCCTCCTTAAAAAGTGAATGTAAAAATAATTTACTCTTCAAAAACAAAACAAAGCAAATATTGTGAAACATCAGATACAATAGTGTGTAATTTCTACAGTAACACTATCCAAAAGTGACACCAGTGGATAAAGTATCAGAGGGAGTCAGTTTCATTGCCTCCTTCTCAGCTCAGAAGTCCACCACATGGCACTTAAGCATGTTTTTTTATAGTTGGCAGAGGCTATTTGCACTTATTTTATAGTTGGCAGAGGCTATTTGCACTAAGTGCAAACAGTAAAAGAATGGTATTTACACTCTCCCTTTCTCTCCCGTTTTTGGAGCACTGTTGTGCACAGGGCGAGTACCCACATGATCAGTGCTCAGGCCCAGGGATTTAAGAGGCTAAACAAAGAGCTTTCACAACACAATATTGTGAACTGACGTGCAGGATGCTTTGTCGGCATTACTATTCTCCCTGGGTCCCATCAGGAGAAGGCGAGTGTGTGAAACTCAAATGTTTGTGCAGCCGTCTTTTCTTTGATGGGTGAAGAGATGCAAATGCTATCTCTGTCCCTATTCAAAGGCAGCACATACTTCACGCTCCTCGCTCCTTTTAAGATGTGTTAGTTCTGTACTCGCTGATTTTGCAGTCTTTCTGTTGTTAAGGAGTTATGTTTTGAGTTCTCCATCGATAACACTCTTGCTTCTCCTTGTGCGAGTCCACCATTTAATACACTTGAGATTTAGCATGTATGATCAAGTAGGTAACAATTTGTGTTTGGAGGACCAAACATTTAATAATTTATGTATGGATTGGATTATAGTTTCTGCTTAAGAAACCATTGGGCATACTTTTTATATGGAGAAAAATTGGTATTAAAATTCTCCTATGGAGGCCAATTGGTATCAAAATTATCCAATTGTGGCCAATTGGTATCAAATTCGCCTATTAAAGTAGGTTATAGCTCAGTTTCCCCCCATGACTTAGGCTGGGGAACTACTTTAAAAAAGTAAAATTAATGTTAATTGTCTTAGGTAGGATTGTCTTTTGCTACTGTTAGTGGCACCGTATTTACCATCTCAAGTATGGTTTTCAACTCTGGTCTCTCTGCGGGAGAAAATGCCTTTGGAGATGGTGCACAGCGTGGAGTGAAGATCCAGTCCAATGCCCGGTTGGTTCGTTTTTTTTGCAAGAGCGTTTTGGGGCAAGGTTACACTAGCAACACTTAAAGTGTATTTGGCCACTATAGCGGCTGAGCATACACTTGTGAATGCAATTTCTATTGGAAGACCTTTTCTTGTCTCTCGTTTTATGCATGGAACACGCAGGCTTAGACTTTTTCGTTCTGTCCACATCCCTTTATGGGATTTATATATGGT
This sequence comes from Xyrauchen texanus, assembly GCF_025860055.1. Lineage (NCBI taxonomy): Eukaryota > Metazoa > Chordata > Actinopteri > Cypriniformes > Catostomidae > Xyrauchen > Xyrauchen texanus. The sequence continues at coordinate 28,262,825 of NC_068298.1, read as the reverse complement.
GTTAGAGTCGCTCTCGGCTGCTCCATTTGAGCCTTTGACATCAGTATCTGATAAATTTTTTACTCTTAAAATTACCCTGTTATTAGCACTGGCATCGTTTAAGAGGGTTAGTAATTTGCATGCCCCATCGATCAATCCATTGTGCATGTATTTTGCGGCAGGGTTATCTAAGGTCATCCTGAGACCTCGTTTGGGCTATATGCCCAATGTCATCTCATGTTTCATTCGATTGTGGATGCAATCTCGAATGCTTATGATGCGTGTGGTTTGCCTTCGCCTCTGGGTATTCAAGCCCATTCCTAATTGCGTCATTACGTAATGTCTCATTCCCTGTCAAGGAACCAAGGTTACACTCATAACCGAGATGTTTTACTTTGAGTACATTGTGTACACATTGTGTTCAATAGACAATTTTATAGCTTAATACTGATTCATCTGCTTTTTTTTTACAGTAACTTCATTTGGAATATAACTAATATATAATATGCTAAAATACTGTAGGTGCTTATAAGAAAAACCATATTTGCTAAAAACTGTTGGATATCCATTTTGGATCATCTGATTTCTCCATTACACTCTGATTTCAGTTTCACTCAGATATGGGAATGCAATGTGCCCAACAGTGTCCAATTCGGTGCTTGGAATAGCGTACTAATGTAGTCAAGTGAAGAAATTCTATGTAATTTAACTCTAGTCATAAATTGGATGTGGCTCCTTTAAGACCAGAGTTTGCGACACCTGCTTTCTGGCACTCTCTCGTGTTAGAAGTATGAGAACATACATTTAGCAAGATAGCTCCCAGTTTTGTTTATAGTTTGAGAATTCTTGGTTAAATATAAAATGTTACATTATATGCTGTAGAATATTATGGGCAGAACAAACAATTGCTATGCAAAATTACTTGAAACCAGAAAAACCTGGAATTCCTCAACATCATAAATTAAAAATTCTTAAGTCTTAATGAACCCTGTGCAAAATGAGATCAGAATGCCCATCTGTGTAACTTCACCATTTTGAGAACAAAAGAAGATCAGTGAATGCAGAAGACCCCTTTGAATTACTGTTGTAAATCAGGAAATAATCCCACATTTAATGGTCATCACATGACACTGCCATCTCGACCATCTCAGCAATGAAGAACCCAACTGCTTTTAGGGCAGAAGTGATGATCAGACACAGAGTTAAAACAAACTCCCCTTAACACATAAGCCAATACTTATACTTGTGTTCTTGAACATAACACTTTCTATGCTTTAAGTTAAACTCAGAGGGATCATGACACATTGTGATAATTTCCTACAAACAGCATTTCAATCTAAAACCTCTGACATAATCGCAAAATTTACTTTAATGTAATCTTATCCTGTACGTAATCTGAAAAGTTGCCTAGAACTCTCACTCAAGGTTTAACCTGATAATATACTCTGACAATCAGGTTTCTCATAACGTATATTGTATTATCCATGTTGTAAAACCAATTAGTATATTTGTAACCAGGGATTGTCATGTTTTTTTTACTTACACGTATAATATTCATGAAAGAATGTCATATTTATTATGTAAATGTTTGCTTGTTTATGAAGAGAATGTTGATGACAATGAATGTCATGTCAATATATACAAATTCATGATTAAATATGCACTATTTTTGAGCGGGAGTTTGTAAGAATCCTCCACACAGGATCGTAAATCAACTTTGGAAATGGACAGACCAGTCAACCATGTGACTCTGAAAAGCCAGTTCTGATTGGCTCAAGACACCTTTGGGGTGCGGACAATTTCAGATCAAATATTTACAAACAGGAAGAACACGCTCTAGCCTCTCTAGTCTCTCCTTCTCGGCTCTCCTCTCTTCTGCCTGCATGTGCTTCGTCTGGTCGCTCCGCTGACTGCCAGGTCCAAGCCATGTGAGGCCCAAGGAAGACTCGACGTCCCGAGAAAGCTCATCACTCTCTATGCCCTCGCTTCAAAGCTAACATCATCATTCATACAGACAATAAATTTGATCATACAGAAGTCAAAAATATCGATGGAACGAACTTTCGGCCAAGCGCCAAGAACCAAGCAACACAAAGAAACACCACAAAGACACGCAAGTACATCTCAAATATTGTGCTCAATGTGCTGGTGTATTAATTAAATAATTTGGGTAATCCGATTGCAAATCGATGTAAACTCAAAGATGGATAAATGGTTCTTAAGGTATTGTCAACAGACTCCATAAAGTTAATTTTCACTGTACTGATAATTTATTTCACATTCTGTCACTTTTCACAAACCTGTCTAATGTATTTATGTGTTAGATTAGATTTATGTTTAGAATAGTAATAAAGTTTGTCTGTGTTAAAAGATGATGTGACTGTGGTACATTTTGATAAATAATCTCATCCCTGTTTGTAAAAGATTTTGCTTCAAAGCTGTACATAAATACGTGTGATATTATTTTCAATAAGCCATGAGAATAATATATTGTATAATGATTTCAATGGTGGAGAATCTATTAATCAGAATCAGAATCAGAATCAGCTTTATTGCCAAGTATGCTTACACATACAAGGATTTTTTCTTGGTGACAGGAGCTTCCAGTCTACAACAATACAAACAATACCAAAAACAGCAGCAAGACATAGGTAATTAAAAACAAAAAAGAACACAAAATAAATAATTATACATATACATACACTCACCTTCATACATACCCACATACACACACGTGGTGCAAATCTAATACAATCTGTATATAAAGAACAAAAAACAGTATATTATGTACAGAGCAATGTAAGTAATGGCAGAAGTGGATATGTTGGATAATATAAATGAAATTAAAATTAAACTGTGTATTGCACATCATTATTGCTCAATGGGGCAATTTAATTGTTCATTAGATGGGTGGCCTGAGGGAAAAAAGTGTTCCTGTGTCTGACGGTTCTCTTACGAGAGGTTCTCTCGTATTGCGTAAGCTAGCTTACGCTACGGAAAAGATTCATCTTTTCTGAGATATTGAAGCCAAAAAATTATCCTTAATTTTGTATCCATTGTCAACGCAGTGCGGCAGCTGCAGACCTTGAGCGGGCTAGCTAGCGAGCTCATAGGTTGCTCTGCGGCAACTGCTGCAGCCTATAGACGAGCTTGGGCTAACTCGCGATCCAATGAGAGGCGCCCGCGGCCACTGCATCAAAGCCCGCTAAAATGGGCGTGACTAGAGTGCATATAAGCGTAGTTCAGTAGGCTGGAACCCTGATTTTCATCTCTTCAGCTGAAGCTCTTCGCATCTCTGAACCAGAAGCCGCGTCGCCGCTCGAGGGGCATCAAGCAAGCGTGGACAGCGCCGAAGAAGCCGGCCGTCTTCGCCACCTTCAGCCGTCCTGCGAGCTACGCCATCCGGCGACGTATCCTTTTTAAAGCAAGCTAGTTCTTAAGAACTTCACAAAAGAGTACGAGCGTCTTTTTAAAGATGCCTCGCTCCACTTGCGCCTCATGCCGCGCCTCTCAGCACCGGAGACCGCCACATCATCTGGCGCTCTCTGCCTGGGACTGGGGCATGCAGAGCTCGCCGCTGAAGGCGGATGCGATCTCTCCGAGGAGCTGCCGATGTCGACTCTGCGGGCTCGACTCGAGCGCCAGGACCGAAGCCGCCGCCGCCTTCTATTCAGCCACGCGAGAAAAAGCGCCGCTCTCAAAGGCTGCCGGAACCAGTGGTAGAAGCGATTGCCTTGCCGGAGCCCATCCCTCGAGCATCGCCTTCACCCACCCCCCCCACCCGGACGCCAGCAGTTGCCGCCGAGCGGCTGCTCTGCTGCCATCTCGGACGAAGAAGCGTGTTCCATCATGGCTTCGGACAACGAGGAGTGGTCAGGCTCACACGCCTCCTCCTCGGCCCAGGAATCCAGCAGGACCCACGCCGGAATCGAAGGGGAACTAACACGCCTCCTCACACAGGCTGTCGACCGCCTCGGGCTCGAGTGGTCACCGCCCCCTGAGCAGGCACCCAACAGACTCGACGGCTGCTTTCTTCAGAGCCGCCGCCACGCAGCATCCGCTACCCGGCCGCTCCCTTCCTGCCGGAACTCCACGCCGAAGCTTTCCAAATCTTGGAACGCCTTTCTCGCCAGGGTCCGATCCCACGCCTCCACATCTCTTGCTTCGGTGGACGGCGCCACCGAGAAGGGCTACGCTTCCATCCCTCCGGTCGAGGATGCGGTAGCAGCACACCTTTGCCGCCCTCCGCGAGATGGCGGTCTAAACCAGTGCTCCCGCCTAAGGCCTGCAGAACAACTTCCGCCTGTGTTGGCCGCGCCTATTCCGCCGCCGGCCAAGCTGCATCTGCTCTGCACTCTATGGCCGTTTTACAGATCCTCCAAGCGGACCTTCTACGGGAGTGGGATGAGGAAAGCAGGCATCCAGAGGTGGTTGCAGACATAAGAAGTGCGACGGACCTCGCCCTCCTGGCTACCAAAGCTGCAGCCCAAGCTATAGGGAAGTGCATGGCCGCGCTGACTGTGACCGAGAGACATCTGTGGCTAACGCTAGCCGACATGGGAGAAGCAGAGCGCTCTATGTTCCTCAACGCACCGCCTCTCCATCCGGTCTCTTCGCTCACGCTGTGAGTGGTATCATTGACCGGTTTTCAGAGGTCCAAAAGCCACACAAGCCATGAATCTCTTTCTGCCTCATCGCTAACTCCTCTGCAGGCCGCCCACGTGAGCCTCCTGCACGAGCCTCTTCACAGCGCCCAGCTCAGCAAAGCCAGACTTTCAGCGTCGACAGGGCGGCCGCCTCGATCAAGGCTCAGACAGCCGCTGCAGACCGCCGCCCCACGGGCCTCGGCCTAGAATCGCCTGAAACCTGAACAACCGAAGTCCTCTTAGCTTTGTTGACAAAACGACGGATCAGTCCCGCCGCGGCCGACCACCGCCAAAGCTTCGCCCCTGTCAGTCCCCTTCTCGCAGGCTACTACAGTGGTAGATTCAGCAGCCAACAAGCCGGTGTTAACACCCGCTTGCCTGCGCTCAAACGCCGTTTTCACGGCGACCCAAAGAAATCTTGTAAAAAGCAAACATGCCCTATGTGTAGAAAATGTGCCCACAATCCAGTGTTCACCCCTACACACAAGCATTACACATCCCGTGTCCCTATCAGAGCACACTCACATAAAGCGGTTACGAACCACTCGAGTGTTAGAGTTAATAAACGCGCCCACGAGCCCATGCGCGCGCCCCTCCTCTGCCCGCTCTGTCACACGGCCAGCAAACACCTCTCCGCATGTAAGTCCCGTGCCCGTGACTATGCTCGCACATCACTTATCAGATGTGACTCTTTCCCCATTTACCCCAATCGGGAAGTCACTCACAGAACAGCCTGTCTCTGCTGTCTGCAAGCAGTCATGCATAAACACACTAAGCGCGCTCACACATTATGTTCAGCGCACTGTGTGCGGCAATCAGGGCGATTTGGCCATTCACCCTCTAACATTACGCTTCAAAGCGTGGGAAGATATTCCAGGGATATCCGAATGGGTGTTAAGCACAATAAAACAGGGCTATTTCGCCGTCCTCCTCGCTTCAGAGCGCGGCTCGAAACTACTGTGAACACGGAAGCAGCATGCATGCTTTGTTCAGAAATAGCAAACCTTCTGTGCAAAAGGGCCATAGAGAGAGTGCCACCGCCTCTGAGCTGAAGTCGGGTTTTACAGCCGTTATTTTCTTGTTCCCAAGAAAGACGGCGGCCTCAGACCAATATTAGATCTCAGGGTTTTGAACAAAGCGCTTGCAAAAAGACCGCTCAAAATGCTTACAACCAGCAAACTCCTCGCAAGATGTGCGCCAGGGGACTGGTTTATTTCTCTCGATCTGAAAGATGCATACTTTCAGATTCAGGTAAATCCCCGTCACAGGCCATTCTTGAGATTCGCCTCGACGGCCAGGTTTATCAATACACCGTCCTTCCGCTCGGCTCTGTCCTTAGCACCCCGTACTTTCACGAAGTGCATGGACGCGGCGCCGCACTCCCTGCGGAGTCAGGGTTTGCGAATTCTGAACTATTTGGACGATTGGCTGATTTTGGCACAATCACATACGGAGCTCCTGTCTCACAGGACAGTTCTCCTCAGTCATCTGAACAGTTTGGGCCTTGCAGTCAGTTGGACCAAGAGCTCACTACAGCCCAGTCAGGCAATTTCCTTCCTTGAATAGAACTAGACTCAGTGGCAATGACGGCTCGCTTATCTACACAGCGCAGCCTTGTTCAGCTGACTAGCCGGCCCTTTCAGATGAACAGCTCTCACGCCTCTGAAAAAATTTCAGAGAGTGCTAGGTTACATGGCCTCAGCCGCAGCAGTACTTCAGCTGGGTTTACTGCGCATGCTCCGCTTCAGCATTGGCTAAACACCACGCATCTCGCCGGGCTTGGGCCACAGGCCGGCAGCCGATCAGAGTGACTCAGACCTGTATCTCAGCTCTGCAGCCCTGGACAGTGGCCGAATGGTACCAGCGGGAGTGACGATGGGAGCTGTATCTCGCCGAAAAGTCATTTCGACAGACGCGCCCAACACGGGTTGGGGCGCGGTCTGCGAGGGCTCTCCGGTTTTTGGCCTATGGTCAGTTCAGGAAAAGCTCCTTCACATAAATTGTCTGGAAATGATAGCGGTCGAGTACGCCGCGGCGCTTCCTCCCGGTCATTCAGGGTCACCATGTCCTGGTCCATTCGACAACAGATCTGTGGTATCCTATCTAAACCGCCAGGGCGGTGTCAGATCCAGGAACCTCTTCCATCTGACTAAACGCATACTGAGTTGGTCCCAGTGCCACCTGCGCCACTGAGGGCGACGCGACGTGCCAGGCCACCTGAACGACGGCCCAGACAGACTGTCCAGAGACAATATTCCCCCAGGGGAATGGTCCCTGCACGCTCAAACAGTCCAGACATTATGGCGCATATTCGGCAGAGCAGAGATAGACCTCTTTGAGTCAGAAGAGAACTCTCACTGCCCAATATTTTTCTCGAAAAGCGAGGACGCACTGGCCCAGGACTGGCCCAACCGCCCGCTTTACGCCTTCCCTCCCGTCTCGCTATTGCCACAGGTAATGCAGAGGATCAGGGAAACGCGCCACTCGGTGCTCCTCATAGCCCCGCGCTGGGAGAATCAAACATGGTTCCCGGAGCTTACGCAGCTGTCACTGACAGCCCCGTGGCCCATCCCAGTGAGAGCAGATCTCCTCTCGCAAGCTCGCGGCACGATCTGGCATCCCCACCCAGAGCACTGGGCACTACACGCATGGGTGATCAACGACTACCCGTCGCTTTGCCAGAAGGAGAAATAAACCCCATCATACACGCTAGAGCCCCTTCCACGAGAAGACTCTATGCGTCAAAATGGTCTGTGTTTTCAAAATGGTGCACCGACAGAGACCTGGACTCACGGACATGTGGGGTATCGCCGCTGCTCGTGTTTTTACAAGAGCTGCTGGATAAGGGCAGATCCCCATCCACGCTCAAAGTGTACGTGGCGGCCGTCGCGGCGTTCGCTGAACCCCTGCACGGCCAGTCACAGGGTAAAAACGAACTGGTCATCCGCTTCCTCAGGGAAGCTAGAAGGATGAACCCTCCGCGCCCCCCATCGGTTCCTATCTGGGATCTTTCTATAGTTCTCGAAGCTATGAAAGCCCCTCCCTTTGAACCGCTTCAATCCGTGGATGTGAAACACCTCTCACTTAAAACCGTTTTTCTAACTGCCCTATCATCAGTTAAACGGGTGGGAGATCTTCACGCGCTGTCTGTTAGCGCTGCGTGTCTTGAGTTTGGACCAAGTGACTCCAAGGTCATTTTAAAGCCTAGACACGGCTATGTCCCCAAGGTGATCGGTACTCCTTTCAGAGCACAGATCATTTCCTTGTCGGCGCTACCAGCATCTGATAGCGAACGCAACGCCAATCTCCTTTGCCCAGTCAGAGCACTGAGATTGTATACTGCACACTCCGCATCATTCAGACGCTCTGAGCAGCTTTTTGTTTTGTCTGGAGGGCGCACCAAAGGTCTCGCCGCCTCGAAACAGACACTGTCCATGCCCGCTAGGCATTAGGGCTCACTCCACTAGAGGCATGGCCTCCTCGTGGGCATGGTCCAGCGGGATTTCCATTCACGACATATGTGTGGCAGCGGGCTGGGCTTCCCCCTCCACCTTTGTCAGATTTTACAATCTGGAAGTACCCGCTCTGCAGGCTAAACTGCTAGCGGTTTAACACAGACCGGCACCGCCACTCTGTCTATGTGCTTATGTACTACACACACACTGGCCCGCACTCTTGCCGGCCAAATATTAATTCCCCACTCACAAGGGCTCCCCCGGGTCCCCCTTAATTCCCTGGGGCTCATGCAGTGGATGCTTGGCGCGCACGGCGTTGACAAAGGGTTCCCGTAGCGTAAGCTAACTTACGCAATACGAGAGAACCTCTACTAGAAACTCTAGTCACGCCCATTTTGGCGGGCTTTGATGCAGTGAGCGCGCGGACGCCTCTCATTGGATGCGAGTTCGCCCAAGCTCGTCTATAGGCTGCAGCAGTTGCCGCAGAGCAACCTATGAGCTCGCTAGCTAGCCCGCTCAAGGTCTGCAGCTGCCGCACTGCGTTGACAATGGATACAAAATTAAGGATAATTTTTTGGCTTCAATATCTCAGAAAAGATTAATCTTTCCCGTAGCGTAAGCTAGCTTACGCAATACTCGTTCCGTCATCTAGAGAGAACCGAGGTTACATTAGTAACCGATTCATTCTGGTGTTCAGAGCTCTGAAGCGCCGGCCAGAAGGCAACAGTTCAAAAAGATAGTGGGCAGGGTGAGTGGTGTCCAGAGTGATTTTACCAGGCTTTTTCCTCACTCTGGAAGTGTATAGTTCTTGAAGGGGGGGCAGGGGGCAACCAATAATCCTCTCAGCAGACCAAACTGTCCTTTGTAGTCTTCTGATGTCTGATTTCGTAGCTGCACCAAACCAGACAGTTATTGAAGTGCAGAGGACAGACTCAATGACTGCTGAGTAGAACTGTTTCAGCAGCACTGAAAACAATCTAGTAATTTGTCATTTATCTCATTTATAATGGTTGTCAAACGCAACTAATACCATTATACATTTCATTACCTAATAAGGTACAATAAGGACAGTTTAATTTAGTTCATAGCTCACATATTTCAAGACCCTAAATTCCCTTCTAAATTTTGCATAACAAATATCCTTACACATATTGGTGTGAGATTGAGATCAATTTAAAGTTCCCTCAAGTGAAGTTTGATCAGTGGATGAACGTGTTCAGACGGTTCCCTTGTCCCTGAATGAATGGCTCCTTTCCATAATAAAATTAAATATGCAGAAAATCACAGTATTACTGTTCTTGTATAGTGACAAGGCAGAACGTCTTGGAGAAGCAAGAGAAGGGAGGACACCAGTGGCAGTTTATGCAAGTTGCTGTGCTCATTATGCTGTGCCCTGCGGGCTTCCATTGCGCTGCACACAGCACATTTAGAGTATAAATAGATTTAACCTGCCAATTTCTTCTTCCCCCAACATTAGTAAATATTATGTATTTCTTGTCATTTATAATGAAAAATAACAGTAGCAAAGTTGAATACTTGCCATTGAATACTTCAACTCAAGTAAAAGTACTGTTATTAATTCATACTTAAATTAGAAAAATGTACTCAAGTACTATAACGAAAGTAGTTGTAACTTGTTACTTTCCACCTCTGCAATCTTGTAATATAAGCTCAAGATGGAATTCAGCGGCAGCCGTGCAGAAATAATGTGCATCGCTAGAGAGTAGAGATTTAGAAATAAGATCCTGAATCATGGCCCAGTAACACACCATTAGATTAAAAGTATTGATGTAGAACTCACCCCTGGTTCCGAAATGAGGATCAGACTCCTCTGCCTATGTCATACAACCAGATAAGACTAAAAGATCTTTATCATGCCACTAGAAAACCAGACAAGCCAGAGGGATATTCTCATTGCAGAAGTTTGCCACTCCTGAAACCTGCAACTTCTAATGCGAGAGGGTTTTATTTGTGAGTTAGAAAGCCTCTGATGATGCATTTGGATCTCCTTGCACAGACTGCCAAATTAAACTTTCAACACCACATTAGAGGATTGCCCTGCGCTTGCATCAACATGCTCGTGGCCTCTTAAGTTCTGTTAGCTACGCAGGGTGTTGGCAATGCGGAGCTTTCAGGCTGATTCACTCTGATTACAACTATAAGTGGTGAACTGAATCAACACAAACCTAATTTGTTCCATATAACTTTGATAAGCATGTATTGCTCATTTGTGGCACATTGACTCTTCTATCTTGACTTAGTAGATGATAAAACACTGCTGGCTAACACACTAAAGTGCAATAAGGAGGCTGAAAGTTACAGTAGTTAGCTTTTTAATAGCCACCGTGGCTATTCTTGACACATCTGTGCCTGACCAAATCTGAACAAAGTAAGAAATCTGAACAAATCTGAGCAGAATTATTTTATAATTATTTATATATATATATATATATATATATATATATATATATATATATATATATATATATATATATATATATATTTTTTATTATTTATTTATTTATTTATTTATTTAAATTATTATTATTTTCTTATATATATATATATATATATATATATATATATATATATATATATATATATATATGTGTGTGTACGTGTATGTGTGTTTTTGTGTGTGTGTGTGTGTGTGTGTGTCATTGGTCTTTGGTATAAGCTGCTGTCTTGTTAATTTGTGTGTTTTGTTGAATAAAACTGTTTTTATAAATAAATAATAAATACAGGACACGCCCACAACATATTGAGCCTATGAGCCAGTGATATATTGGTTAGATTTACCTGTTTTTACGCTGCAGAGTTGGCACTAAAGGCACAGCACTATACCGTGACAAATACTTTTGAAGAGCTTGTATATAGAACAGTCATATAACACTATTAAACACTATTAATGTTGCAGCTTGCATCATGCAAGAGGAATTATGGCTTACAAGCAGCTTACGACCTCCCGAAAAATTTTAAACATGTCAAAAATTTTGGGCACTGCCAGCTTAAATTTGAGGTGTGTGCATTTGAACGAGCCAATTTGGTTATCTGCCTGAAGCGGACCAATCAAGGAAGGCGTCACAACTTGCACTATGTATGAGTGTTCAAAAAGCTTTTACACATTGGGCATGTAACAACTTCCCATATTATTCACAACCACATTGCTAAAGCCCCGTTCACATTGAGGATGCAACATGAGATCATTGATTTTCAATGAGAGCAGGCAACTTACGGTGACACGAGCGACAGAGACCAATGGCAACAGGATGTGTGCATGTCAAAAGACACAAAGTTGAACTTTATTCAAATGCAGAGCAATATTGTGCAGTGACAGCCAATGAGAAAAGACAGTGGAACTCACGTCATCTGTCTTCTGTGAGATAATGGAGTCTAGTGTAGGAAAGACAGAGTTGTTGTTGTCATCGATTTCACTGTTCTATATCATGTTTCTGTAACCACTTACATGGATATAATAAAACAACTATGCATAGAAAAATTAGTCAGAAGTTGTCGGCATTCTGAGAGAGTTTGTTTGATACACCAATATTTATGTTGATATAATGCATTGAGTATTGCTGCAGTTTACAATTCCTTCCCATCCAGAATGTTAATTTTTGCAGCAAGTAAACTGATCTCTTATCAAATTGGATAATGTAATTTGTTTTAGACTTAAAACAAGAAAAAAATCTGCCAGTGGGGTAAGAAAAATACATTTGTTTTCTCTTTGAATTAAGTTACCCCATTGGCAAACAGCTTTTTTATTATTATTATTATTATATATCTCACTAAATTCTGTCAGATTTATCTCAAAACAAGACTTAAAATCATATGCCAGTTTGCTTGTCAAGTAAATGAATCACGTTTTAAGAATGTTTAGATATTTTTCGCTAACTTTCGAGTGTCCGAACTTACACAGTGCACCTGACCAAACCCATCCCTAAAAACTTTATTTTAGAGCTTACATGCCACCTCTGAATCATGCTCACATTTGTTTATGTTTAAACGATTACTTCCTGGTTCCAAAAGTACCACAACCTGTGCCTCTGTGGCATCTCACTCATTGCACTATCAATAGTGCCACACGTTAAGTAAAATTAACGGTTGCTATGTGGTTTACTATCCAGAAACAGAAAGTGTTACCTTTGCTTGGTTGTTTGAGATCCAAAGGCTTTAAAATTAAGATTTGCAGTGTATTTGTATGCAAGGTCCAGACTCACTTAGCCTAACAGCAGTGCAGATATGGCCTAATGCAAGCATTTAATTTGGCAGGTTTGAATTCATCCCAGACATCAGTCCTTCTCTCTACACCGGGATGTCAGTAAGCCCAGATGCTTTGTGCACTTCAAAGACGTTAAGACCTGGCTTTCTATCTGTACGTAAAACAAAGGAGCTTTACTACTCCTTACTTTAAGCTTTTGAGGGGCACACACCCCCACACACACACACACACTCACACACACACACACACACACACACAATCACCTCTAAGTAAAGATTAAGGAATAAAACATTAGGCAACAAAGGCACACACACACAAAAAAAAAACAGTCCCCAAGTGTTTCAAAATTCCCTCATTTCTCCTCTCAAAGTTCTTGAAAGGGGATTGAATTTAGCTAAAGGAGCAGGCATGAAGTTTAGCAAAAAAGAGTTGGGGTGGGAAACGGATAAGTCTTATCGTCTGCCTGAGCAGCTCAGCTTAGTAGTGAACAGGACATGGAATGAGGAGTGGGAGAGAGAGAAAAAAATACAAAAACTGCTGGGTGATATTAAAACAGACAGTTGCATTAGCCTGGTAATAAGATGAGACAGTACAATACTGCAGCTAGGAGCAAAAATATAAATACCTTTCTTTCCTTCAGTCTCTCTATCTTTTCTTATTCGGAGAAAAGGCTTTTTCCTGCAAATTCTGTCACTAGCATCCAAAGGCAGGTAACTGATAACGGGGAGTTGGGGTGGGAAGAAGACTAGCTTTAACAAACAGGATATTAATTATGGCCGTATAGCCCCAATCTCAGCCAGGGCAAATAATCTAGCCCTGAACTTTGGCTTGCCCTGTCTGCAAATGAAAACTGAATGTATCCTGTCCGAGTGGGGTTATGAATTATGAGGCTTGTGTAGGCTAATCACTGCAGAGATGTAGAGGAGCATCATGGGGATAAACTCCTACTCACATGCGTTCAGCTCCACTGACTGCAGGATGATGTGGTTCATGTGAAGCATCTCACGTGTCTTTCATCAGCCCTGTCCTTTCCTCTCTCGTTCTCTCTCTGAATTTCACTCACTAGGAATAACCTACTCTACACATGGTACTAAGGCTTGTTAATGAATTTTTTTTGTGTGTCTGTGCGACTACATTTTTTAAATGTCTTAGGTCTGTTTTTATTTAATTGGTTATACATTTGTTGTGTCAGTTAATAGGTGTAAATTACTGTCCATTTGTCTGGACCACTAACGAAGCAGTGCTTTTATACAGTCAACAGCAAAGCATTTTTATATATATTTTTTAACCCTTTTATTAACAGTGTAGTAAAACAAATATTTTAGAGTGAAAATGCAACCTCCAAATTGCGGTCTCCATTGTTAAAAGGATAGTTGATCCAAAAATGTAAACATTCTCATAATTTATTCACCCTCATGCCATCCCAGATGTGTATGACTTTTACTTACTTCTGCAGAACACAAAGATTTTTAGAAGATGGTTTCAGCTCTGTAGGTCCTCACAATGTAAGTGAATGGGTACCAAAATATTTTAAGCTCCAAAATGCACATAGAAGTAGAAAAAAAGTAATCCATAAGACTCCAGAGGTTAAATCTATAATGTCAGAAGCGATGTGATTGGCGTGGGTGAGAAACAGAACAATATTTTTTTTATATATTTTTAACTATAAATTATAAATTAACTTTACATATTCCTTGTCCAGTAGGTGGTGATATGCAGGAAGAATGTGAATCACTAAAACAAAAGAATATGAAAGTGAAATTGGAGATAGATAGTAAAATAGGACTTAAATATTGATCTGTTTGTCACCCACCCATTATCATTTTGCAATGTTAGTGGAACATTCCATAGTTACTGTGATTACAGTTATTACTCTGCTAGGACCTCTGTGTGAACATGAAGGTTGGTGACTTCATACATCAACTAAAAATCAATTGGAGCCTTGTTGGCTAAAATGCCGAAATGGCTCAGAAAAGTGAAGTTAGTTCTAAGAAAAGGTCTAGCATTTTTTGTTTTGCAGATGCCTCTTGGTTTAATATTTTGTTTTCTAATACAGTGAGATTTAGGCCTTCTTGATTGTGACTTAAGACACCAAATACTTTGTATGTGTGTGTGTGTGTGGCCCCTGTACATGCTTGTCATGTGTGCATATATAGACCACTCAAGTAAAGCATATCATCCACCAGTCATAACAAAGGTATGAGCCCGATTTCCTGAATTAGATGAACCAAGCACAAATTGCCACATAAGAGGTCTTAAGCTTTCAGCACCTAGAGAAAGCGGAACTGAAGAGATCTGAGCCTTCAATTACTTACATTTTTAGGGTCTGAGGATGGGGGAACAGGTGGATGAGAGGAGAGAGAACAGAGAGGCACAGAAGCAGTTGATAAAGGGGAACAGAGAGTAACTCCCCACAGAAAGATTGCACAGGCTACATTCGTACACCTGTCGAGTGTGTTGCTCTGCTGGTGTGAGAAGAATCTTAACTTGGGGGAATCATGATATTGAGACACACACTTTTTTCCTCCCTCTTCTCTATGTTGCCTGTTTAAGAGCAACCCAGATGCTAAGGATGCTCCTGCTGCCACCAGCTGCTGTTATCAGACCCTCCATTTTCTCCCAGTCTGTCACTGGTTGAAGGCTTTTTGACAGACGGGGTGATGGAGGGTGACTAAAGGAAGGAGGTGTTGCTCTAACAGACCATTAGTCCAGGCATGTCTCACTCATGTCATGGTTACTTCTCAGAACACAAGCATACACATTCACGCACATCCATATATATATATATATATATGAACATGGCAATTGCTTCACATGAATATTCTGAGTTAAATACAAGTTAAGTTTAATTGACAGTATGTGTGGCTTAATGTTGAAACCACATAAAATTATATCGACTCGTCACTAAGAAAAAGAACAAGTCAAGGTTGCAGTAAGGCACTTTCAATGGAATTGTATGGGGATATTTTTTGGAGGGTTTAAAAGGCAGAAATGTGACACTTATCATTTTATAAAAGCACTTACATAAATAATTTTGTTAAAACTTGTGTATGGAAGAGGTGTTGATGAGGCCAGCAGAGGGTGCTGACTCTGTTGTCCTAACACCCCAGTATAGTGATGGGAACACTGTATTGAAAAAAAGGCACAGTCTTTTGGATGAGATGTTAAACCGAGGTCCTGACTCTGTGGTTATTAAAAATCACAGGGCACTTCTCATAAATAGTAGGGGTGTAACACGGTGTCCTTGCCAGTTTCCCCCCTTTGATCCTTATCAATCATGGCCTCCAAATAATCTCCATCCATGAATTGGCTATATTACTGTACTCTCTCCTCTCAACCAATAGCTGGTGTGTGGTGAGTGTACTGGCGCACTATGGCTGCTGTTGCATCATCGAGGTGGACTATGTAAAGTGTTGTGTAGTGTCAGAAAAGTGCTATATAAATGTAACATTCATTCATTCATTTATATTTTTTGAGCAGTACATTTTTTAAATCTTCGGTTCTATAATTGGATAGAACTTTACACAGATAAGTTTACTACATGATTTGATCACACCAAAATAATTTGAACATGTAAAATGTTTATATTCTTTGGCTATACTTTTGAAATATTTTAAAGTATTGATGGATCGGATTGGTCCCATTCACTTCTACTTTAAATGTCTCACTGTATCCCAGATGCTTTTTTTTAAGTAAAAAGACGGACAAATCAAAATTATTTTTTGTTGTACATCATGCCACCAAAGCTATCGACTGAACTTCACTTGTATTAAACCCGGAATATTCCTTTAAGACTCCATATTTGATGTACAGGTAGAATGATTTCCCTTAAAATGTAATCAAAACTGCGGCAAGGACATTTATCGACTTATCTATGTATATGACATAGTATTCTTAATGCATTTTATTTAGCTAATTTAGCTAATAACTGTAATAAGTGTAAAATGTCAAGCTGTTTGATCCGTTTAATAAATATAGTTTGAATCTAGCTTACGTAATCTTACTCTTGCTTATTGCCACTTGTAAATATTGTAAAAATGCAGTTCTAAGCTTAGTTAATTAATTAATTTCATTATTCAATCGTAGTTTAAAAGCACTGCCTAAATAAATAATTACCCAATTACATAGTGACATTTGATTAGTGATTAGTTACATCTGTTCTTTCTCACTCTTGTGACAGCCATCACTGGTATATACAATACAGTAAGAACTCCTGAAGAATGGTTTGTTTGCACCTGGTTGTTATTGAATGTACAAAATGAAATTGCACTATTATAACAATGGCATAATTGCTTTAAACAATACTGATTGTTCATCAACAGAGCAGTTGATAAGAGGAGTGTATTGAGGAAGAAATTACCCTCTCAACCACATAAGTACTTCTGAGAAACTTTGTTTAATGGCACCTCCACTTTACATAACTAAATAATTGGCTCATGCAAGTGGGCATGTTATAAAAACATTCAAGGATTCTTTTGTCTACAAGACCTCCAGTCAACAAGTATATCAATCATCTCAGGATTTAATCCAACCAATTGGCAGCAGCTAAAATAGAAACAGATTTCAATATACTGAGAAATCCATAAAACAACTATTTATTATGATGCCACTATGATATGCTATGGACTGTCAAGAGGAACTGTCTTTGTTTAAAATTATCAGATGTCATTATACACACACACACACACACACACCAACATAATAACATCTAATAAAATGTAAATAACGTACAGTATGTTTAAAATATACATTTACAATACACACACACACACACACACACACACACACACATATATATATATAAATCTTTCAATTTACTAAATGTTCATTACCTCACTTGATTATCCTTTCTAATTTTATTCCACTCTTTATTATTGTAATTATTATTAAAATAATTTGCTCAAACCACACAATTTAAATGTTAACTGCCTCAAGAGCAAGTAAGTGCATCATTTCTGCAATGTAGCGATGAGGGAAAATCACATGACCATGTCTGTAATGTTCTAGAGAAAGAAATTAACATTTCTAAATGCAATTGTTTATCTGGATGTTTATTGCAATAACAAAAGCGGAGAAGACTGCTGCATAGAGCACAGACCTATTAACTGTTACTCAATCTCACTGTAGCATTATCTCTTCTAAGTGCTTGTTCCCGCTCTTCAGAGAGCATTTGAATCAGATAGTGATCATAATGTTTATTACAGACGCAGTGGATAAAAGACTAAACAGCAATGGGCTGGCAAAAAGCAAGGAAAGAACAAGAATTTGAGACTCAGATATGTTGTGTGCTTCATACATTTATGTATCAATTTAATACAAAAAACATAATAATAATAATAATAATAAGTGGTTTAAACTACTATGTTGAATGGCCAATTTCTCCCCGTTTAACGCTATATTGTGGAACAGGATGAGAATTCATTATTTTAAAGGTCATTTCTGAGACAAATAAATTAGAAAATATTGTCAGAAATAGAAAAATAGGCAGGCCAAGAAGCCCATAAAAGCCTTTGGGCCAGAAACCCAATAATTCAGACCTATGGTGTTCTAATCCAGACTGTAGTCAAGCTTGATTCAGCCATCAGCCACCGTGTCTCACAGTTTACAGAGATTTTAAGGAGCCTCTCCTCATGCGTTAGATCTAATACCATTAGCAACTTCATGGGTATATTGCCTCCTAATCTTTTATCCTTGAGATGCTGTGAAAAAACCCAATTCTTACCTTGAGAGAAGAGGAAACTTAAAATTCGTCCCTAAAGGGAAAATAATTTATTATTCTTTGACTTTTTTTCAACTTAAAAAATTAAATAAATAAATAAATCCAGCTGCAGCCAATTACATCAATGCTGATTTCTGTTTTGCCATCAATATTAATATTCACCTCCATGTGCTAGCTATTTTTAGGTCTGTCTTATTCACTGCTTCCGACACAGGTTGGCTGTCTCAACTGCAAATTATTTACAGCCTAGAATGGTGTAACGGAGACTTCACAGATATGTTTTCCCATTCTTAGTTAAAAAAAAAAGGTGTCTGCATAAATGCTGGAACAAACAATGGGATAATGTGATGCCAACTTGTTTGTGCATTAAATGTTTGCTCAAGAAAATTTGAGACTAACAATACACCCTTCCCTAAAGCCTAATTTCATAGTGATAACACACCTGATAACATTAGTGTAAGTGAACTGAACTGCTCATAATATCTTTATAACGTTATATGGTGTTGCATAATCTTAATTTACTATCACCTCTACTATGACCTGAATCGAAACATCAGTTAATTAATGTTGAGATGTTTTTAGCATTAATTTGCCTTGGAGAAATAGTAGGTGTCTCTACTAATGTTATAAATGCTCATTTTAACACATACCCTGCATCCAAATATGAATATTTTCCTGCTACTGTATATAGTATACCAAAAGCAGGATGCCAATAGAGTAGGGTGTCCGAATCCTTAGAATTCATAAAAACATTGTCCAGAATTACCCAGATGACCTCTAACATCCTCAGAGATACTAAATTGCGCATCCATCCGCAGAGAAGGTCATGGAAGCAGCAAAGACGCCACATACAAAAATGCCGATTTAAAAAGCAAAAAAAAATTGTTTCAATTTATACCAAGAAAGTTGTGTCTTTTGGTTAAATTGTACTTGTTTAACAAAACGTCATGGTTACTGTTGTAACCTCCATTCCCAGAGGGAAGAAACGAGATGCAATGAAGTGACACAAGGGGTCTTCCTGGGACACCAAATGTACCTCTGAAACTGAGAAAAGGCCAATGTCAAGTTGGCAGACAGAATTTGCGTGCCCCGCCCCGGACATATGGGTATAAAGGGAAGCTGGGCAGCAAGTGCCAGTCAGGATTTTGCCCTGAGGAGCCGAAAATAAGGTACAGCTTTTTACAGTGTTAGGTCTAGTGCTGTGGCAGGAGGGACACAAAGTCTCGTTCCTTTCCTCGGGGAACGGAGTTTACAACAGTAACCATGACTTTCCCCTTCTGTCACTCACTTGAATGAAGTGACACAAGGGGTCCCATCTAAAAAATTCACGCACTGACAGTTTTACGTGAACTGTCGAGACAGGTGTAAACAGGCTACTGCGTGCTAGAGGCAACTGTGTTGGCTGCACATAGCCCTCCCCAATGTCCCAAAGAGATGTCACATACAGACATTAGGTTCCCCTCACCCCTGAGGGGGAGAACAGGTGCTACATGACTAGCATGGGAGCAAGTCTGGCAGCCGCAGCCTTCTCTCTTATTATGTCTCTCACATAGGACGTGAAGCGGCTGGGGCTATCTTAACGCTATGAAATGTGTCGGGGAAGGCGGTCTTTCCCGGTCCTATTCTTTCAGGGGGAAAAGACCCTGCGGAGGCCACATCCTGCCCAGTCAAGGGGGAGGTAACATGTGGCAAATACACACCGAGGGTTGTGAAGCCGTATGTGGGAATGGCGCGGTGGTAGGTACAACCTAATGAGGGAGGACTCTACAAGCACGGCGAGCGGGGTGCCCAAGGGAAACGCGGGTCTGCCAACAGGGGGGCTGTGCCACGTGAAATACATCACGGGGAGTTTGCCTGAGAAGGGAACTAAGCCCGTGGAGCCCGAACCCAGTAGAGAGCACCTGTGACTCGTAGTGGGTCTGGACGCAAATTGCTCTGCTGAATTCGCAGGCCAGAAGGCTAGGGAGGAGATCTAACCTGGGATAGAAGGCGTACTGGATCAACTTGGTGAAGGGTGCTGTGTGCAAGCTGAACACCCGGTCGGTTGTGCTGCGTTACTGAGTTCTACCGGCTCGGACCTGACAAAACACGGATGAGACCAACTCAACCCTGAGATTGTAAAATCTGGCAAAGGTATTGGGTGTTGCCCAGCCCACTGCTCAGCAGATGTCTGCTAAGGAGGTGCCATGGGCAAGTGCCCACGAGGATGCCACACTTCTCGTAGAGTGTACTCGAACCCACAAGGGGGCAGGCACGGCCTGGGTGTGATAAGCTATGGAAATAGCATCAACGACCCAGTGAGCTAACCTCTGTTTGGAGACGCCATTACCTTTCCGCCGTCTGCCGAAGCAGACAAAGAGATGCTCCGAAAATTTTGAGCTTTGCGTGTGGTCCAAATAGATACGCAAAGCACATACCAGACACAGCAATGAGAAGGCTGGGTCTGCCTCCTCCCAGGGCAGTTTGCTTGCAGGTATACGACCTGGTCCCTGAAGGGGGTCGTAGGAACCATGGGCACGTAGCCCGGTCGCGGAATCAGGATAACGTGAGAATGTGCCGGACCGAACTCCTGGCGGGTGTCGCTGACAGAGAATGCTTGCATGTCCCCAACCCTCTTGATGGAGGCTAACGCGATCAGGATGGCCGTCGTCAGGGAGAGGGCCATGAGCTCAACTGAATCAAACGGCTCGAAGGGGGGTCTCTGAAGGCCCGAGAGGACCACTGAGAGATCCCAGCAGGGGAATAGGCTAGGCCGGGGAGGGTTCAGTCTCGGGGCACCTTTCAGGAACCTGATAATCAAGTCATGCTTACCTAGGGACTTGCCAACTGCATACCTCTGTGGATCTTCGGCTCGAGAAGAACACCGATTCACGAACAAGCACCACTTTAGGGCGTAAAGTTGCCTGGTGGAGGGAGCTCTGGCTTGGTTGATTGTGTCTATGACTGCAGGTGGTAGATCCACTAGACCTTCCGCATCCCGTCCAGGGGCCAGACGTGGAGGTTCCAGAGGTCTGGGTGCGGATGCCAGAGGGTGCCCCGTCCCTGAGAAAGAAGATACTTCCTCACAGGAATTTTCCAGGGAGGTGCTGTCGCGAGGAGCGTAAGATCCAAGAACCAGGTCCGGGTGGGCCAGTAAGGGGCCACCAGGATGACCTATTCCTCGTCCTCCCTGATCTTGCACAGCACCAGTGCAAGAAGGCTCACTGGGGGAAATGCATACTTGCGCAGCCCCCGGGGCCAGCTGTGTGCCAGCGCATCTGTCCAGAGAGGAGCTCCTGTCAGGAAGTACCAGAGCGGGCATTGGGAGTTGTCCTGGGAGGCATGCCGAATCGGTCCCAGATCAGCTGGACCACCTTGGGGTGGAGCCTCCACTCTCCGCTGTTCCCCAAATCGCCTTCATCGCCAGCTGGATCGTTCTCAATCCCGTGGGAAGAAGAAACGATGCAGGAGGTGGCTGAAGTGGCTCTCTCTCATAAGAAAAGAAAGCCGCGACCGCAATGTTGTCATGGCTATGTTCTCGCACTGAGAACATGAACCATTCATAAAACGCTGCTTGCGCGAGGCAGCTTTTATGTCCTTCAGAAGTGGAGAGAAATCAACCGCATCCAGGAACTACACAGAGGTGGAAAGACATTTTAAAAAGACACGTCCTGAAAAGGACATTCAACGCCTGCTATGTATTGCTCTTTTATGAGTGGGAACTCAAACTCTTTTAGAGGAAATAAACTCTTTTTAGGAGGAGAAACACTCTTTCAGGCAATGAAAGCGCTGTCGAAGCATTCAGGGGTGTGGACTGAACAGCGTGCAGCTGGGCACATCAACTGCGCTTTCATTGCCTGAAAGAGTGTTTCTCCTCCTAAAAAGAGTTTATTTCCTCTAAAAGAAGTTTTTCTCAGGTTCAGAGGTACGTTTAGCTTCCCAGGAAGACCCATTGTGTCACTTCATTCGACACAACATCGAGTGTGTGACAGAAGGGGAACCAGAGTATACTTTTGTGGTTGTTGTTACTATACAATATTTAGGCCATTGACAATGCCCAAATCCCATTTGAAGAATATCCACAAATATATTCATACTACTCGTCTGCATACCTAAAGAACACATGTTTATTAATGGTCAAAAGATATGTTCTTCATCAAATGTAGTACAAACTGTATTCTGACAATAAGTGAATTCAGAAGCAGCTTATGTTTATTCCGCAGCAAGCTCTTCTCAAGATTTATTTAAAGATTAAAAAAATAGAAAAAATGCTGCATGTTTCTTTTCATGGTACTTGTGTCACTATAATAGAGTACATTTCAAGGATGTAAACAATAACAAAGGAATTAGAATGCTGATGAAATTTTTCACGTTTTCCTTGTTGTCCGCCCCGTGTTTCACTGTCTGTGTATAAAACTACAATTCCCACAATTCCTGGCCTCTCTCACTGCCTGCACTCTTCATTGTTCTCACCTGTGTCTCGTTTAGTCTTCATTGTATTTGTGTATTTAACCCTGTTTGTTTCTCCATTCCCCTGTCGGTCTTTGATGTATGTGGACGCCTGTTACCCGTGCTCTCTGTCTTGGTTCATTCCCCGGTACCCCTTCTGTAAGCCTTCCGTGTTTTGTTAACCCTTTGTATACCTCCGTGTTTTGTTTTACCTTTTCCCATCGTGGATGTTTCCTTTGTTCGTGTTTATTCGTGTTGCCTTTTTATTTAATAAAAATCATCGCTGCAAGTAGATCCTCGTCCCGTGTCTGCCTTCACCGTCAATCATGACAGAAAGACCGACCCATAATGGATCTAGCAGCGGTTTTCACCACACTGGCCCAGGCAAACCTGACCATTCGCGAATACTCACGTCTCTTCTCCACGGTCGCCATCCACACCAGGTTCGACGATGCTTCCCTGAAGACTATCTACCGGGTCGGGTTACCATCATCCCAGCTGAGGGAAGCGCCGGAACCCGGAGACCACACATGGAGGGAGTACGTGAGTCTCGCTCTGAAGAAACTTGCGGCCGACGAACCACCCCTCGTGATTCCGGCTTTCGAGCCTGAGCGCATGCCTGCCCTGATCGATGAGCCAGCGCTGCCAACTTTGTCTGCGCGGAGAAGGAGGAGAAAAAAAGCTTCCGCTCTCCAGCTCACGCCGGCCACGGTCAGCGAGCCAGCGCCCACGCCTGCCCCGGTCTGCGAGCCAGCGCCCACGCCTGCCCCGGTCTGCGAGCCAGCGCCCACGCCTGCCCCGGTCTGCGAGCCAGAGCCCCCACCTGCCCCGGTCTGCGAGCCAGAGCCATTAGCCCCCGATGTCAGTGAGTCAGCGCCTGTCGCCTCAGCCGTCAGTGAGCCAGCACCTGTCGCCACCGTCAGCAGAGAGCCAGCGCCTGTAGTCTCGGCCGTCCCTGAGCCAGCGCCTGTAGCCTCGGCCGTCCCAGAGACAGCGCCAGTAGCCACGACCGTCCAAGAGCCAGCACCACTTGAGCCTTCTAGGGCTCCTCCTCCCGAGCCTCCCAGGGCTCCGCCTCCCAAGTCTCTCAAGTCTTCCAGGGCTCCTCCTCCCGAGCCTTCCAGGGCTCCGCCCCTCAAGCCTCTCAAGCCTCCTAGGGCTCCGCTCCTCAAGTCACTCGAGTCTTCCAGGGCTCCGCCTCTCAAGCCTCTCGAGCCTTCCAGAGCTCCGCCTCTCAAGTTACTCGAGCCTTCCAGGGCTCCACCTCTCCGGCTTCCTGAGCCTTCCAGGGCTCTGCCTCTCAGGCTTCTCGAGCCTTTCAGAACTCCGCCTCTCAAGCCTCTCGAGCCTTCCACGGCCCTTCTCCCCGAGCCTCCTACGGCTCCACCCCCCGAGCCTCCTAGTGCTCTGCTCCCAGAGACTACAGAGCTTTCTAGGGCTCCGCCTATCGAGCATCCTACGCTCCACCTCCCGAGCCTCCTTCGGCTCCGCCTCCAGAGCCTCCTACGGCTCTGCTCCCAGAGACTCCAGAGCCTTCTAGGGCTCTGCCTCCTGAGCCTTCCAGGTCTCCGCACCTAAAGCCTCCTATGGCGCCCCCTTCCTCGGCTCCGCCTCCTAGGCCTTCCTCGGCTCCACCTCCTGAGCCTCCAGAGCCTCCCTCAGCTTCGTCTCCAGAGCCCCTCTCAGCTCCGCCTCCGGGACCTGTCCCTGTCCTGGGGCCACCTCCCGGGCCTCCTGGACCTGTCCCTGTCCGGTGGCCGCCTCCCAGGCCTCCTAGACCCGTCCCTGTCTTGTGGCCGCCTCCCAGGCCTCCTGAACCTGTTCCTGTCTTGTGGCCACCTCCCAGGCCTCCTGAACCTGTCCCTGTCCTGTGGCCACCTCCCAGGCCTCCTGGACCTGTCCCTGCCCCCTGGACTACCCTCTTGCCCTCTGTGCCCCCCGGACTTCCTGTCTGCCCTGTGTGCTCCCCTTGGACTGCCTCCTTGCCCTTGTACCTCCTTGGTTTGTCTCTGTGTCCCTTGTGCCTCCTTAGTCTGTATTTGTGTCCCTTGTGCCCCCTTTGGTCTGTCTTTTCTCCTCTGCATCTAGCCCCCCTCTCCTGGAACTTTTGTTTGTTTTTTCTATTTTTTTGTTGTTACTTAGAACCGTCTGGAATCCGGTCCTTTTGAGGGGGGATTATGTCACGTCCCTGTGTTGTCTGCCCCGTGTTTTTAACCCTGTTTGTTGCTCCATTCCCCTGTCGGTCTTTGATGTATGTGTGTCACGTGTAGAGATCCAAAAATATCACTAGGATATTTATATATATATATTGTATAATTGGTCATATAATGGTATTGAAATTATGAGCCTGTGATGCTGCAGTTATGTTGCCTGTTTGTAAGTCATGAAATTACCAAAAAGGATGAATAAATTATGTAACTGGTATGTCATGTATTAGCAGGGTATGTATCCCGAAACACATCTAACATGATGATTCATTTGCGGCAACATCATCCACATGTCACTTGAGCTTCTGTAGTGCCCACTCTATATAAACAAGCATTTGCTGTAACTGTCCAGCACATTGTCAATGCTAACAGATCCACTCTCTCCTCTGATTTTCCTGAAAACAAAACAAAAAAATTTATCTTGAAAATTGAGTGATAAGTACAAATGGTGAGCAAAAGACAGAAATCTGCACAGCTAACGTCTTAATTTTTTTTACAATTATTATAATTGCACTTTTTAAATCAACCTCCAAAGGGCACTTGAATGTTGAACAATTATGATTGGCTTGCTGTAACATCGCTTCAAAAAGAATTTCCAATTAAAATGACTTAAACGTGAGTTCCGAATTACCCTTATTTTTGAGCCCCACACCTTTTAGCCCTCTAAAGATCTCACAATAAATTGTTAAGTCATCGAACGGAATAGGGCATAGGAATGATCACTTCTGAATGGAACAAGAGTTTGAATATTACAGGCACAAATATGTAACTTCCTTAAACCGACGAATAGCCCTTGGAATGGTCTATATGTTACCCAACAGCTTTACATGATTACTTTGTGTTACATGTTTCTGAGGCTGCTGATGTAACATGCTATCAGTTGAGCTAGAGGAAAAGATAAACACATTTGAATTGATGTAAAAATGTCTGAAAGGAGATGCTGCTTATCAATAACTCAGCAGAATGGGGTCAATGTCAGGGTACTGGAACATTCAGTAGTAAAAACTCGACTTGCTGTGTGATAATGTTTCAATTGTTGGCTTCCTGAAATCTGAAAATTGGTAATATTTTCCTTGTGTTCCTTTCCCATTTCTATAAGTGCTAAAATGTGTTGGGTACTTTTAGTTCCTTGGCTGTGACAGAGTTTAAAATTCCAGAATTGCATTGTTAATACTGAGACAAGTATGACTTGAAAAGGGCTTGCATGCATTCACAAATATAGAATATTTTTTCTCCATATGAGAATGCTGAATTTCTCTGTGTTACGAACTGTGCTATAGCTGAAAATGTTGACAATTTATTTTCATGGCCACTCACTTGTCAATGTATCTGTCCCAGCATTTCAAAATATGGGCAGAGCTAAATGGACCTCAGGGTATCCTACTGATTCGTGTCTTATATTGTTGTGTCTGAACAGACTAAAGACAGGGTTAACATTTAAAAAATCTACATAAACGTATCTGAGAAGCTACACACAAGTCACACAGGTTTTTTAAAAGTTAGCCATATCTAGCTGTTAGAGAACAATCTAAGATAGCTGTGCCTGTCACAATTCCACAGACCAAACACCAGTGAGTTGTTTTAAAAATTCGATAGTGTGAGGGATGCAAAGGGTAGGTTGCAGTGTCACTAAGCTGTGTAGTTGTGGAGACCTTGTCTTTGGTGCCATTAAGGAGTTCATGATTGACGCATAATCAGGATTTGAAAATAAAATAGAAAACGTGGAGTAATAGAAAGACCTGTATATGGTACACACATGGAAGCCAGGAACAAAATGTATTGTCTGAGCCAATAACTCTAAATTCTAAATTGTTTTTGAAACGTCTTGAGGTGTGACATGCTGTACTCCAGGGCTAGTCAACTGGCGGCCTGTGGGCCAAATCCAGCCCGCCAATCATCTTTGTGAGGCCCTCCGAATGATTTTTTATCAAATTGTCACGCCATCTGAAATGGCACTCCTTCTCAATGGTGTTGTACCTTGCCTCTCTCGCCAAGAGCTTCCGACTGATGTACAGCACCGGGCGCTCCTCCCCCTCAACTCTTTGTGACAACATGGCTCCCAACCCCCTAGCCGATGTGTCGGTCTGTTAAAAAAAAAGGGAGAGAGAAATGAGGTGCATGTAACAACGGGCCGACAACAAAGTGCAGCTTTCACCTGCATAAAAAAACTTTTGGCAAGGCTACGTCCACTGGACCAGGTCTGGGGCTCCCTTTCTAGTAAAATCAGTCAGCGGGCTGGTGATGTCCGAATAATTAGGCACAAACCTTCTATATTAGCCGGCCAGCCCAATGAACTGTCTCACCTCCTTTTTGGTCTTGGGTCACGGGCATGCCACAATCACTGCGGTCTTATCAATTTGGGGACACACCTGCTATTGACCCAAATGGAACCTCCACCCATCCACCCATCCACTGCATATGCCACTGTCAATCAATACTGTATATAATGATGTCATCCAGATAGGCAGCACTATGCGTGGTGTTTGGTCCAAGGGCTGGGTCCATAAGGCACGTAGCCGGGGCCCTGAACAAACAGAATGGAAGGGTCACGAATACCCTCGCCAAAGACATGTGGACCACCTGCCTCCTAGGTTTGAGAGATTGAGGTGATACATTTTATGTGCTTCACCCCCATCCATACGTTTAATCTCATAGCCAAGTTCCCCAACTCACCTTGTGACCTCAAAGGGCCCTTGCCACTTTGTGAGTAATTTAGAGCTTGATGTGGTAGTATTAAAAGGACTTTATCACCCGGTGTAAATTCCTGTAGTGGAGCTACCCTGTTATACAGCTGGGACTGACGTTCTTGAGGCTGTAGCAAATTATCCTGTGTAAATTGCCCCAATGTGTGGAGTTTTGGATATATGAGTGCAATGTCTGGCTGAAGATTTTGACCATCAATCACTTTCACTTGGTCGAAGGCGTGCCTAAGCGACTCGTCTCGTGTCTGCTCCAGAGGGAAATCCTGTAAATGGTACTGGAAATTCCCAGTGTCCCTGCGGCACCAGCAAACCGGCACAGAATCCACGCCTGCACCTGTGGCGGCGGATCGATCAACCTGTGAGTTAGAGTGAAGAGAGGCAGGGAGAGGGACAGTGTGAACCTGCAGGCTGCTCAAACTCTGGGAATTCCAAGTCTCCAGGGAGGAGGGATTGGATGGGAGGAAACTGAATGTGTAGAATGAGGGGGCAGAGGGAGAGAGATGAAGGGGGGGGCTTGCCAGCCTTTCCTCCGCCAGGTGGGCGGCATCATCCAGCGATGCCGGGCAATGGCACTAGACCCACTCCACAGTTCTCCTCGGTAAATGTGCAGTGAGTTGCTCCAGTACCATCAGATCTATCACATCCCCAACGTTGCGACCCTCCTGGGCCAGGACCCACCTCCAGCAGGCATCACGGAGCAGCTGAGCATACACAGAGAGGCGGCCGACGTCCTCCAGCCTCAGAGAACGGATCTACTGGTGGTGTTGTTTCCGGTGTATGCCCGACCCACTGAAGGATGGCCTTCTTCAGGTCCTCATAGGCCAGCTGAATTTCCTCTGGAAGCTGATCAGCTGCAAGTTGGGACTCCCCGGAGAACAGTGGCAGAAAATGAAGCACCAATTGAGAC